>NC_066874.1:11534176-11906676 GCF_022985175.1 Labeo rohita | reverse complement strand
TCGGTTACTGATAGCATACTCGGTTCTGACTAATTCTTTGTCTTTTGTCAGATGCTGTTGAGATGGACAGGTTTGATCTACAAAGCTCATCTCTGGCCTCTCCCTTAAAGAGTCCTTCTGTTCACCCACATCAGGTAGAATGTAGAATATTTAGAAAATGTCATGAAATTCATAGACTACAAATCAAAAGTTTGGAATAATTAAGATTTTGTTTCTTAGTCTCTTAGGCTAACCAAGACTGGTGTTCAAGCATTCAATCAAAAAAACAGTAATATCACGAAATATTATACAATTTGAAATAACTGTTTTCAATATTAATATATTTTTAATTGTACTTTATTCCTGTAATAGTAAAGCTAAATTTCCAGCAGCCATTTCTCCAGGCTGTAGTGTGATACTGTTTTTCAGGAACATTTCAATATGCTGCTCACGAAACATTTTTTAATATTATAAGTGTTGAAAATTGTGTAGTTTAATATTTTTGTGGAAACCGAATGTTAAATCTGTCTTTTAATGAACATCCAGCAGATGCTGCCTCTCCAGCCAGAATCCCATCAGCATTCGGAAAGCCCAGCCTACGACCAGCAGAGCTCCTCTTCTCCATTCTGTCCATCTGTAAGCCCCTCTCCTCCCCACTGCAGCTCTGGGGGGCCGGGATATTATCCTTCAAAGCTGCCCACACACAGCCCACTCACCCAAGAAAGCCCGTCCTCTTCTACAGTATCCATCTCCTCAGTGGACTCAACAATGTGTGCGCCACATCCTCACAGCAGCAGCAGCGGAGGTGGAATGGACACCTCAAGCCTTAAAGCTAAACTCTTGGACAGCACCCTGTCTGCTGCTCTCTCTCTACCCACCAGAGGCCACCTTAAAATGGACAGCGCTGCAGTACCACACACACAAGGTGCTCATGGCTCTAGACTGGCCCAGCCGTCCAGAGTGCACAGCCAGAGAATAGACAGACCCAGTCAGGCTAACTCGAGACATCTCACAGCTTCTGGAGCACAGCACTATCCACAACGAAATTTACAGGGTTCAGGGGTATGGACACAGTCAGGGTCCTTTTAGGACCCACAGTGTGCGTATATGTGTGTGTGTGTGTGTGTGTGTGTGTGTGTGTGTGTGTGTGTGTGTGTGTGTGTGCGTGCGCGTGTGTGTGTCAGAAAGAGAAGTGTGTGACATCCTCCTCGCTTTTACCTGTGGAGAAGCTATGCGTTGTTAGAGGGAACCTGATGTATTGAGTTCTGTATGGATGGTCTACTTTTTTTGTCTTTACTTTCCCCAGTTCCTTTTATCTTTTTCCAAAAACTGAATTTCTGCAGTTACATGTAACTTAGTGTGGACTTCATAACAATCAAATCAATGGAACATTAAAGTAACTAGTTTGGAGTATATAACCAGATTTAAATGTATTTTGAAAATTCACCCAAATGCTACAATGATGTGTTCACACTGAGGTGCAAGTATTACTGAGTTAAGCACCAGTGGTGAAACAAAACCTTTTCTCTAAAAGTAGGGTTCTCATGTTTAAGACTTATCTAAGAGTAAAAGTGACCATGCTGATCTTAGATGAGTTTTCAACGTTCTTGTCAAATGAATAATATCATGACTATGAAATGGCACTCTTACTTTAAGATGCTTTGCACATTTGACTCGGAGTACACTCTCCTGTTTTCAGTTCTATCAGTAGTTGTCATCAGAACAGTCGTGTAGTGTGTTCAGGGATGGCAGGCTTGGCTCAGAGCAAAGTGTTTTTGAATGCACATGAAAGCAATTTTTAGTGAACAGTGAGTTTTTTTCCTCACTCTGAATCATTCCAGTGTCTAGCTATCGTTAGGGTCTGATGGGCCTGTCGAATTCTCCTGTTAGTGTCATGAAATCACTACTCACTTGATATATAATACTTGACAAGCAGATCTTATGGTGCTTCAGTTGGTCCAGTTGAATTGTTTATTTTGTTTCCCAGTGTGATCACGGTTGCCTCTTAAGGTAAAAAAACATGCAAATGTCAGTTCAAACTTTGTTTTTTAACTTGTTTCCAATGATTGTTAAAGACCCTCTCTGTGACTCGCAAAGCACAGGACTTTGCCGAAAAGAATTTGCAGAAATGTTTTTGTTTATACTCCGTTAAAAGTATGTGTACCCTCCTGAGCCCTTTAATCCTAAGTGTATACTTCATTTCTCTCACTTCATTCTCTCTCCTTGACCAGTCCTTGCATTCCAACCACCATTTTAGAAAGGAAGAGAGGAAAGAAATGCTATGGCCAAATGGTTTGACCAGTTAATAAGACAAAGCAAGTGTGCTGCTGCTGCTGTGGTCTTTCAAATTTAAGTGTTTCTCCCCTTTTTTTAATTACAAAAAGCTGCTCACAGGACAGCCTTTTTTAACAGAATAGGCATAGTGCTGTACCTCTCTTGGAGGTCACCAAGAGTTGTGCCATGATGACCACAGTAGTGGGATATTGACCCCACATCAAACAAAACCGACGCCCCTGTTGCATTTAGAGAAGCAAAGATGTCTGCTTGGTGAATTTTTTTCCCAAGCGTGGTCCAGCGATGGAAAAGATTATGTCTGTTTTTGTATTGCCCTAATGTGAAAAGATCTAGAATTGATGACGGGTTAATGTGGTAAGCCTTAGTTCACTGGTTAATATGAATGTCTCTTGAAAAGGAAAAAAAAAAAAAACAAAAGACTATGTGATCTGAAATTTACCAGCACCTTAACTACATGATCATGTGTACTTGGGTGAAGTGTCATTCTGTTCTCAGAGAAATATAGTACACCAAATTTGCTGCATGATATTTCTTTTATGTGTCATTGTAACAGTCTAGGGTTGGGTTTATGGGATAAGGTTTTGATTGAGACTCACCTCTTCTTAACCCCACAAACATTTGGCACTTTTCTAGCATCCATAGACATATTTTTGTTGTATTATTATTATTTTTTACCTAATTTGAACCCTTCCCCCTTTCTTGACATAAAATGCATCACATTTTGCTTTTTAAATAAAATGTTTGTGAACATTTTTAAAACTAGCATTTGCTGAACATTGGTTGCATGGGAAGAGAGCTCAGAGTGAATGATAAAATTGGTTTGTTTTCATTGATAATATATCATTTAACATTAAACATCATATGGAGTAGTAGCAAAATAAGGTCTATGGTGGGCCTTGAAAAAATTTTAAACTGGCTATTAATATGTGAGTTTGGGTAATCATATCACAGGTATAAATGGGGTCCAAAATAGTCTGTCTACATTCATTTGAAGGTGGTAGAAAATGCATGTGACCACATGGCAATCTTAGTTTAAATGCTAATGTAGTCAAATGTGTTTGAACAGCAATAAAAGACCACCTACTCACTCAAAACAAGGGCTTAAACTTTGCTGGTTACGTGCAGCTTTTACTGCCTACATATACACACAGAAGTCTTCACAGAATTAATTCAGTGTCTGCTATTAACATGCATTGACATTTCATATAGAGCACATCTGAAGTTAAGAACAGGTAGTTCGCTAAAATGACTGAGATGCATGCTACTAACAGTTTTTGCCATTTGTGATTGACCTTAATAGAGGTAAAGGAATGTAATTCAAGACTTGTCATTGAACTCAAATATAAAAGCTTATTTAAGCATTATGATTTGTGACCTCTAGAAGGCACTGTCACAAAGCTGAAGGGATACACTCAGAACAAAGTGGTAATGACACCTACTCAAGGAGTTAAGGGCCTGTCCCTATACCCACACTTGTGGATTTTGCACTTGACCACTGCTTGCATTTTCTGTATTTGTCCCAATTGTGGAAGCATTAAGACCACAAGTGTGTGCAGACGTTTGGATTACCCTATGAGTCTTGCAACATAGTGTTGTAAATATACAAGTAAACTTTTTAGTGGGCTTTTACACGTTTTGATTCTTAATACTTTGCATTTTAAAATAAACTTGTGACAAAAGAGTTACAAATATTTTACAAAATGCACCATAAAATGTACAACACTATATTGCTACCACATTATATGGAATTTCTAATGACTCTCATGTCATTTTCTCCTCCAACTTCATAATTGTTCTACATCGCTGCAGAAGTTCCGACCCAGTGTTTACAAAGTGACATGCAAAGAAGATCAGATGCTCTTTAAAAAAAAAAAAAAAAAGTAAAGCAGCGATGTAGAATAATTTTGAAGTTGGAGGAGAAAATGATATGGGAGTTTCTCAACACACCCTGTCTTGAACCAGACACATGCGTATTGTAGAGCTAGACAAGATGAGCATTTGTGGTTAAAAAGTGTATAAATATTTATTTATTTAAAAAGAGACCCTTCTTCCTCGGCTGGGGTCGTTTAGAGCCTTTTGAAGCTGCATTTAAACTGCATTTTGGAAGCTCAAACTTGCGGGCACCATAGAAGTCCACTATGGAGAAAATTCCTGAAATGTTTTCCTCAAAAAACGATTACTTTACGACTGAAGAAAGAAAGACATGAACATCTTGAATGACAATGGGGTGAGTAAATAATCTGTCATTTTTGGTTCTGGAAGTTAACTAACCTATAAGATCTCCGGAGACGTGAGTTTCTGAACATGATGAATAATTAGACACATTTAGAATTAATTTTACACCTGAAATACTGTTTTTCTTACCTTGGACAGCCTTGCACACTTACCTGTGATGTGCATGCACTCTCAAGTGACCACAAATGTGGGTTTGGGTGGTTATGGGCTGCATCTGAAATCACATAATTTCCTACCATACAGCAGGTGAAAAACAGTAAGTGAAAAGAGTAGTATGTCCGTATTCACAGTATTCATAAAACAGCAGGTGAAAAGTACTTATGAAATTGATTTACTACTTCCAATGAGATTCTGAAGTGTGCATTTGATGGACACTTTACTCTCACAAGGCTCTGGCAAAGAATTTGTGAAAGGCAGTGAAGTCATCTGACTGATGTATGACGTAGAAAAAATTCTTTGCAAACAATTGTTTAAAAATAAAAGTGTAAAAGGAATGTACATTTTCATGAAGTACATTTTCAATGATAGAATCAATACCATTGCCTCTCTGAAGTTCAAGAGGACTACTGGAAAGTCCATGGGTAAGTGAAGGTATGCTTTAGGTATTCATTACAACTATGTAATGCTTATTATTTATGATGCCATGTTTTAGTTTAATGGATAATGAGACATTTAAGTCCTTTCTAACAATATGACAAATATGTTTGGCATGCCAATGTGCTGTTACCAAACTCTATATTGATGGCATGTTTAGCAGCTCTGGGTCAACCTCATTGGGGGAGCATTGGTATTCTGGTGGCACTCACTTGTTTCTGGCAGCATCTAGATTGTTAAAATATACCTGCTTTGTTGAAAATTTCAGCCACAATGTGGGACAAGTAAACAAGCTGAGTGCAGGCTAATGTTCTGTTAAGATTATTACACAATCACTGCTATGTATGTGCAAAATGTTACCCCAATCACACTCATAACATATATTAATCTGTTAATAGTGCTAAACAGTACTAACTGAATGTTAGTAGTTAATTTATATATCTATATCAGATTACAATGGCCCTTGTGTAGGTTCACAGTTTACAACATCAGAAAATATCAGAACCTTCCTTCCTTTCACAATCTGCGGCACACCTACCAGTTGTAGCCAGAATCAAATTTAAGGTTTTGATTGGCTTTCAGGGCTACCACTGGAACAGGTCCTTCCTACCTCCTTTCCCTACTTTATATGTACACTCCCTTTTGCCAGATCAGATCACTCAATGAGCAACACCTGGTTGATCCTTCACAACAAGGAAGTCAATCTCCAAAACCTTCATCTTATCTGAGACCATCAGAACTTTTAAGAATCAGTTGAAGATACTACTTCTGCAAGCACTTCCACAACCACTTAACCACCCACCAAATCTACACTGGCATATTGCAGGAACTATGGGCATATATAAGGACAAGGGTGTTTTTCGTAAGTGTCAGATAAAGGCAAGTTGTCTGTTAAAAGGGGTCATCGGATGCCCATTTTCCACAAGTTGATATGATTCTTTAGGGTTTTAATGAAAAGTCTACAATATACTTCGGTTAAAAATTCTCAATGGTTGTGTAAAACAACACCCTTTTTACCTTGCCAAAAATCATCTCATTCTGGTCGTGGCTGCTTTAAATTCAAATGATCTCTGTGGAGAGACAAGCCTGTTTACTTTAGCCACATTTAGCCACATTTAGCTGCGTTTAGCTCCTGAACTTGCTAACTAGCACATTATTAGGAAAGGTGATCGCAAAGATTCATAAAAAAGCCCTTATACTCATTTTGTTGAAAAGTCTATAATAGGCTCCACAGCAAACAATTTTATTTTCAGTTTATGGTATCTTTTCCCCAGGGCAATTACAAATAGACTTTCAAAAATAAACCTACAGTGATCACTCACCCAACCTTTCCAAAAATATTTTAACATACATTTAGTTATGTTTATTATATTCCTTGGTCATTTACCTACCAGGCATACTTGTCACATCTTACATTCCACATATTTATCACTGTAGGTGTATTTTTGAAAGTCTGTTATTGCCTTGGAAAAAACATACCATAAACTAAAACAATAAAATAAAAACTCAACTCTGGCCCATGAGATTCATTTTTCTGCAGTTTAGCTCCAACCTTGATCAAACTCACCTGCCTGTAACTTTCTAGTGATCTTAAAGACCTTGATTAACTTGTTCAGGTGTATTTGATTAGGATTAGAGCTGAAATCTGCAGGAAAATGGATCTCACGGACCATAGCTGAGAACCCCTAGTCTAGAATATGTACAAACAAGTCCAAATGTCCAAAAAAACATGTCATACTGTGGGCCTGTGGAAGAAAACAAATACTTGTTGTTGCCCATTATTTAATAATATACATGTATACATACATATGCGCAAACCACTGATTGGTTTTCTGTTATTGAGAACATAATTTAGAGCAGGATAAGCATACTTTCACTCCACTCTGAGTTTTTAAATCTTATTTAAATCAGCAACAAATATCACAGTGCCACCTATGTGCCACTTCTGCAGTGGTCTAGACCTAGGTGTCAAAGTCTACCCTGCTGGTATGCTGTAACTACACCATTCTTGGGGGAAAAAAAGACTACAAGACTAGGCTAGAAGGGATACAGCTCTGGCTACTGGGCATGCGCACATCAATCTAACGTTATTTTTGTCACACTGCACAACAATAATACTGTTTTTGTATTATAGTAAGGGCTAAGTTTAGGGTTGGGTTCCTGAAAGTTCCTGAAATGTATTCTAAAGGATTTTTTTTTTTTTTTTTGCAAGCACCATATATCACGATGTGTTTTTCCAGTGACAGATTGTTCAGGATTGCTCAGGATAGTCACTAATAAAGAACTTTTTACTGTGCACATTATGGTTCAGTGGTTCACTGAAATGTAAGAAGAAACATAACAACAGAAATAAGTTGCATGCAGACATGTACCATTTAATTCATTTTGAAGATTAATATTACCTAAACTCTCTCAGGGTATTTTAAGTAAAATGGCCATTGAAAGAATAGCAACCCTTTATGTTGGTACAGAATACTTTTTACAGGTTCCATAACCTGTTTCTGAACAATGGTTTGAAAGTTCTATTTAAATTATTCTTTATATGAAATTAATTACAATTTAAAAAGAATATCATGTGTACCTGTTTTGTGAAGAGTTTGTTGATAGGATGGTTGAGCTGCCAGGATTCAAGTGTGAGGTGGCTTTGAAAGATTTTTTTTCCTCGTTCAAACAAAACAACAAAACAAACAAACAAACAAAAAAACAAGCAGAAAAGGAGAAGGGAATGGTTCTTAACAACAGAACTATTAGTAGAGAACCTGTAAAGAACCAGTGTTTCTCTACAATCTTAATTGTCTCCCATTTCTACTTAACACATGACATCAGAATTAACAAGAGAATTTTGTTGGTTTGATAACCACCCCTACACCCCTACTCTATGGGTGAGCTTTGATTTAATTGCTTGCTTTTTTATATTAGTGATGGAATGTTAATATACAACAGCCACAAATGTCAACAATGGAAAGAGAAAATCACAGTGTATTGTTGCAAAACAATTTGATCACGATACTGAACTACTGGATTATCATCAAATTCTAAGACTTATTTTGGACATATTTCACATCATTTTAACACGACTTGTCTCATGAGCTTAGTTAGCAGAATTAAACAAAAAAATCTTTATGTTAAAATAGCGGTATCATTTTGGTTTATATTTCATGAAATTCATTAATATTTGTGTTCATAGGTTCATGTGAAACTGTTTATGTATGACAAATTAAAAATAGCAATAAAAGGAAACATATAGCAATGCTTGATGTACTGGAATACAATATGTATCATTTTGTGACCCAACGTAACATTTGTGGATTTCCAGTGAAGCCAGCTTGTAATTACTCCCAGGGTGGAGGTGTTTCTCTCCATGGCACAGCTTGCTGCACCTGGCAGTAGCAAAGATGTCGTTTAATGCCTGCTGATATGTTGGCACCTACTCTGGCCATGGCCCATCCTGTCTGTGCTTGCCAATGCCCAGCCTTTCTCTTTCATCATCCCTTGCTCTTTTGATCTAGCCCTTCATTCTCCTGGTGCGGTTAATCAGCTCTACAGGAAGTGGCTCTCTGCCGACAATTGCCAGACTGGACACACAGACAACATTTTTTCATAATTGTTACGTAATGTGCAAGCCTGCTTCCAGCATATTTTTCTTGCTCAGATACAGCTAAATATAGCACATAAACACACTCAAATTCATACTGAATCAAAACAATTAAATGAGGTGTGTGAACATTTTTTTTTTTTTTTCTAGTTTACTGAGTGTTAAATGTGATGTTATTGTTAGGATGGCCATTTTACCGACATAATGTTTAATAGGTTGTATGTTAAATGTTAGGTAGTAGGTTGTTCAGCCATGAATTTGAGATAAGGATAATTTTTATCTTAATCAGGAATATTTCCCTTCCATTTTTTTTTTTAAAGCATGCATGCTTTGCTTGACACCATTTTTTTTTTGTATACCCGAGTAAAATTTGTACCTTCCCCAAAATAAACCCATAACATGGTACTGATACATGTTTTTTGTTTTTTAATATTTTAAACAACAACACCAACAATGTTTCAGTGATGGTGACGATGTCAGTTATGTTGCACTCCCCTATGACTTGCAGAAATATTTTTATACATGTTTGTTTAATTTAGAAGTTACAGCATTCCAGAAAGATCAGAGGGGGAAAACATTTACAACTAGAGCAAAAAGCAATAATCTTCAAAAGAGAGGCATTAAACACGTGAAGCACAAGAAAAGACAATGTGAACTTCAGAAATCAACCTTGTCATATCTTTCCACAGTAGTCTTGTTCTTTAATTTTGGCACGTTTTATTCTTTTTTTGCTTTTTATTTTTATTTCTATTTTTAAATTGTAGATCAATAAAAAAAGTGTTGCAAGACAGAAGATAAAGCAAAAATGAAAAATAATAAACGAAAAATAAATGAAACACTACTAAGCCTTCAGTAACATGGGCCTACCAAAGCTTGTTTTTAAAATTTAAATATCAATGACCGGATGTTGGATGACAATGTTGTTTCACATGAGATTAACTGAATGTTGTGTAGTAATGAAGATAACAGCTAAGACCAACACGTAAATATCAAATTAGTTTTACACTATGATCAGAATACTGGCAGTCCAGTACATTCCTCTCAAAAAATTTTCTTTCTATATCTACACTGTGTCAAGATGAAAATATGTTGCATAAATCAGTTAATTTGTAAAAACAGCTGGGAAATGGTTATGGTAACGTTCAATGAATTTTCACAACCCATTATATATAGTGCAAGGTGGATGGATCTGGAATTGCAACATATTATCTTGAATAAATTAAAGTTACTATGCCATAACCCTTGCTCAGTGCAGGCTACAGGCATGAAGACAAACAAAGAATTTAAATGGCTTTAAAAAGAAATTATATTCAATACTGCAGAAATACACTGCCCCTGAGGTGGCCAAATTTTCAGAAATAACTAGCTGTCATTGGGGGTGTGTATGTGAGTCTATGCTTTGTGATTTTCATGTCAAATAAAGATTGAACAGCACAGTGCACCCAGGTTGAATTTACCATTAAATATGTTTTTCTTTTAGTTTTACCTGGGCTATGAATTTCTTTGAATGTATGATGTACTGTACAGAATGAAATGTGAATGGATGATGGATATAGAAATACACTACCAAGTTTGGCAAAACCAAGACATTTTTCTGTTTTTGAAAGAATCAATCAAAACAAAATGCAATTAAACTTTTATATAATAACTGAAAATAACCGGTTTCTTAACTGGTAATTTAAGCAGTGATGACAAAGCACTATTTTCAGAAGCCATTGTTCCAGTTAAGAAAACCTTTTGTTATAAAGTCTTTAAGAATTCCCTTGAATGTGCCTGTTTTGTAATCACAAAACCTTTCATATTATTAGCACAAATAATTTTGCAGCTTAATGACATTTCAGGCAATTATTTGGTTTGAAAAATGGGCAAAAACAAACATTTTTCTAGAAACATCAGTCTATTATTGTCTTAAAAGAAAGCAAACTGGATCTAACTACCACATAGAGAGAAGTGGACAGCCCAGATGCAAAACTCATCTCTAGTTTGAGAAAAAGACATCTCAGCTAGAACCTTCAATGAATAGTACACAATAAGGTCCAGCTTCAACATGCTGTTTGGCCTTTAAATGACTCTGGCAGAAGAAAGTGCTTAAATAGGCATGAAAACATAAAGAATGAACTGTAAATTACTATTGTTATTATTATTTTTAAAAGGTATTACAGATGGATGAATTTAAGTTTCAAGTGCCCTACAAGCCAAAACACTTGCTGCAGAAATAAGCTGCTTGAATCCATGCTGCACATGTAAGACTCTTTGATAAACAGAGTTTGAATAATGCCGCCTTTATAATACAGCTGTATGAAATACAGCATTTGTAACATTGTAAATGTCTTTACACTGATTTCTGATCAATTTCATGCATCCTAGGTGAATAAGTTCCTTAAAACAAACAAAAAATGTCTTAGCATTCCCTAACCTTTTACCGGTAGTGTAGGTAAGTGATGGGATGCAGGGAGTTTATGAAGAAGCTGTATTTTAAGATAATGAAATAGAAACCCATTAGTCTCAAAGTCCAATGCAGTCTATTCTTCCTGCTCCTCATACCCCCACTCTCCGTCTGATCTCAGCATTCATCTCTAGCTTGTCTCCCAGCGGAGCATATCAAGAAAATAGAGTAGGAGGGGTTCAAGGCTGAGGTAGATGGGGAGCAGCAAAGCAGTCTTTATCTAAGGGTGAGGAGGGTTTAAGCACCATGGAGTACGTCACATTTTATTTTCAGCTCTGAGTCCTTCTCATGTCATCTCTGAAATCCACCAGTCAAGGGGCTGTAGACAAGGGGCCAGACCTACCCCCAATAGGGCTTTCCTCTTGAGATGATCCTAACTGGTGGTGTCCAGTACACCATGCTGGTCTGTGTTAGTTCCTGCCACTTAGCCGAAATCATGCCATTACAAGAAAGTGGAGGGAGATGTTGGTAAAAACACAATTGGAACAAAGTAAAACCTTCGACCAATATTGATTTTGCACACAAGTTCAGATTTAGTTTGAATGGTACACCGTGGTGCAGATATTTAAGAAATTTATAACAAAATATTAATATGGAACTGGTACTGTTGATATCATTATGAGAATTGGTTGTTGCATTTTGCATATGAAGTCACATCAGTCCATTGAATGTATGGTGAGTTTATGCCTAGAAATTGTGTGAATAATTGTGCTACACATCTTGCCTTGGAAACACAGAGGTAGTCATTTTCATGACTGTGTACCAAGTCTCAGTAGTCACCTAGATGTGTTACGGATATCTTTGTGCTGTACCACTGTGCTCTAATGTGGGCGATGGCAGATAAGAACATGTTGGGCCTGAGTAAAATGCAGCATGCAGGGCTTTTCCTCAAGACAAATGATTAATGAAAACAACAAAACAAAATTTCATCTTGGTCTAATGACAATGAAAAGATGCACAAAATGATTAATTATGAAATTCATGTAACAGAGTCCGAAGAATGTTCATGTGCTAATCACTATTGATAAATGCATCTCACTCTGTCTAAAAGGTTTGATGAAAAAGGAAATATCAAGAGAGGACGTGTCTGTAAAAAAGAAATGTAAGAAGAGATTTGCATGCCAAATTAAATGTCTGTGGGATAGAACTGTTGTTAGTCTTTTCTGCTGCACAGTCATAGAATGATTATTGGTACCTTCAGGTGAACTGAGATCAAATAATAAATCTGATAAATCCACTCCAGTTTGTAGAAGGAATATGATGTGGGTGAATAAATGCTTAATGGCTGTACCCTGTATCCATATAAATATAGAATTTACAAATTAACTATTTAATTAATCAATTAACTCTGATTGCTGACCACATGTACAAAGAGGGGAATTCAAAATTTGTCAGAAAAAGATGGTCTTCAAAATTACATCTTGTGCTGTACAAAATGTTTCTTTTTTTCTTTTTTTTTTTCTTTTTTGTTTTATTTAAATTTTTGGCTTGATGTTTTTCCTTTTCATCTGCGTGTCCAGAGTAGCACCCAATCTCTTGTACATATGCATTGATTCATTATATTTTCTTAAAGCTAGAAATATGTTCCCCATTTTAGATAAAATATGAAAGTCTGAACATAATATCGCTGTTGCAAGCATAATCATGACTATCATCATAATTGTCATCAAAGCATTATTAAATAACAGTAGTAATATGTGTAACTTGTTACTTTCCCAGAGTTGTTGGTTTATGTAAAGCTGATCTTTTCTTCTTTTTATTGGTTTTAAATTCTCATGGTTTTTAAATAGGTGTATGTTGAATATGTTCTCTTCTTGAAGTGTACTCCAGTCTTTTTCTATATTACAAAGAGCTGAACTAGCAGCATCCTGACTGAGTTTAGAGACACAGGCCTGAGGACAAGGAGAGAGGGATGGGGTAGAAGATAAAGGAGGGAGGATACTGTCTCCTCACGGAAACCGCTGGACAGCGAATCGAGGGTCCTTCGTATCCCGGATCTCAATCTAAAATAGACAATAAACAGGGAGGAAAAAAAATTATACAAAGAGCAGTACAGACCTTAATCAGAATTGACTATGATTTACAGGAATAGTTGATCAAAAGTGAAAATTCTGTCATTTACTTGATGTCTTTTCAAGACTTTATGACTGACTTTCTTCTGTGAAAGATAAGAAAAGATCTCAGAAATGTCTTTGTTTCTTTGTGTTTCTGTGTGTTTCTTTGTCCACACAATGGACGTCCATGGTCACAGAGCGGTTTGGTTATCAACAGTCTTTGAAATATCTTCTTTTGTGTTCCACAGAAGAAAGAAAGTCATACAGGTCTGAAATGATATCAGGGTAAGTAAAGATGACATTATCATTTTGGGGTGAAATATACCATTAATTTCTTCATGGATTACTTACATGTATACATAATTAAGCAAACATCACTTTGGTAAACATCACAACCCAACATAATTCAAACCTCTGGAATTCCTACGGCATAAAAGTAATAAGCAGCAATCAGTCATGACTACACTCAGTAATCAATATGCAGTTTTGTTTTTCGCCATATTCATTTTTAGTTGTTTAGTTGTCTGGGGACATTCAAGCAAAGGAGGAACCAGGGAATAGATGACAGGAGTAGTATAGCATAGCCTAGATCAGCACAGATTGACAAAGGAAGGGAAAGGTTTCATTCAGACAAATAATACATCCTCCTACCTCCCAACCCACTTTGGACCCTCTTTGGCATTTGTATTTTGAAGAACATGTGAAAACCAACCTAAGAGAGACTAAATTGTTTTTAAATAAACAATGCATTTATAGCTTACAGACATATAATATGTCTGTAAATGTGGTAAAAGTACAGTCTATCCAACTTAAGAGCTACTCAAGCATCCTACTTTGTCTCATGAGAAATATTTGACCCTACATATGTTTTGTGCAAAACAAAAAAGTTATTGCAGGTAGAAATCAATGCAGCTTCTAGCTGAACTGACCACTAGTGGCCACTAAATCACTATGACTTCTGCTGTTATTGAGACAAATGAAGATTAGAGGGAGAGATTTCACTGAATAGCAGCTTACCGTGTTCATCTCACAAATCTGTCATAGAGCCTCATAACCTTTGGAATAATGCGCGTATTGAGTGAAAATGAGCTGCCTGAAGAGAAAGTATTTTGTTGCAGCCTATATATTTTTGTGGTAGCTCTAATGGTAGAGCATGGCATTATCAATGACTTCCAGGGAACGTGCAAAATAACAGAATGATAGAATGAACCTTAAATGCATTGTAAGTGGCTTAAATGCATGGGAAAGTTCTGTGGTCTTTTCTAAAGATTACTGCTGGTTTTAAAATTAAGTTTAGCTTTAGAGGTTAAAAATGTCTGTTAGTTGTGTTGTTTAATTTAACTGTTATTTGCCATATTTAATAACATCAGTTTTCTTTTATTATACACCTCATCTATACTGAAGAAAATATATTTTAGAGCACACGCAGTAAACATTTTAGAAGTTATTTGTACATAGGGCAAGATGGTGTGTAGTCTCATTTTCCCTAGTAAAATCTTCAAACAATATTGTTTAAAACAATATTACAAAATCTTCTTGTTCTATCTTCTTGTTCTTGTTCTAGTTTGGCAGGATGCAATAATCCTTTGATATGTATGTTAGTTTTCATATCATTACAATAAATTACAAAATCTTTCAAAATCAAATAAAAACTTTGGGAAATTATGGGGTTGAACAAGTACAGCTATGATATTTGACCTACATAATGTTATCCAATCACTGTTGATCTTTACTGGTTTTGGGAAAGCACTAAACTGTTAATGAAGGAGGATATGAAAGCAACAAGGTTTTGCCTTTCCAGTCCTATAGGAATACCAATGTTCTGGTTCTGTCTCCATTAAGTGATTCCCAAAAATCATTGATCTTGAGCTCTTAGGCTGACATTTTTAGCTTGCAGAACATCCAGATGAGAAAGTCCAGGGCTTTGATCTTAAATGGAGAGAGATTTTTAAAGTATAGACAACAAGTCAAACAAATCTCTGCCTTAAAGGAGAACTTTGCTTACAGAACAAAAATTTACAGACAATTTACTCACCCTCTTGTCATCCAAGATGTTCGTGTCTTCTTTTTTCAGTCGTAAAAAAAATTATGTTTCTTGAGAAAAACATTTCAGGAATTCACTCCATATAGTGGACTTCTATGGTGCCTGCGATTCTGAACTTCCAAAATGCATTTTAAATGCAGCTTCAAAGGGCTCTAACTGAGGAAGAAGGGTCTTATCTAGTGAAACGATCACTTATTTTCTTAAAAAATGTACAATTTATATACTTTTAAACCTCAAATGCTCTGTGTAATCAGGGTCAGCACAGTTAGGGTATGTCGAAAAACTCACATCTCATTTTCTCCTGTAACTTCAAAATCGTCCTACATTGCTACAGAAGAACCGACCCAGTGTTTACAAAGTGAACGTGCAAGGAGGGTCAAACACCCTTCACAAAAAAAAGTTAAAACAGCGATGTAGGGCGATTTTAAAGTTAAAGGAGAAAATGAGATGTGAGTTTTTTAAACTGCATTCACCTTGATAACACAGAGTTTGCATGTGCATCGCAGAGCTGAACAAGACAAGAATTTGTAAATTATACTTTTTTTTTTTTTTTTTTTTTTTTTTTTTTTTTTTAAGAAAATAACCGATTGTTTCGCTAGATAAAACCCTTCTTCCTTGGCTGGGATCATTTTAGGGTCCTTTGAAGCTGCATTTAAACTGCATTTTGGAAGTTCAAAATCGTGGGCACCATAGACGTCCACTACATGGAGAACATTCCTGAAATGTGTTCCTCAAGAAACATAATTTCTTTATGACTGAAGAAAGAATGACATTAAGATCTTGAATGACAAGGGGGTGAGTAAATTATCTGTAAAATTTTGTTCTGGAAGTGAACTTCTCCTTTAAACTCGGGAAACTAGATATATTTGCAGAAAACGGACAGTGGCATTACTAGGATACCATCCTGGGGTGAGAATTTGTAGGTGCGATGGGGTAATATTTTTGCTTGCAAATGCAAGAAGTCTCTGGTTTGAGTCCTGGAACATAAAGAGATTTTTTTCTTTAATAAATCAAAATGGCTGCTGAATGTCAGTGCATGTATATGCATTATTACTCTATAACAGGTTCTGCTGCTGATGAATATTATGATTGAATTAGCAATCCACTAGCAGATGCAGGGCTAGTTCAGAGACTTTAAATAAAAAAGCTAACATACAGAATAAAGCAAAAAAGAATGTCCAAAAGAAGAGAACTGGAGAGCTCTCTAAACCTGGATCTGGATGTGCCACAAACAAAGCAAGACCAAACCAAATCCTTGTGCAGGAAGACAGCAGGAAAAAGGATAGCCATCAGACGTGTGTATGCAGTAAGAACGGGAAAACTTGAAGCAACCATAGAACAATGTCTGTCTGGTCTGACGGGAGCTCAACACTTGACTGCTTGGATGTATTCTAGGTTTTTGTAGTTGATTCACACCAAGAACAAAACCTCTGATCACTCCATCCAGTCATAATTCCTCTAAAGTCAACTTAACAGCCAACAGTTTCTGATTTTCAATGTCATTGTTTCTTTATCATGTAGACAGATAGCAGGAATTACTTGTCACCTGCACCTGATTGTAGTTCCAGACAAACTTTGGTAAAAAGTTGGCATACCCAAGTATTTGTTGAATCCATCTGAACACTCTGGCAGGATGATAAATCCCAAAAGTGGCACCAACCAGATATAAAGCCAAACAGGGAGGATGCTATTAATTATTATAGACTAGTGGTTCTTAATTCCAACCCAGGGGCACAAAGCACAACTGATAAATAATCAGCTTCTTAACAGAGAGCTGCATGAACTGAACTTGGTCTGTCAGATAAGGTAGACATGATATAAATAAAATGTGCAGTGGGGTCCCCAGTACGAGAGTTAGACACTGTTAGACAAAGTTGAAGTCCTGAACCATTGTTGACTAGTCCCTGGAAGACAACTGAGACATTGGTTAAACCAAAGGGCATTACTAAGTAATGAATCTTGAATACGGACCAGGTAGTATGTATCCAGCTTTGTAAATGCAGTCCTAGAGCAGAAGACATGAGCCCATAGGAGTCAAAACATGGTCACTCAGAGATATCCCCCTTGCCAATGAAGAAGAAACCTGGCTACTGTCATGAGGGCCACTGTCATGCAGAGTTTAGCTCTAATGCTAATTAAAGCTAATCAGCTAATCAAGGTCTTCAGACTCTAGAAACTTCCAGGCAAGTCTACTGGAGCTGCTTAGAGCAAGATGGGACACCCCTGGATTAGGTTGACTACTGAGAATTTTTTTTTCATGACTCCGCAACTAAAGAGGCAACCATGAGGCTGTGCTGAGATGAATAAAACAAAAAGTAAATCCCTTTCAGTGGTTACTAGAAAGGAAAGCATTCCCTGGAGTGGTTGCCTAGGACAGGGTTTTTTTTTTAACCAGTCCTGAAGGCCCCCCAGTAGGGCTGCAACGATTAATCGAACGATGTCGTGAGGCGCGTTTAGTCAATGAAGCCAGTACTTTGATTAGTGGTAAAGCTCCATCACGTGCGTTCAGCTGGAGCGGCAAGTAATACACAGAGCCGTAAAGCACTGACAAGCTACGCCAAATCGTGCGCAAAATCGAATTCGATTTTGAGCGCGATTTTGGCGTAGCTTGTCAGTGCTTTACGGCTCTGTGTATTACTTGCTCTGTGTACGGAACGCACGTGATGGAGCTTTAATACTAATCAAAGTACCGGCTTCATTGACTAAACGCGCCTCACGACATCGTTCGATTAATCGTTGCAGCCCTACCCCCCAGCACTGCACATTTTTCCACATTCCTTCCTTATCAGACATACCCAATTCCATTCTTGCAGCTTCTACTAATGAACTGATGCGCTGAATCAGGTTTGTTAGATGAAGGAGTACTACAAAATGTGCAGTGGTTTAAAAAACACTCTAGGGAATACTCTTCTTTGAAAACCTTTGGACTAGGAGATTAAGCCTGGCACTGACCACTGAGGGCTCTGGAACTTAGAGGGGAGCTTAACTCAGTAACAGGTAGCCCATACTTATCTGCCAGTGCAGTGTAAAGAAGGTTCTCATTAGCCCCAGAATTGAAAAAACCAACAGCTGGTGACTTCAAGCACTCCAGTGCAGTGTTGCTGGGAGAAGAATGCAGAGCATGTGGGAGTTAGAAAGCAGTGTTGCACACATCAGTAGAATCGTAGCTACTGACAAGCATCAGCTTTTACCGGACATGCTGCTGAATAATGACTCAGCCTGCCACAACACAATCAGCCTCAATTACGGTGTTAGATCACACCCTTTATTTCCAACAACAGTCCATGCAGACTCAAGTTCAATATGGTATAGACCTATATTCCCTGCCATAGACTGAATGATAATACTTCTTCATCTCCCTGGAGAATTCAGCAAAAAAAAAAAAAAAAAAAAAAAAAAAAAAAAAAAACTGGAAGGCTAGGAGATACAAACACTGGGAAAAGAATCAGCAACAGCTGTTAGGATAACTAGCATATGTGGAGGGTTCAAGATCTGATGAGACCAAAGAAGACAGGGCTTACAGCAAGGTTACCCTGATCAAGCTTAAGTGGCTGGATGCGGGAGGGCTGTATCTGTCTGAGACTTGTCTTCCCAAAAGTGCACCTTGCTGATCCACAGCTGAACACCTTCAGATGATTCGAGGCTGGCTAGATTGTAATGCATTGTTTGAATGAGGAATCACTAGCAGATGGTCTGTTCATGGGCTTTAATTAAAATTATCCAGAAAAAGGCAAACAGAAAGACACTGGCAGATAAACAGAGCTGGCAATGGGTATTTGCTAGGCAGCAATGCAGGCAAACAAATGTGAACTCGCCAAAAAAGCAGTCAAAGAACAGGTGAAAAATTCAGGAACCAACAAAACATGTAGACAAAGCACTTAACAGGTAACCAAATGGGAATACCAAAACAAGTCAGCTATGGGCAATTTCACAGATGACAAACTGCCTACAAGGCTAGGATCACTGTTGAAAAACTTGAGCTTGGGAATTCACTGCTCTGCACATGTTGTATGTCTTCCTTATCTAACACCTAGCTCACATCATCGACTTGTTAAGAGAGAGCTTCATTAACTGAACTAAGTGCGTCAGATAAGAGACATAGAAAATGTTGTGTAGAAACCATCCTACATTTGATCTTAATTTCTCGAAATCTGAAGATAGGGTTCAGACAATGGGCCTCATTCATTAAACACGAGCAGAACAAATTTTTTTTAAATCCTTTGTAAAGCTGTTCTGACGTATATTTTTTCAGTGTTGCCAACTTAGCGGCTTCGTCGCTAGATTTAGCGACTTTTCAGACCTCCTTAGCGACTTTTTTCCAAAAAAGCGCCTAGCAACAAATCTAGCAAATTCTTGGACAAACCTTGCTTAGTTTCTGAGACTCTCCAGTACTGCTGCACAAGTGCAAGGTCTTGCTTTCCCAAGCTGTGCACCTCTCTCTCTCTCTGCATCTGCTCTGTTCAGCAAATGGCAGAGAAGCACTTTCAATTAAAAAAAGATATTCTGTTGCTTCTAACTATTTTACATGCAAGTATATCTGAAGTCACAGCATAGCCATTGTTTTAATTATATGTGTTTTTGATTTCATTAGACAGTGTTGTGATTATGAATCAGGATTTAGTGCAGATTAATATCTTGGAGAGCTGCTTATTTAGTCTTAATGTGCTGCGTTTCAGTCGCTATTTCATATTCATCCCGTTGTCTAACAACAGAAATAGTAAAATATATATCAATTAAAACCGTTTTATTGAGAATTTGGCTGCATTAAAAGACAGTATGTGAACACAGAGAGGCAAGACACACTAACATCTTGAATATGCTAATTAGCATATTCGTCATTTAGCAACATTTAGTGACTTTTCAGGCGGGGTTTAGCTACTTTCCATTGAAAGAAGTTGGCAACACTGATAGGCAGGGATTATGCTAATTGTGAATGAGTGTGCACAAGCTCCCTATTTACGAATGATTGGAATTCATTAACATACACGTTTAACTATGAAATCGAACATTTACGAAGTGTTTGTGAATCTGGAGGAGAGTTTTCAGGAAGGTCTGTTTTACGTGCAAATTACTCAGAGTTTACTCATATATTTAGTTTAGTTTACCCATAGTTTAATAGTTTCACGAATAAGGCCCATTGAACATATGCACAAAAAAAGTGTGTACACCTCTCTTTTAGATGTAAAATTTACATAACGTAAATGATCTCTAAATTGTACACAGCTGAATTTTTTCGGATCTTCACCTTGTAAACACCACCTAACTAATGTCATTAACACATAATACAGTATCAGTCAATGTCTAAACCCTTTACCTGAGAATGGCAAGCAGCAAGAATTGCTTAAATTTCCAAATCGGACACCAAAAAAGTGCGTATGTCTGCTTAGATGCTGACATAAGACATTTTTATAAATCTGAACATTGGGATGGATTATAGTGTACGCATACTCCAAGATCAAATCTGTGTTTATGCATGTACCCCAGAACTTAATTTGGGAACCACTTCCCTAATGAATGCTACTTTGAATGCTACCTTTTTCTATTCTGAAAATACTGTCAAAGTTATTGTTGTTGTTGTTTTTAGTAAATGACAAATATTTTATGGCTACGTGAAAGTATCCCACAAACATACACAGATATTTATTGGACAGAACCTCTATGGAAGTTCACTGTCTTCTTTATTGTTTTAATAATAGCACTTTCTGATGACTCATGTTGAAGCACCAGCCAATTTAGCTTTAGATTACACACATGAGTCACAATAAATCATTGTGGGATTTGGGAGTGAATGTAATTTACAGCAATGTAAAGATGGATTACACAAACAATGATTTGCCATATACAATAAAAAAAAAAATTATAAAATCACTAATAATCTGCATATGAAACATTTAACTTTGTGGCAATGCACCTAATTGTATAACTACAACTATAAACTTGCACCTAATTATACCCCTTTCTTAAATTTAGTATAACTAGAATTTCCAAATGTCGCTCAGGATCAGTTTCTAATCAGTGTTCCTACATGAGATGCCAGGCATAGATACTAGAAAATATGCTTTTATTATGACTGTGGGCCACATCATCTTAACTTTGCAACAAAAGTTACAAAAATGAGTTTACAAAAACTCATTAGGTTGGAAGTATGAGGCTGTGCTTTAACTGGGAAAGGATTGTAGGACTCAGTGGCGTAACTAGGACTATATAGGCATTTGTTCAAAAACATTTTTTGGGATTCCCACCACTATCTGTTTAATTATTTTTAAAAGTTGCATTTTAAACTCAAATCTGAGGTAAAGAATTATACAATCACAATTATAATTGTTCAGTTAGGCTTCTTTAAATATTAAAGTATGTTTTAGAGGTGGAATTCTTAATAAACTAATGTTCATTTTGTAGAATTTCTAACACTGAATGTAGCCACCATAGATGGGATACATAAAGCCACTCACAGATGCTCTGATGCATATGTTATATTACGTTCATAATATCGAGACCAGTGGTGTAATTGGGGCCATATGCTTATTTTTTTCCAGCGCAGTTTGTATACAGTGACTTCTAATGATTAAGCTTTGCTTATACCTTTGATACACCTATTTATTTTGCTGCTTCAGAAGTACACACTCAACTATCATGTTCTTGTTCAATCTGTTCCCTTATAGGTTTAGGGGATAACACTCATGGTCACATTTCCCTACAAAAACAAAAATCATACAGATTCATATAAAACTGCACACTTGCCTAATAAAAAAAAAATAATAATAATAGATTTAAATCCATTTATTTTATACTAAGTGTAGTTAAAGCCTAATAACATATTTACTGACATATCGCTTGAGACTTACTGATATAAAAGTTATAAAAAAGTTGTAATTAAACTTTTTTTGGGAGTACTACTTGTGCACAATGCACATTTCTTAATATTAAGCTTACAATATGTTTTAATGTCACTATTGATGAGGATTGTGTGATATTTAAATAATATCTGTCTTTAAATGCTAAATATTTCAAGTGTACCTAAAGTATACTTGCAATAGTTCCACTTTAGCATGATCAAATATACTTAACTATATCTTTAGTTGGACTTAAAAACTACTTCCACACAATTAAAGTGCATTAAGTACAAAATTAGTTGTTTCAATTTAGCAGACTTTAAATATACCAGTTTAGTATACTAAAAGTACAATTGTAGGGCATTTTTATTAAGTACATAATATGTAAATGTATTTGTAGTATACTTAACATGAAATAAACATATTTTAAATACATTTTAGCATATTTATTTTTCACTAGGGTTGTACATAGACCTAAGAATTCTCATGAGATGGGGTTGACTGTCAGAAGACAGAAACTGCACTTATCAAACATGTCTTGCTCTGTTTTTTTTCTTTTTCTTTCTGTCTTTTTTTTTTTGTTTGTTTCACTTTCATATGTAATTAGCAGTTACTACCAACCTTGCAGATATCTAGGTATGCTCTATAAAAGGTGTAGTAAAACTGTGGTGGTGAGAGATAGACTTGGGTCAAAATATATACTTTCAGTGGAATTTGTATGCACCATGTAGCCCTTTCAATAACAAAAATACAAAATACAAAACCTGTTGTAACTGAAAGAAATCATTGAATTTAAATACAAAAATTATGCCACATTTTTTGGGAAGGTGTTCTTCCCTCTGTGAGCAAAGTCACTAAGTTTTAACCCTATGCAATAACATAAAGTAGCATTTTCGGGGAAAAAAAAAAATCCTCTCTGGGTCAAAATGACAAAAGGCAGGATGTTTTTTTTTTTTTTTTTTTTTTGAGTCAGACAAACCAAATTTAACAGAATTCATCAAATCCAGTTGAAGTTGAAGAACAGAAACAGCTTCATACACACTATGCAGATTTTCAGTAAAGGCTGTTGTCACTACTTGAATTGTTTGTACAGAATGGGATAAAAACACTCAGAAGAGGAATGTGTACAAGGCCAGTAGTTTTCTTTTCAGTAACAAGAAGAGTTTTTTTTACATCTAACATTTTAATTTTAGGGTATTATAATTATAATTGTAAGCTGACTGAATTTTTACACCCTTAGTACTGAGTGTTAACTTTAAGGGACTGCCTGACAGTAAAACTTTTAGGACTACACCACTGATCAGAACCTTTTCCAGGACTGAATGTGAATGTAAAACAATGCGAAAGGGCCTGGTTGTTGCGGGCCCAACTGTGTCTACCTGAACTGCAGATAGTTACACCACTGCCAAGGAAATTACATACAAAAGGACACAGCAAGGGAGTGTAAAACACCATTATTTCATCAGTATTAGAGCTGATAGGATCAGAAATTATTCCACATATGAAGCTCCTTGGTTAAATAGGAAAAGCTACATGCTATGATTGCATGCATATTTTTTTAGGGAGCGGATCAATCGATAAGAAACAGTGAAGTTAAACTGTATTGAAGTTAAGCTTACTCCATCCACTCGAAGAGAAGACCCTACACGTAGAGGTTGCTGTGGAGGAAAACTGCTGTTAATAATATTCTGATAACACTGTAACTGTTCATACACATTTTACTGTATACATAAAATGCCAACAACCAGATGTACCAAATACACAGAATGTAGAGTTGCTAACACTTCACACAGAATTTTTTTGAATGCCTCTTTCTCTACATTTATTATATTAGAAACATCCAACTTTGATTAGAATGGAAAAACATTTGCTCAGTTCTTTTATCAGTTCAGTTTACAATGTTTTGTAATATAACTGTCTTGCACATGGCAGGCTCAAAAGGCACTAAATTCATGAAGTACAAAAAGCAGGACAGGTATTTGCTTCCATGCTTGCCAACATAACTTTTAACACATGCACTTTTTCATGCAGTCTTTTACCTGTTTTGAGTAATAAATATCTTGTAATGCTTTGTGTTTTTAATGTCTACCCATGAATAACATTCCTAAATATGTACATGTCTATAAAAATAGGGATTTTATAAAGTAAGCTAATTCCTAACTATGACAACAGAAAGTACAACAGAAAGTCAGGGTGATACTACAAGACTAATATTTTTACCACAACAACTTTACACGACCACACAAGCACAGAAGTCACAGCAGCAGAACAACTTACCCTGGACACTGCCAAATCTGTGAAGACAGAATAGAAGTGATTGTTTAGTAAGGTGTGTGCTGTGTATTATTTACCAGTTTCAGTACTGGATTTTCCCCCAAAGCCTTCAAAAGAAGAGTACAAACACAACTGAAATCTGTATAGGTATTTATCTATGTATCATTGCTTGTAGCCATTACTTTTTGTCTAGGACTAGGTTTTGTGTTTTTGATGTTGCTGTTCTGCTCCTCATTCGTGTCGTGCTAACTGTGCAACAACCAATCTTTATATTCATCATCATGTGTAGTCCAAATATCTGTCACTGTCCTTTGTATTATCTTGATGTTATATTGGTTAGTTATATGCAAGTGCTGTTGTGAATTTGATGCACTAGTTTGTGTTTTTCCTAGTTTTTTTCTTTGTACTACATATTCCACAATCCTTAGCCAAGTTCATTTAGGGTGAACTCCATATATGGAACACTACATTACCCATGTTCCCCTGTTTAAGGTCTATAAATAGACCTTACTTCCTTCCTTTGTTCCTTTCTCCTGTTGGTGAGGTGTGGGTGTTTGAATGGGCACCCAACCATGTCCTTTGAGTCCTTTCCTTTGGATGTGTTAAGTAAGTTTGTTTTTCAATTGTATAGTATGAATTTGTTTATTTGTGTTTTAATTGTTTAATCATTACGTGGACTATGTACAATATTGATGAGTTGTTGTATGATTTGATTTCTTTATATATTGTTTGTAGTGACCAAAAACCATCCTGTTTATCCTGGGCATCCACTCCACATGTTTAATATGGTATTCCTGCATTATGTGAATTCCTGCATTGCATCTGATGTCAATGGCTAAAGATGTACTATTCTTCACTTAAGTGGCATTAAAGAGAGCAAAGGACTGCGTTTTCTCCAGTGTTTTAATCAGACACTCCACCAAGTTCTACAAGTTTTAACGAACTTTGGATATTTAACAACACATATTCAACAAGTGCTGCAGATTTTATTTTGTGTTTGAATTTTGACCCAAAGATAAGGCTATGTTTTAGAGTATGTAAAGAGTATGTAAGAATGATACTAAGAGTGATAGCTATATACAGTTTTAATACCTAATTATTTAAAAACAGGGAAGTTCAGACCACACTATAATGATACAGAGGAATAATATCATTGGATTTGCTGTTGTCTAACTCCAATAGAATTTAGAATGTCTGTAAATGCAGCTGCCAGCGCATCATTTTCAATATCAACATGGATGTTAAAGTCACCTACTATTAAGACCTTATCTGTAGCTAACACCAGCTCAGATATAAAATCAGCAAATTCTTGAAGAAAATCTGTATGGTGCCCTGGTGGCCTGTATAAAGTAGCAAGTACAAACGTCATAGGGGATTTATCATTAACAATTGTTTCTCTGGATAATGTTATATGAAGCACCATTACTTCAAATGAGTTATACTCTGTGAAACACTAAAAATATTGCTATAAATTGTAGAAACACCTCCCCCTTTACCTTTTAGACGTGGCTCATGTTTATAACAGTAATCATGAGGAGTAGACTCGTTTAAGATAATGTAATCATCTGATTTTAGCCAGGTTTCTGTCAAAGATAGCACATCTAGATTATGATCAATGATCATATCATTTACAAAAAGCGCTTTTGTCGAGAGGGGAGATATTGGGAGATGAGAGGGTCTGTATTGGGAGATATTGGGAGATGAGAGGGTCTGTATTATTTACTACTGGAGAAGTGTAATGGTCAACTTGGATCACGTGTGCCTTGATAACCAATCACATTACAGCCTTGACATCGTTGAGTTGTGCAACACTCAATCAGCGTTTACTGATACAATAGTAATGAATGAGAAGTGTTGTGAGCTGAATCCCACCTTTTGCAAAAAGTCAGTGACTTCTCTTATAAAACTTTCTATTTTTTCAGTGTAAACTCTAAAAATAGTTAAATCCAAAACTATTCTTTACTGTAAAACATGTTGAAGATTAGCTGATATGCTGACAATTCAATAAATGAAAAGTTATTTCCTCAAAAAAATTGTTTATTCAGCATAGTGAAGCCTAAAGGTTGCAGGCTTGCTTTCTAGTGGCTTTGGTTTAGCTCTAACTCTGATAAAACCCAACGTGCCTGTAACCTTCTAGTAAATTATCTTGTGCAAGTGTGTGTGATTAGTTAAACTGCAGGAAAGTGGACATTGAAGGCCAGAGTTTAAAAAACCCTGCTCTAGCATTTAGTAAACCAGCTATACAGATTTTTTTTTCAAGGAATGTTCCATCAAAAGTCCATCAAAGCAGACCTACAATGGTTAAACTGAGCCAAGACAATATAGGATGGAGTTACACCAAGCCAGTGGAAAACGGAAGTTTGTTTGTCCACTCCATTTTGTACCATTTCAGATAAATCCATTGCATACATTCTGGCTCCATATAGCAAGCATAATCACTCAAAAATGCCTTATTGTTCATCAGAATTATCCTCATATGATCAGTGGTGGACAACCATATCTACATAGGTATTCAGGTGACACAGCTCTCACGTGCAGAGTCCACATCTCTATCTGTCACAAATCTGGTCGGTGTCCTGTTGTCCGCTCACCACCAGATGTCACTCTCACCTCACCTACACACTCTGACTGTTGCACCACACTCCGGACTGCATCTCCCATCCTCCAACGCACTGGTTGCGTCTGCCCCCGTGACCAATCAGGCTTCCTATAAAGCCCCAGACTTTCCCAGAGCACTTCACGGATTGTTGAATTATTGTATTGTTGTGATTGTTAGCGTTTCCTAGTTTCCTCGTTCCTAGTTCCTGGTTTTGTTCTCCCGCCTGGTTTTCTCGTTCACTCTGTCTAGCCGCCTGCCTTTGGATTTTCGCTCTGGTTTATTGGACTATTCTCTTCTACTGCCTGTGATATTCCTGTCTGCTCCTGCCTCGACCCTGCCTGTACGACTATGTCTTTGTCCCGCCCATCTAATAAAAGCTCGCGCATGGATCCGCTCGCCTCTCGTCTCTCATTCCCTGTAACAGAACAATCCGACACAACAGGATCCAGCAGCTTTCTACCCGGACATTCACATGATATGGACACAGACAGGATTCTTTGCCGCATCAAACAAGGACCTAAAACACTGGATCAATACATCCGTGAGTTTCTCTCCATTTCAAACTACTCCACCCTACCGGACTGTTTAAAAATTGAACTTTTCTGTGATGGCGTAAATCAGCCTTTAAGGGCGAGGCTGAGACGTGAGGGTCCGCGTTCATCTCTCGCGGGATTTATGAACTTTGCTTTATTGTGTGTGGGCTCGCCGTGTACTGTGGAGGTCGCGAAGGAGGAACGCGACAACGCGGACATGGCAGCCACGCATCCCGCGCGCAGATTGGTGGTAATGCCGGATCACGACGCCACAAACAAGTTTTCCGCCTGGATCGCTCGTGAAATGGCGGCTGTAGCGGAGCGCGCTCGAGCTATGGCGACGACAGCGGTGCCCGTTCACAAAATGGCGGCCGCGCCGGAGAGCGATCATACTCAGGCGGCGACAACACAGCCCGTGCACACAATGGCAGCGACTGCGGTGCGCGCTCACAAAATGGCGGCGATCACAGAGCTCCGTCACGTCACAGCTGCCATACAAGAGCCATTAAAAGGTACAGTGACATTTCCTGAGTCAAGTCAAGTTTCCAAGTCAAGTCAAGGTACAGCTGTATTTCCTGAGTCAAGTCAAGTTTCTAAGTCAAGTCAAGTTGCAGCTGTGTTTCCTGAGTCAAGTCAAGTTGCAGCTGTGTTTCCTGATTCAAGTCAAGTTACGTTGCCAAGTCAAGTTACGGCTGCTGTTCCCGTGCCAAGTCAAGCTATGGTCCGTGTTCCTGTGTCAAGTCAGGTCAAAGCTGTGTTTCCTGTGTCAAGTCAAGTCAGAGCTATCGCTCCTATCTCAAGTCAAGTTACAGCCATCTTCCCTGAGCCAAGTACCGTCAAGATGGCCGCCACGCCAGAGCCACTGCACAAGATGGCTGCCACGCCAGAGCCACTGCACAAGATGGCTGCCACGCCAGAGCCACTGCACAATATGGCCGCCATCCGGACGCCACCTGTGGTCATGATGGCCCACGCGCTGGACACACCCCTAATGACGGTATGGTCGGCTAAGGTGGTGCTCCTTCACACCGCGGCGGCTACCCCGGGGTCAAGTCAGGCTTCCAAGTCAAGTCAAGCAACAGAGTCAAGTCAAGCAATGGAGTCAGGTCAAGCCAAAGCTGTTGTTCTTCCTGAGTCAAGCCACGACACAGCTGTTGTTTTCCACGAGGCAAGCCAAGATACAGCTGTCCCCCACGAGTCAAGCCAAGTTACAGCTGTGCTCCACGAGTCAAGCCAGGTCACAGCTGTACCCCATAAGTCAAGCCAAGTCACAGTTGTTCCCCACGAGTCAAGTCACGCTACAGCTGTTGTTCCTGAGTCAAGCCATGTTATTCCTGAGTCAAGTCACGTAACAGCTGTTGTTCCTGAGCCAAGCCATATTGTTCACGAGTCAAGTCCTGGTACAGCGGGTCTCCATGAGCCAAGCCAGGTTATAGCAGTTCCTCATGAGCCAAGTCAAGCTGCTGCTGTTTTTCCAGAGCCAGGTCAAGCTTCAGCCACTGCTCCAGAGTCAAGTCAGGCTACGGCTGGCTCCAAGTCCAGCCTGCCAAGTCCAGTCAAGCTGCCAAGTCCAGTCAAGCTGCCAAGTCCAGCAACGCCAAGGCTGTTGTCCCTGAGTCAAGTCATGTTGTTCCTGAGTCAAGTCATGTTACAGCGGATTTCCATGAACCAAGCCCAGTTACAGCTGGGCGTCACAAACCGAGTCAAGTTACTACTGATCTTCACGAAGCAGGTCAAGTCACAGTTGGTCATCACGAACCAAGTCACATCCTGCCCGACGGCTCAGAGCCCCATCACGCCTCGTCTGACCGCCCAGAGTCAAGTTACACCTCATCTGACCGCCCAGAGTCAAGTCACGCCTTGTCTGACCCTCCAGAGCCCAGTCACATCTCGTCTATCTGTCTAGAGCCTCACCATGTCTCGTCTGACCGCCCAGAGTCAAGTCACGTCCCGCCTGACGTCCCAGAGCCTCTCCATGTTTCATCAGACCTCCCAGTGCCTCGTCATGTCTCGTCTATTCGTCCAGAGCCAAGTCACGTCTCGTCTGACCTTCCAGAGCCGTGCCATGCCTCGTCTGATATCCCACGATCACGGCCTATCATGATAGCCAGCGTACTGGACCCACCACAACCTCCCGCTGCTGCTCTTCCTTTAATGGCGGTTGCCATGTGGTGTGTGTGGGCTGCACACTGTGCCCCTGAGGCCACGTCTGTTCACAAGCCTGCTCCAGAGCTCCCGTCTGGTCTCAAGCCTGCTCCAGAGCTCCCGTCTGGTCTCAAGCCTGCTCTAGAGGTCCCGTCTGGTCTCAAGTCTGCTCCAGAGGCCTTCCCCATCAGAGAAGCTGCGCCATTGCCCCCAGAGGTGTCAGCATTTGCTGTAGAACCTTCTATGGGGGCGGCGTTATCCTTCGGTCTCTCTGCTTCTCTCCCTATTCTCTCTGCCTCCTCTGTCCCTGCTCTCCCCAGGTCCCAGACCATGACGCAGGTTCCTGTTCCGCCCCGGAGGGCTGCGGCGCCTCCTGTTCCGCCCCGGAGGGCTGCGGCGCCTCCTGTTCCGCCCCGGAGGGCTGCTGCGCCTCCTGTTCCGCCCCGGAGGGCTGCTGCGCCTCCTGTTCCGCCCCGGAGGGCTGCGGTGCCTCCTGTTCTGCCCCGGAGGGCTGCTGCGCCTTCTCCCCCTATTCTGTCTGCCTCCTCTGTCCCTGCTTTCCCCAGGTCCCAGACCGTGATGCAGATTCCTGTTTCGCCCTGGAGGGCTGCTGCGCCTCCTGCTCCGTCTCCTGTCCCGCCCTGGAGGACCGCTCTGCCTCCTGTTTCGCCTCAGAGGGCTCCTGCGCTGCTCCTGCTCCACCCTGGAGGGCGCCCGTGCCTCATGCTCTGCCTCCGGCTCCGCCCTGGAGGGCTCTTGCGTCGCCTGTCCCGCCTCCGGTTCCGCCCTGGAGGGCTCTTGCGTTGCCTCCTGCGCCTCTGGCTCCGCCCTGGAGGGCTCCTGCGCCTCCGGCTCCGCCCTGGAGGACCCCTGCTCCGCCTCCGCCCTGGAGGACCCCTGCTCCGCCTCCGCCCTGGAGGACTCCTGCTCCGCCTCCGCTCCGCCCTGGAGGGCTCCTGCGCCTCCGCCTCCGCCCTGGAGGGCTCCTGCTCCGCCTCTGGCCCTGCCCTGGAGGGCACCTGCTCTGTCGGTCCTGCCTCAATCACTGGGCCTCCCACATGGACCTGGCCCTCCAGCCCTCGCCCTGTCTCGCTCCCACCCCACCGCTCCCCTGGACTATTGTTCCCTTCGAGCGTCTGGAAGCCGCTCCTTGGGGGGGGGCTATGTCACAAATCTGGTCGGTGTCCTGTTGTCCGCTCACCACCAGATGTCACTCTCACCTCACCTACACACTCTGACTGTTGCACCACACTCCGGACTGCATCTCCCATCCTCCAACGCACTGGTTGCGTCTGCCCCCGTGACCAATCAGGCTTCCTATAAAGCCCCAGACTTTCCCAGAGCACTTCACGGATTGTTGAATTATTGTATTGTTGTGATTGTTAGCGTTTCTTAGTTTCCTTGTTCCTAGTTCCTGGTTTTGTTCTCCCGCCTGGTTTTCTCGTTCACTCTGTCTAGCCGCCTGCATTTGGATTTTCGCTCTGGTTTATTGGACTATTCTCTTCTACTGCCTGTGATATTCCTGTCTGCTCCTGCCTCGACCCTGCCTGTACGACTATGTCTTTGTCCCGCCCATCTAATAAAAGCTCGCGCATGGATCCGCTCGCCTCTCGTCTCTCACTCCCTGTAACACTATCACACATCAATGGTCTGCTCTCCATTTCTGGCTATCAATTTACAATACTGTACATCCAATGACAAACAGTTACTTGCTTTAAAAGCTATAGGCTACTATCTGTAATATCCAATTGTACATACAGTGTTAATCTAATTTACACTAGCTATACTGTAATAGTAATAGTAATACTCTGTGTCCTGCACCATGGGCATGTTTTACTCTTATGATGTTAATGGCAGTGTTGAGGAAAGTTACTTTGAAAAGTAATGCATTACAATTCTGCGTTACACCCTGGAAAAGTAACTAATTACGTTACTTAGTTACTTTTTATGGAAAGTACACCAAAAGTGAAACGAATTCACCTCAGGCTGAATGAAAAGTATGTTTAGGCAGGAGATCACTTTTCAGCTATAAAAAATGAAGCAAATGTTAATCTAAAGTAATTTTTGCCTATTAGTATGGTTGCACTGCATCATTGCATCAAGGTCAGCAGCAAAGACACTGGTTAATAAAATAGGATTTAATACATAAAGGATATTTGTTTTATTTAACATATTTTATTATTGCAGGGTTGCGTCATATTCTGAGTTTGCACTTCACTGTTTTTATTCATTTTGAGGAATATTGTTTTTGTGAGTGAGATGAATTAATGCATGTTCACATTTGGTCTAGAACTACAGTAACATCATGTTTACTCCCAATTTCCAGACAGGAGACTTGTCAATTAATAAATGGGGAAAAAAGTAACTGGCGTTAATTATTTGGAAAAGTAACATTTTCTTAGAAATTCAAAAGTAATGCGTTACTTTACTAGTTACTTGAAAAAAGTAATATTATTACGTAACTCTCATTACTTGTAATGCGTTACCCCCAACACTGGTTAATGGTATGTTCAGGTGGAGCTCAAGGCTCAAGGAGAGTCTTTCTAACATTAGACCAACAGAATGCATGTAGTGGAACATGTCAGGGAATGAATTTAAATGAATGAGATTTAATTAAAGGTTTATTTGGGGGGGTCAAATAAGATGGTGGAGTACAGTAGAGTGGATATAAGGCAGAGAGAACACACAAAAGGTGGGGGAGGTTTGGCAACCTCCCACAAGGTTTGTATTGATTTTTCAGAACCTATGCCCCAGATATCACAGATGCTGTGCACACAAACTCACACATTTTTCTTCTTTCTGTCGTCATCGCTTATGTACCTTTTTTCCAAATTAATTAGCAGAGAGCAAGGGTGATGGAGAACATGTATGTGCTATGACAGCTGTGGAGTGCCAAGCTGCTGGGGAGAGAGCAGCAGATCCTCTTATCTTGCTGGAATCTGACATGTAACCATGACAACTTCCCCAGTTGATTTGGAATGCTATAAAGGAATTGGGGGTGTTTTTTCTTCTGATTTTCTCTTTTTTCTTGCCAATTATTGATTGTTGTAAAAGCAATCACAGGATGTGGAAATATGGAAATGCTGTCAAAAAGTCTGATTTAAGATATCAAATATTTATGAACATGCTGTATACCTCTGCAGGCACTCATCAGAGTGGTATTTACACCTGGCCACTTCATGTATTTTTGATTGTTCGGAATGCAATCCAGTTGAGCTTGTTTTATTGATGTTTGGCTACATAAATGTGTGTCCGCAAAACATATATAAATTCTTGCACTAATGCAGCTAAAAAGTAGTTCACTTCCGTTGTAATAATTACACTCTCTTCTGTCCATATGGCAATTAATGTTTGAGTTTTGCGGTTGCTACATCCGTTTCACCCGTCATTGCTTACTCATGTGTGGATTATAGGGCTACCAATCTTCCGTATGCCGACATACTCCCAGTTGGAAGGAGTAAAGCTTGCATATGTTGCATGAACAAGCAGATGCTTTTACATTTGACAGAGTTGCATCTGAAACACATCCTAAACCAACACCTGAAGACTGGATTGCAAAGCAACTTGAATGTGCCTTGGAAGGCACTTACACTTGGTCTTTTCATGACTGAATCATTATGATGGCCAAGTGTAAATATCCCTAGTCACTCAAGCTTACTTACACATCATATCAGTCACCAAAGTGGAGCTAACAAAACGAGGGCACCAAGAAGCTATCCCAAAAAGTCCACAGCAACACTGTGACTGTTTAGTCAAATCAAACAATAAACATTTTATGAATTGATTAAAAATCCATAGGCCACCTCTCACCTTTACTTTCAGCCTTGATTTCCTCGTGCATAAAGTCGTTCTGGCGGTTTCCGAGGACAAATGCAAGAAAGGACAAGATGAGAGCATCTAGGATGCCGATGATGGCCAGTATGTAAGCCCAGCGCACTGAACAGTTTCCCAGTGTGTACTTTCCTGTCTCCTCTCCACACATATCCCGGATGACCTCTGCATCCCAGCCATCTGGGAAAATCAAACAGCCCAGCACCAGGCACACAGCTGCCAAGAGAGAAAGGTTGAGAGACTGAGACAAAGGATTGTATCACAAAAATTTAATTAAAAATAAATAAATTTAAAGAAGTAAACAGTGGTCAGAGTAGATGTGTAAAATATATGAACACTAGTTACATATAAATTAAGACAAATAAATAATATGTGACCCTGGACTACAAAACCAGTCATAAGGGTCAATTTTTTGGAAGCTGAGATTTATACATCACCTGAAAGCTTTCCACTGATGTATGATTTGTTAGGATAGGACAATATTTGGCCCGAGATGCAACTATTTGAAAATTTTGAATCTGAGGATGCAAAAAAATATTAAGACAATTGCCTTTAAAGTTGTCCAAATGAAGTTCTTAGCAATGCATATTACTAATCAGAAATTAAGTTTTGATATATTTATGTTAGGAAATTTACAAAATATCTTCATGGAACATGATTTTTACCTAATATCCTACTGATTTTTGGCATAAAAGAAGAATCGATAATTTTGACCCATAAAATGTTTTGTTGGCTATTGCTACAAACATACCCGTGCAATTTATGACTGATTTTGTGGTCCAGGGTCACATATTAAAATATACCTAAATAGCACCTTATAGAAAAGTTGGTCACCTTTTATTTTACAGTGCTCATTTGGCTCAAGTAAAAAGTATCCTCTGAGAAATACTGTGCTTTTGTGCTACAAATTCACGTTCTTACTGTGAGGTGACTTATAGTAACAAATTGAAATATTGCAGACAAACAAGTGCTTCCCAGTGGACTGACTGTGTAATACTTAAAATTAGTTTTTACTACATTGTTTTGCTATATATCATTTTTACAAATCATATAAACATATATTTCAAATAAAAAATGAATAAATTCCATCTGATTCTAAAATTCACGTATAATCTAAGTTTTTGCAACTGTTCAGAACAAACAAACAACAAAAACAACAAAAGAAATTTGATAAAGAACTTGTTCTTTTTGAACGGAGGGGAGGAACCCTGCGCAGCCCTAAGAAAAGCTGTTATCCTAGGCAGTCACCTATTACAAATACTTCACCTATTTCAGACCTCTGAATCTTTTCTCCCTTAACTTCTTTGTATATTAAAAAATAGTTTTAGCTTCATAAAGGCACATAAGACTACTGGTCCACTGAAAGAAGTCCAAGCACGCTCAATGGAAAATCCACCCATGGAACTAGAGAAGTCTAGGAAAAGGGCCCTTTCATGTTATTTTCCATTCACATTCAATCATACTCTGTAATTAGAGGACCTCAAATGTTTTACCATTGCATAACACTTCATGAAGTACCATATGTATCATATTTGTCCTAACCTCCATATATATTTGCCTTTAGTACTCATTGTAATTTCTCTATATTTAAATTTGGCACAACAAGAATTCAGGCCAATTAAGGGCCAATTAAGTTTATGCATAGTTTTTACTCTTCCTTTTTCTTTGTATGGTCATAACTGTGATGTGTTTCCACATGAATGAAAAATTTGTGGGTGTATTGTAAATTAAGCAGGCAGAGCAGAGAGGAAGATTTTCTATAAATAATCACTTAAATTGCAGGCCTGTTCTTCACACAAAAGAATTTCAAAGCTTTGCAATGTAGAACACAAAGTGGCAGGGCTTATTGAACATTGAATTCATGGTTTAATTAATTTAAACAAAAATTTGCTTTATGAGCCCTTCTATTTTGTGAATTAATTCAAAGATCATTTAAGAAGAGACAACACAGACACTGAACTACAAGACTGCAAACACAAAATTACAGTGTTCATACAAAGATTTATTTTTGTAAGCTGTGGGGGTGGTAGTCCTTTTGCACTAGGGTCTATACGATTTTAGTTACACCACTGTTACAAAAGTTGCTTGTAACAATGTCAATAAATGTCATTTAATAACTAATTTAAACTGACAAATTGCATCAGTGAAAGTAATTTTTATGGGATGGATCAAGCAGAAATAGATCCTTGAAATGTCCTTTGGGCCACCCCATTAAAATTTTCCTGGAGGTACCAGATGTCTAGATGTCTTACCACAGTTACAAAAGTAATTTCTAGCTTAAATCAAACACCGCAACTGAAACAAAGAACCTCATATTAGCTGTGAAACAAGGTGGTTGAGATTGTTATATAGGTGTGTTTTGCTGATTCATGGCCCAGCAAACCTGCCAAATCATAACGTTAAATGTAAATACAAAGCCATCTGTAAAAAAAAAAAAAAAAATCTAAACAAAGACTTCACCTTTCAACCTGGCACTAACCCATACATACAAGCATCTGATCTCATACCACTTTGACATGGTTACTTGAAAAGTCTGTAATCCTTTTTAGGTTTTTCAGTAATTGCATATTTAATATGCACCATATTTGTGGTATGTGAATAAGACATACAGTATGTGTGAATAAGACATCTTTGTCTAAATGTCATCATGTGCATGCCCACTGTGGACCTAGACGTGGAGTTGAGTACTAAGGAAATCACAAACATAGTCTCAGCTATGTCCCAGTAGTATGCCTAGTCCACTGACCAAGCAACTGATCTGGATCTGGAGATATGGAATCGCCTCAGCGACTCTACCAGAAGCGGACAGTAGGGAAGTATTTTTACTCTGCTGTAAAAGTACTTTTCAAGAGTTTGGTCATAAATATATCAAGTGTTTTTCTTTAGAAAACTTTACTTTACAACATTCCAAACCATAATATTGTACGTTTTACTGCACTATGTTTCATATTAAATATAATTTAATACTTAATTACATTAGAAATCTATTACTTTCTTACTTTCACTCAAGTAAAAGTAATTCAAAGATTTATCCGCCGCCGAGTACGCAGCGTAACTTCAGACGGCAGACGGAGGGCTCACACTGCGACCGAAGGGAACCGTGGCCCTGCTGCACCGGAAGGGGGAGCCCGGTCCAATGCTGGATGAGCCAAAAAGATTCGGAACGAGTGGTGGAGGGACTCTCACTGTGACTGGGGAGCTTTGGCTCTGCTGCACCGGAAGGGAGAGTCCCCCTTGCGACGATGTATCGGGCGTGGAGCCCCCCACTGCAACCGAAGGGAGCCGTGGCTCTGCTGCACCGGGAGGGAGAGCCCCGTCTGCCACTGAGCATGCAGCGCAACTCAAATGATAGACGGAGGGCCCACACTGTGACCGAAGGGAGCCACGGCTCTGCTGCACCGGGAGGGGAAGCCCTGTTAAATGCTGAATAGGAGAGAAGATTTAAGGCGATTGGTGGAGGCTCTGCTGCACCGGAAGGGAGAGTTCCTCTTGCGACAATGTATGAGATGGAGGGCTCCCGCTGCGACCGAAGGGAGCCGCGGCTCTGCTGCACCGGTAGGGGGAGCCCCGTCCAATGTTCAATAAGTAAATAAACTCAAAGCGAGTGATGGAGGGACTCTCACTGCATCCGAAGGGAGCTGCGGCTCTGCTGCACCGGAAGGGAGAGTCTCCCTTGCGGCTGAATACGAAGCGTGGTTTGATGCCTTGGATGGAGGGCTTTTACTGCAACCGAAGGGGGCCTGTGGCTTTGCTGCACCGGGAGGGAGAGCCCCGTCCGACGCAGAGTACGCAGCGTAACTCGAGACGACGGACGGAGGGCTCACACTGCGACCGAAGGGAGCCATGGCCCTGCTGCACCGGAAGGGAGAGACCCGTCCGTTGCTGGATGTGCAAATGAGATCTGAAACGATGGCTGAAGGGCTGAAGGGTGAACAAAAAGGGGCTTTGACTGGCTGCATCGGAAAGGAGAGCCTTGACTGCTCGAGTAAGCGACGTTATTAAAAGCAGGGAACTTTTTCTGTTTATTTATTTATTTCTGATCAAGGCTAGATGGGCTTCCTTTAAGTGGTGGTGATTGGACCGGATATAGCTTCTGAAAGCATCTGATGACCACTGACCAACCGCTTGTATCTGATGCTGTGAGAGAAATTATTATTATTATTTTTTTTTTTTTGAGCTGCTGTAGTTGCTGCTCCGATGCAAAATGAGTGGCTGGACTTTTTTTTTTTGGTTTGTTTTTTTTTTTGGTTTGTTTTTTCGATGGGTAAGCCCGTTTGAGCAAGAATCAGTTTTAGAGGTCTTCGAATTAGAAATATGTTGCACGTTGGTTAGAGTTATTGATGCATAGAGGGTCAAGAAAGGATTTAGATTGAGCGTTCCTGAGTTGGAAGCAGGAAAAGGGAGCGTGATATTTTACATTGAAAAGAAGGGTAAGAAGGGAGATAAGGAAGGGTCATAACCATTTGCGGAGGCAGCCTCACGCGTGGATTAGCTCCTGGCCATCGATAGGGAAAAGGAGCAGCAGGAGGGTAAGAGTAAAGTGGCAGATCTTGAGTGGCTAGCGAAGACAGCCTCACACTAGCATCTGCTACCAGAGGTAGAAGGGAAGGGGTGGGAAGGATAGGAGGTTGGAAAGTCATGTCAGTGTGCAGTGTGAGGAGCAGCTGAGTCTGGGGTGCAGCCCAGGCTTGCTAATGGCTTGCTAGGACTCGATGATCGAGGAGAGCTGAAACTTTATCTGGAAGAAAACAACGTTATTTTAAATGAAGTCGAGAGCTGTAAGGAAGGGGAGCATGGGGCGCAATTGTTGGCAAAGGCAGTATCACTCTTAAATCAGCATCTGGGTTAGTGTCTGCTAAGGGAGCTGGAGGCCACTGAAAGAAAAAGAGTTATTAGTAACAGGAGGAAAAGCCTGAGATGTGTGGGCCTGAGTTGCAAGTGGAGACAGCCTCACGCTTTCTTCAACTGCTGTAGGTCATGGGAAGGGAGTGGGGTTTGAGACATCCAGAAGAGCCTGTGGAGCCAGTGAAGGCAGCCTCATGCTACCGTATGCTGTTGGAGCTGGAGGCCGCTGAAAAAGAAAAGGATTAAAAGTAACGGGAAGCAACTTCAGGCTTGTTTCAGCTGCTGGGAGTGGTTTGTGACATTCTGCAGTAAATGCTAAAATGCTTGAGTGGCCTGCAGTGTTGCCAACCCAGCAAATTTGTTGCTAGGTTTAAAAACTTCTCAGACCATCCTAGAAACTTTTTTTTTTAAATTAAATTATTAAAAAAATTAACCTTTTTTTTTTAATTATGGTTATTAGTATTACTATAATACTTATTTATTTAATTTTTACTTATTTTATTATTTTTTATATGTTATACATTTATATTAATAATTGACAACATTTGCAACTTTTCATTAAAAACGTGAAAAAAAAAATGATAAAAAGACACACTTTTCCTCTTAACCACACAAAATGAGAGTTGAAACAGCTGGCCAGCTGAGCAGCAGATCAGCTGGTAAGAGAGGTGCTTAGCAGTAAGCTTATCACATACAAATTATGTTGCTAGTTGCACAAAAACATTAATAGTAGCTTTATGATACACATTAGTTGGGACTATGCACCTATGATTGTTAGTTTAGGTGCACTGTTGAACGTATTTTTTCTCGAAAACCAATCTTTTTCCATCGTATCTGTCTGTGTACAATGTGTAATTTAAAGCCCAGCTAAATGCTAGTGAGAATTAATACAGAACATTTGAGTAATTTCGTTTCGCGACTTCACCTACAAACACACACAAAAATCATTTGCATCGCGGCCTGCATCGCGCTAGTGACTGCTGCGAGAGCTGGAGGCCTGACTGCATGCGGCGCTGCGGCCGGAAGACCCACGGTGAAAAGTTGAGCCAAAGCAGGAAGCGAGTGAGGTTTTGCTGCGGTGAGAACTGGGACGCGACCCGGGCTCAATGACGCCTGCCGCTGTGACCCAACGCTCGAGGAGAGCCGGGTCTTGTGCGGGACTATGGTGGTGTCAAACGAGGAGAGTTCAGGGCTTTGCTCGATCTGTTGGCCGTCTTGGTGGCTGGAGTGGATTGAGGAGTGAGGTTGGCTAATCTGCAGGGTGAAAAAATATCCCGTACGGGTCCGCTTTGTTTGTGTCCTCTGCGAGAATGATTCGTCGAGATTAAACAGCGTATACTGTCCACTTTCCGTGCGGAGAATATTGGCATGGTCGAATAATACGATGATGCCGGGGAAGAAACTGGAAGTCTCGCCGGTGGAGGCGATGTTAAGCCTCGGCGTTGTGGTGAACGTGTGGCTAATCGAGCGGAGCGATGATGCGTGGAGCTCGACGGCAGTTGCGACAGGAGATCTCGTGTGACGTTACTGGTCTCGTCGTTGTGCGGAAACGGAAGTCTGTAATATAATGGCGAAAGGAGCAAAACCGAATGCCGAAAAACAGTCGAATGACGGAGGTAAGTCGGCTGTGTGCTTATATATGACTTGTGCTAGCTAGACGAGTTGCACCTGTGCCAAATTAGTTGATTATCTGATCATGCTCCTCCCAAACTTTGTTATCAAACATCATTTAAAGAAATAGTGCCATCGAAAGGTGACAGTGTAGTAACCTCATGTCGGCTGCATCTGGACCAAAAAGCACACCGCAACACACCGCATAGACTACAGCTAACTGCAAACAAGCATGTGCGTTCTGCACCTGCGTGTAAAGAATTACCACTTTAAGGGCAAATAGCGGCCTATGGAATTTCGCTATGGCACCAGTTGTCACTATGCCCATAGAGGCAACCTCAAACCATTTCAAATGCTGCTCATTTACAACACCCAAAGAGCCCCATTGGTAACTAAACACAGATATCCATCTAAATATGATTATTTTAAATGCTATTATTATTATTATTATTATTATGTTAAAATAGAGGAGCGAAAGGCTTAGTGAGAGAAAGATGTTAGAATTACTGTATGGTTCCATAAGGCAATGCAAGATTACCCCAACTAGACAGTACATGTAACACTTAGAAAGAAGGTTCTTGCTTTGTCCTTGCCAATTTAAAATTACACTGATGCAGTCTGTCTGACCAGCACTAGAGGCGTAGAGGTCGATGGCTCATGCCTATGGTGCACATAAATGATGTGCGGCTAGGTGGTCCATCTGAAGTGAACGTAAGGCCATACAGGAAAATACAGTATAATTTACAAGCCCACATACATGCCAAAGTTTTGCTTTCTGTAACTAAGTACTTTAGCTGAAGGTCAGTGGAAACCATGTCAACTACAGGCGCTGGACAATGAAACACTGGTCAATATAGTGCTGGCTATATTTGCACAGCCTGGTGGCCAATCTTCACTGATTGCACATTCCACCAGTAAGAGCAAAGTGTGAAGTTTGACTATGTGCACCCAATGGTTCAAAAATTGTACCTTGAGAGTGGTGCCATGTATCAGGATGATAATGCACCAATACACACAGCAAGACTGTTGACAGAGTGGTCTGAACATAAAAGTGAAGTTGAATATCTCCCATGGCCTGCACAGTCAACAAATCTTAATATTATTGAGCCACTTTGGGGTGTTTTAAAGGAGCAGGTTAGGATACTTTTTCCTACACAAGCATCATGTAGTGACCTGGCCAATGTTCTGCAAGAGAAGAATGGCTTAAAATCCATCTAGCTACTGTGCAAGACTTGTATTTGTCATTGTCAAGGTGAAATGATGCTGTATTGGCCGCAAAAGTATTCCCAACACCATACTAACTGTGGTCTAAAACCAGGTGTTTCAGTTTCATTGTCCAACCCTTGTAGATGAGCCCTAGAGAAAGACAGACACCAATCAGGACAAGACCATGGGAACTAGACGAGTCCTCTGCACAATCTGACTTGTGCTGCAGTGTGGAATTAAACCACATCATGCTGGTTTCGTCTAGCCAGAAGAGAACTCACTGAGCCTGGTTTCTCCCAAGGCTTTGTTCTGTCACAGATGGAGTTTTGGTTCCTTGCCACTATTGCCTTTGGCTTGCTTAGTTGGGGACGCTTAATTTCTGCCAATATTGTCAGCTTGATTGCACAGATACTAACCAGATAATAACCTGAGCTGGATGATGACATCACTGAATCAACAATGAACTGACATTAAAAGAAAAACTGACTGTCGTCTTGCATTATTGACAGACTATTTTCTTGTTTGACACTGTAAAGCTGCATTGTATTCAATCTGTATTGTATAAAGCGCTAAATAAATAAAGGTGACTTGACTTGCTGATGGAGTTTTTTGTGACAAGTGCTCTGATGTGACTGCCACAGTCTTATCCATTCTTATCCATGTCATTATGCAGTTGTGAGAGGAAAGCAGCCACAGGTGTGACAGACAAGATATTCTACCACACCACAAAGAAGAAGTCACCCCAGTATGCAGGACTTGCTGGTCAACACTGAATGCAAAAGGGAGCAATGCCACCAACCTATTTTTATTTTAGCAGATTTGGCCACTATACAGAGAGTAAGTTGCAACAATTTTGCTAGTCTTGAAATGGGAAAAGTTACATTAACCTGTTAATTCCTTTCTATGTTTTATTATATCTACATTCCTCTGGGCTATTCATCTAAAAGTGTGCTCACCAGATAAAAACTTTTGGATTATCGTATTTTTACCTCAAAAATCTTTCAAGAGCAATATTTATTTATTTATTTTTCCCAAAAATGGGGTGATGTGAGCATTATGGAGCGTTAAACTCTCAGATGTAATTTATGTTTTATTCATATTTGATGCCGGAGGGTGTCGACGCACTTATAAGAGTAATAAAACTCATGAGGTTCCAGGAAATCCCCAATATGGACAAAGACATCCAGCTATAGCTGTAGTTAAATAAAATGCAGACAGAGATATTTTTTGTACTGTTGAAACAGTATACGTTTTATCTGTGTTCATCAAGCCATCTTAGGTATTTTCATAAGGATAATAAATATTTATAATGCAAAGTCAATAGACATAGCGTTTATCACATAGAATACTATAAAATAATATAATTTCTGCCTCATTCTGTGATAAGAAGCCACATCACTTAACAGAAGGAAGTTAGCAAGACATTAATATTGTAATATTATAGCATATTAATATTATATTAAGAAAACATGGAAAATCAAGAACAGAGGCACATTTTAGGATCATCTCAGGCAAGAAATGTAACCAAGGGAAGGGCTCCAAGCTCGGAATTTAGTTTGAATCCAGAGAACTGCCCCATTTCCCTCAAGCTGGGATAACAATAGTTAGCAGTAAAGAGCTGGGGTGGAGGAGGGATGCCGGAAAACTGTTGAGGTAAGTTGGTTTTATATATATTTACTATTTTGCTAATTAAGTTGAGTATCTTAAAGGGGTCATCGAATGCAAAGTTCACTTTTTCATGTTGTTTTAACATTAATGTGTGTTGGCAGTGTATGTACAAATCTACCCTATAATGATAAAAAATCCATGCAGTGGCGATCTGTAAAAATAATATCCCCTTTTTCAAATCGAGCCATTCTCAGATGCCAGTCAGTGTGACGTCACACCGACAGAGGCCACTTCCACAATAGTTGATTGACATGAGTGTCTTACCGCAGATCAGCTGTCACAGTCCAACCTCCATTGTTTCGATGCCGAAGCAGGGATGTAAGTTAGACAAGAATATCTCAGATTGAGCGATTGAGGTGTTGTGTTGCTGGATGTAATAATGAACATAGTCGTCGTCATTTACTCCCGACATCTGAGGTGCTGAAAATGCGGTGGATTACGTTTGTTTGTAAAGGGAATGCGCCTCCCAATCTACATAAATGCGTCTATGTTCACGCAAATCATTCGTGATCCAGCTTCACCTACAGCAGAAGTGAGTATAAGGTTTTTTTTATGAATCTCTGCAATCACCTTTCCTAATAACGTGCCAGTTAGCAAGTTTTGCGGCTAAACGCGCTAAATGCGGCTAAAGTAAAGCTCGTCACTCCACAGAGAGAAGAGGGGGCGGGGCGAGCAGAGCTCATTTGCATTTAAAGGAACAATCCCTCAGAATGGGATGATTTTTACATAGCTCATTTTGACAAGGTAAAAAGGGTGTTGTTTTACACAACGATTGAGAATTTTTAACCACAGTATATTATAGACTTTTCATTAAGACCCTAAAGAATCACATCAACTTGTGGAAAATGGGCATCTGATGACGTGATTAACGTGCTCCACCAGTGCTGAATTAGTTGATTATCTGAACATGCTTCTTCTGAATTTCGTTAAGAAAACATTATATTTTGTATTCATATTACTTAACTTTGTTAAGAAAACATCATATAAAAAGATCTGAGAAAGGGTCTGAAAAGTTTTAGGGCAGCTATCTTGTGTCTTGTCCCTGATCAAATGTTGAATGAACTCCACAGGCAATCCTTAACACCAAATCGCTAAATAATTAAGGGCTTTGAGTGTCATCAGTGATATTTTTGTGAAAAGAGAAAATATTTTGCTATTATATTTTCAAAGCTACTTTTTAAATTTGCATTTTCATGGGTTACATTCCCAGGCAATAAATTAAGTAATATGTATACCTTGAATAAAAATTCTATGTCTGCCAAGCACAGAAATGTTAAACTGTGAGCAAAACAAGGCAACTCTCTCTCTCATGCTGCTTGCTCCCATCAGGGGTCACCACAGTGGAATAATCCACAAAACTTATTTGCCACATATTTAATTCCAGATAAGCTATACCACAATAACATCCAAATTTGGTTCTATAAAATGTATACATATCTCTGAGTGATTTCCAGAGCTCTTTATGTTAAAAACTCTACACCAACATTATGGCAAGCTCTTTTAAAATTTAATTAGTTGTAAGTCTGACTAGTCATAACACCAATTCCAAATATCTCATATGCAGTTTTGACTGGTAATAATTTACATTTGAAGATATCTACAATGTAATTTTCACTAGCAATTACTGACTTTTCACGTTGTCATTTTATAAGTAATTAACTGATCTGATCCTAGATCTGTTATATCTGAGATCAGGTGTATCTACATCACTATTTACAAGTAATTATTTCAACGTCAGCATGAGACCAGGACTGTAACCGCTGTAAGAGTAGTTGTCAGAATCTTGAAAATTTTGATTCAGTTCATGTTAATCAAGTCACCACCACATGCAATAGACAACATTTTTAGAAGTCTCTAACAATGCTAACATGAATGACATGAAAAATCTGAAATTAGAGTTAGACTTTAGACTCTTAACTAAAGAGATTTAGTATTATTAAAAAATGTACATGAAAATGACAATAAGCCTCTGTCAAACAGCTATATAACTGTATACTGGTAAGTTTGTTGTAGTGAAGTACAGGTATTATCAGATTAATAAATTATGAAACAACATATATTCCACCCCCTCTAGATGCATTGTGACCTGATAATGTAAGAAGTAATCATACACAAACATACACAGTAGGATAAAATTATGCCTCCCTTTCTTGCTCACCATCATCTACTTGTTATCCTACAAAGCACCCTGAATCCCTTTAGCTCCACTGTGGTCTTCATATCCATCACCTCTGGTTCCACCTTGGTCCTCCAAACCCTTAGCTCCACTGTGTTCCTCCAATCTTTCTGGATCCCTTGTTTGTCAATCCTCTGATTCTGACCTTCTACTTTGCCTTGGCTCTCTGGTTCCTCTACCTCTACCTTGGCCCACAGATCTCCTGACTTCACCTTAGGCTTCAGTTCCTCCAGCTCTGCCATGGTTCTCCATTACATTTGCTCTACCTGAATCTCAAGTTCATACATCTCCCCTTGGTCTTTACTTCTCTGGAGCAGGAATCTGTTTCCCATTCACAGCCCTGGCCCTCCCTCCAACTATGTCTGTATTCTCTGTGAGCGAAGCCTACATGGACTGTTCATTAGGTGGTCATGCTTTGGGCATGGAACAGGTAGCATAAACATGCATCTTTTTGAGCTTTTTACACTTTGTGAATTGTGCATCACAAAGCTCTTTTTTTTAAAACCAACTCAAGCACAAGGTTTTTTGGAGGCATCCTCGTTTTAAACATCAGCTCGACCTGATCGTCACAAGACACTGCTGCTGTTAAAGCTCAGACTGTGATACCAAGCCACCTGAAGAACCATACATTGATACCAGTAAGGTACATCATTCAGGGAAGGCAGAGGCAATTATCAAATCTCTAGAGGAGGCTTTTCTAAAGCTTACCCCAGCAAAGTTGGAATTGACTAAGGAACACTATTTACAACACTGCCATTGAATTCTTCCGGCAAGAAGCAGAGGAACACGCAAGATTAGTTTAAGGCCAACTAAGACCTCACTGCAGTTATAGAAAATAATGCATGCAGCACTGTTGGAATATAAACTTCACCCATCACAGTCAACAATACAGGCACTGAGGTTAGAAGGAAACAAATAAAAAACTGCCATTGTTTAAAAGATGTCTGATTGATGCTCTGTGAGCAAATCCAGGTAGCTACAGATGCTGGAAACATCCGTAGCTGCGATTTTGTGTTACAAGCTACTAAACACATGCCTATTATGGAGGACCTGATGATTTGCCTACCACAGAAAAGCTGAGCAAAGCCATTCATAATCTGCCATCTAAGAAAGCCCCAGGACTAGATGGAATCCCCCAAGAGTTTGTAATGTGTGCTAAAGGTATTTCGAACAACTGAACAAACTGCTCTGCAAATGATGGGAGAAAAGAACAGTAGGCCTATATTGAAATATGAAGGACTGTAACATTATCACCCTGTATAAAAACAAAGGGGATCATGGTGATAACTATCATGGGATATCTCTGTTGAACATCACTGATGTCAGAGTGTGGTTTCAGATCAGAGTGCTCAACAATAGCTGATCTTTTCCCTGTCACAGCTTTAGGATAAATGTAGAGAACAGAAACAGCCACTACACATAACATTCATAGACCTGACAAAGGTGTTTGACCTTGTTAGTCAACATGGTCTGTTCATGATTCCTGAGTTTGGTTGCCCACCTAAGCTACTGAGCATGGTTCAGGTGATTTCACACAGATATGTTCTTTATGTGTACCTTTATGTATGAAAAGACTAAACATTTTTAAAGTGCACTGTTTGCGAAGAATTCTTGGCATCATTTGGTCTGACCAAGTTACAAACAAAGAGGTCATGGACTGAGCTGGCATCCCGAGCTTGTTCAAGCTTGTTAGGCAACGTTGACCTGGCTGGCTTGGCTTTGCCTACGAAATGAAACAAGAGAATCCCAAACAACCTTCTCTATGGAGGACTGGTCATTTGGAAGAGAACCCATGGATGCGCTTATTTATGCTTCAAGGATATCTGTAAGCCAGACGTTAAGGCAGGGCCGTTGGAAGCAATAGGTTTGTGGAGCAGATTAATATGGATATTCACTGTCTGACAGAGAATAGTCTCAAAATTCAGACTACATATGTATTTTAACTGTCACTGTCCCGCTAGTGGGACGCCTTCACTATATTACAATTAAATCACATTTAAATTACAATTAATTATCACTGTTTTTTGTTACAAATTATATTGGAACAGTAATAAATTAATTTATGACAGGAGTGCATATCAAAAATCCACATCATAACCGGAGGCTTTAATTTTATAGCAATTTTGCATAAATTTTTATATATACTAAAAAAAACAATAGTACAGTACATTTTTTTTTTACAGTAAATTTAAACGTCTATAATTTTTTTACACTTTAATTTTTTTAATGGGTGGTATTGACGTTTAAATTGTGCAATCATGGTATAGTTCATTTATAGACTAACTTTGGCTTTTTACTATTGCTGATTGTATTTAGGCTTCAAAATTTCTAATATTGTAGTTTTGTTGGTCAACAGAGTTTATTTTCTAGAAGAATCCAAAAGCCCATGGAAAAATGCCATTGGCTTGTTGTCAAGGAAACCAGGGTAAAGCTAACTTTGGGGATGACAAAATTATGTAATCTCTGAAGCATTTCTAATAGATTCACTTCCCTTGATTATCATTGGGGGTTGAAGGTCCAAAATGGCTGCTTAGATAAGTTTGTGAGTATACTGTATATATAAAACAGAGTGAAACAAAGCCCTGGAGTCTCTACTTAATGAGCCAATGAGTTGAATGAGGTGTGTTTTATTAGGGAGACATACAAATGTGCAGTGTGGGGGGTACTCACAATTGGGAAACACTCACTTTGAAGACATGTTATTACAAACCATTACTGTTTAGAAGGGATTTGAGTTAATTTCACTTTTGTAATGTTCAATGTTTATTATCTGTAATGTTTCAAAGATATATGCTTTTTCAGACCATAAAAGTTATATCATGTTACTTTTCTAAAAGCTACAAAAAGATTGAGACTTACAGGATTAAATGAATCAAAATGTTAATCATGGCTACTCTATCCCAAAGCCGAAACCAGAAATAGGTTTCAAGTTCACCAGCAGAAGACAGGGGGACAAGAACCAGCTGCTCAGTATGGCTGTGTGAGAAGGCAGCCTGACAGTGAAAAAAAAAAAAAAGAAATCTTAAACAAAAAGTGAAAAAAAAAAAAAAAAAATATATATATATATATATATATATATATTATAAACTCCACTGAGAGAATAATGTGACTTGGTCAATGAAATCAACATACTGTCTCTACAGAAATCCATTAATTCCTGACCACCAATCATTCATTACTGATTTGAAAAATGAAATAGCTATTAACACCCACACAACTGTACAACCACTTTAAATTACTTAAAAACATATGCAGCTGTATTCACCATTATTCACCACCCAGTTATTCAAGTTATGTTCTAAACACATTATGGTGGGGCTTTTACTTATTTCCTCTGCAAAGATGACAGCCAATCATGACAGCTGGCACACTCAAGTCTTAAATGAGATGACCAAAGGTTTCAATCAAAGAAGAAGAAGGAGAAAAAAAGAAAGAAAGAAATATTACTGTTAGGGTTTTGTAGACAGTACTTTTTTTTAAATTAAGAAATTCATAAAACATTTCCTTCCTGCTTGAAAATAGAATATAATCTGAAATGTTTTGTAATCCAGTCATGCTAAACACCTTATGTAGTTTCAAGAAAAATCTAGTTTTAAACTTTGCTGGCTGAGATAAGAAAAGAAAGAAAAGCTTTCAATCTAAAAATGTACATATTTGTGCAGATCACTGCCAGGCGCACGGTGACACAGATACTTACTCAGGATAAAAGCATGAGGTAATTTAATAAATGCACACTATGTGAAGCCCACATATCTAGTGTATTTACTTGGGACTAAAAAACTTACATTTTCCAACATTTTGGGCCCAAAAAATCTGCTTGATTAGTAACAGTGAACTTGTTAAGGTAGAAATAAAAGTTGCCCTGTACACCAGAGCTTTCTAAATGTTGAAAACTGTTGCAAAGCAGAAGGCACATCTGACATTTTAAAACGTAATTTCTTAACAGAAATAAAAACCAGGGCTACGTAACAATGAACTGCAGAAGTACTCTAGGCCAGTGGTTCTCAACTCCAGTCCTCAAGGCCCACTGCTCTGCACATTTTGTATGTTTCTGAATCTGACACACTCAGTTCAGTTCATGGATCTTTCTCCTAATGAGCTGATGATCTGAATCAAGTGCGGTAAATGAGGGAGACATACAAAATGTGCAGAGCAGTGGGCCCCGAGGACTGGAGTTGAGAACCACTGCTCTAGGCTACCCATTTGGCAGTCAGGACTATTTCTCATATCATCCTAGACCAGACTCCTGCAGTCCCACTCAGTTTCACATCTCAAGTTGCCCCCAAGGACCAAACAGCAAGATAAAGCAACAGTGCCAGAAAAAACATAAGATGTTTAGGTGTTTAAGAAAAAAAAAAAAAAAAAACTAGGTAGGTGCCAAGGTCAGCTGGGGGAGCCTGAAGTTTGTGGAGCTGAAGTTCCACAAATAAATTCCATTGATGTATGGTTTGTTAGGACAGGACATTTTTTGCCCAACATACAACTATTTGAAAATCTGGAATCTGAGGGTGGAAAAAATCAAAATATTGAGAAAATTGCATTTAAAGTTGTCCAAATGAAATTCTTAGCAATGCATATTACTAATCAAAAATTAACTTTTGATATATTTACGGTAAGAAATGTACATAATATCTTCATGGAATATGATCTTTACTTAATATCCTAGTGATTTTTGGCATAAAAAAAAAAATATATATATATATATACATATATATATAATATTATAAATAATATATAATAAAAGAAATAATATATAATAAAATAATAATAATTTGACCCATGCAATGTGTTTTTAGCTATTGCTACCCATGCTACTTAAGACTGGTTTTGTGGTCCACACCACTTTCATACTGCTATACAGAAATTATAGCCAACACCTACTGAAAGAACTGTTTCAGACAGTTTTCTATCATGAACTGTATGTTTGAATGGGTTTGAAATCTAGACTTTGTCTATGCCATTCCAACGCTTTAATTGTATTGTTTTTGAACCATTCTGCAGTACCCCTGCTTCTATGTTTTGCATCAAAACATTATGTTGCTGCATGACCCAACGGTGCCTTCAGTAATGGCAAAGTGTCCAGTTCCTGATGTAGCAAAACATCATCAAACCATAACACCACCATCACCATGCTTGACTGTTATGTGAGGTTCCTCTGTTCCAGGATTCTTGAGGATCATCCAGGTGCCAAGCAAACATGAGACAAGGTTTCTTTCTTTTTTTTTTTTTTTTTGGTGAGCAATGGCTTCCACTATGAATCCCATTTTAGCCCAATTTATTTTTCTAATGGTAGTCATACTGACCTTTGCCAAGGCAAAAGAGGCCTGATCTTTGGATGATGCTCTAGGGTTCTAGAGAGTTCCTGGATAATTCTGTATAAAATGATTGTGTCAGTTTAATCATCAACCACACACCACAATCCACAAATAAATATGTGTACAAACCGAGAAATTTGGGACAAAGATGTTTTCACAGCACTGTAGGTACAAGAAACAGCAGCTTCATGCAGATTTGGCTTTTTAGGCTGTCTAACTACTTAAGAGAAACAGATACCAGATTGTATAGAAGCCATATAAAAGGTTACAGCCTAATGTGGGAATAGGAAAATGATTTATGTGTTCTAAGTGTTTAAGTTTGTATGAATGTGAATATGCTTGTGCACTGCACAGCTGTATTTGTTGTAACAAATTAGCTGTCAAATCCACCATGCAAATCAGCATTCTATTACAGTCTCCAAAAAGAACGGAAAAACGTGGAGGAGGAGAAAAACAAAGATGGAAAGAAACTCGTACCCATTCTTTTCCATCATGTAGATGTAAACAGACTATGTGAAAAAAATAACTTCATTGTTCACAATAATCCATACAGCCATTAAAAAACCTTGTTGTAAACTTCATATGCAGAACTGCTAATGTTGGTAATTGTAGCCACCTATGCTGTTACCATTAAGGCTTTAATTAACTAAAATTCAAAATCAAATGTCAATTCTGCTAAACCTAAATAATAATTTTAAATCATCAATATGAATTAAAGCTATCAAAATGTGGATTTTTATTAGAATTTAATCAGTATCACAGTAAGTTATCAAACCAGTAACACAGTAAATCATTTAAATAAATTGTTAATTAATACTTGACTAGTATAAGACATTATGTAACTAAATCATATTTGGGATACAGACATGTTTATGCATGCGCATACCAGCAACATAGGCTCACCCAGCTGTTGTTGCTTCTATTCAAGATTTTCTCTATCTAGACATCACAGTTATTTCTTTTTCTTTTACTTTTAAAAATAACACAATGCACCACATAGCGATACCTGGCAACCACAATGAACTGTTTTATTGCACAGGCAAACAATTTTTCTCCCTCCAGGAAGTTAAATTACCCCATTCCAAGGAATAGTAAACAGTAATAGTAGATTACTTGTTTTCTAGAGGAAAGCAGATCACTGTCATATGGGAATTTACAATATTAAATGTTGCAAACATAAAGAGATTGATTTAGTATACAGAAAACACAAAAGTGCTTCAGTTTGATCCTTACCAGTTTTGTTCTGTTGTTCTGTATAAGAAAGTGAAAAATGGCCTAGCATACATTGTGGAATGTTCCATCAAAAAGGCATTTAATATATATATATATATATATATATATATTTATAAATTTTCCTTTGCGCTTACAAGGCAACATGAAGGCATGATCACTGACAAACAGCTTTAGTGAAACCCCTGGAAACACGCACCCACAATGAGCTCCATTCAAATAAACAGGCATCGCATCAGTTCTTACACCAACCGCTTACATGTATTTTGTTGGAAGAAGATAAATCTAGAATAAAGGTAAATTATGGCGTATTCTAGATTTAACTATTTCCCACAAAAACCCTTAGAATAATAAAAAAAAAATACTCACCGCAAAGCAGCTGCATCCAAGCGCAGGTTTTGTAGACGGTGGCGGTGTTGCAGAAGAAGAAGAGCGCCATACAGGCGATGCAGCTCAAAATGAGCACCATGGACAGCAGCACGAAGAAAGAGGCCGCCTTAAACGCGCCGGACGGGATGGAACTGAAGTCGGAAAATGTTCCCTGGCAAATCAGCTCCCGGTTCGAGTTACCGTCGCCCACACAGTAATGGAACAACCCGAAGTAACCGGCATGTGGTGTACTCACGCTGTCCCCGATCCAGTAAGGCTGGATGAAGACTACCACGTTGATGGTGGCGAAGCAGATGGTGAAGATGGCCCACAGGACACCAATGGCTCGAGAGTTACGCATATAGTTGTCATGGTAAATCTTTGAGGCTTCTTGCGAAGGTAGCATTTTTTCTCGCTTGCTCCCAACCGTCTACTCTCCTGTGATTTGTTTCTGCTATTTCCGGCGACTCTATCTCCCCCTATCTACCCCACCGGTACCCTCAGAAATGCGCTTCAGCCGCGAGTCCACTAACTGGAGATAAATAAAGATTTGATCTGATTTGAAGTAGTAAAGCGGTGTCCGTCCTTGATTTGATTTGCCAGATAGAAAAAGTCTTTTTGTCACACCAGAACTGATCATGAATCAATTAAATAATTAATGGGAGGTTTGTTATGATAATGCATTCGGTGAAAAAAAAAAATCCCGTTCTGTTCCTTTCCACCTCCGTTCTAGAAAACAGGCGAGACGACTGAGATTACATTGCAAAACAAATGTCTGTGACAAAATCGACAATACGCATTATTGCTGCTCTGTGTGTCTGGGTATAAATAGTATATCCGGTGCACCTCTCATCGGCTGTAATGCTGTCAAGATCTCAATGATGGATCTTCCGCAGACGTGCGAGAGCAAATTTAACGAAATCTGGAACATCAGCGAGAGGCGTCGCGCATTGTCGTAATAATCACCTGTATGTGTCCGTCGACAAAAACATCTGAATTTCATTCAGAAGCGCACTCCATTTCGCAGTCTTAGATTTTGTCTTTCTTTTCCAAGCCACCGCGTCTCCGTTGTCCTGTTAGGCTATTTCTTCTTTGCGCGCACACGCTTATGGTGATGTTCAGAGCTGCCGGTGAATGCGCGTACTCGATTTGGGATATTGCAGAAATTTCAATAAGTACACGCCCCTTTAACATGCGTCAATACAAAATAGTAGCTGTAATTATTTTCATACGCGTTATAGAGAACGTTTTTAACTGTATAGCTTTTTTATTTTAGCATAATCTAGCAGACATGACAGGAACTGATGTTATCAGTGATCAGTAGCGAAAACCAATAATATGACATATCTTCTTATTCATAATTGTATTGTTTTCAACAACAAATCTTACCAATTTGTTGTCTCTATAGTTTCACCACAAATTACGAATTTCTTGCTTAAGGAAAAGCACTACTATGTTTTGACGTTTCTTTGCACAACATATTTTCTCCTAGAATAAATTAGACAAATACTTGTAGATTGTAACATTAAAGCAAACTGTCACGTTAAAGAACTATTTTCAGTGTCACAGAGAATAAATTATTGACAACCAGTAGTATATATACAAACCATGGCTCAAAAATAATTTCATACTTCAGTAATTCATTTAGATATAGATTCTAATTTATTCTTAATCACTTCATAACATTTTTGAATCAACATGCCCAAGAAAATGTTGTTAAGCCAACAGATTGATATTCTAATCAAGTCCTTTTTTACACTTTTGAACATTTTGCCTTTAATTTGGCAGGGCAGCATGAAGAAAGACAGGCAACGATAGGAACAGGATTGAGAAAGGACTGTTAATCTGTCATTCTCAAAAGAGCTGCTGCTTGATGAGTACTCATGTAAGGATTCTCAGAAATTTGTAACACATACAACTAAAAGTACACAAAAAAATAAAAAATAAATACAAACTGTCTAATATAGTTCCTATTGTGGATAAACTACTAATATCCATATTGTTGCCCTTACCTTTACTTGGTGAAGGAGTTACAAGGAGGTACAACTCATTGACTCATTTAACCTTGTCCAACATTAATGATGGTCATGCACAACTTACTCTGTTGTTTAATGAAACGTACAAATATTTTAGACCCACCTGCACCAGTAGAATCAAAGATTCCTAAATCGAGCTCATGCCCATGGTTTCATCATCATTCCTGTTTTTAGACAGGAGTGCCATAAAACAGAAGGTAAATGGAAAACAGATCACATGTCCCCCTGAAAATATTTTAAAGAAAAGTGCTGGACTGTTCTTCAGTGCACTGTCAAAGCAGCTAAAAATGAATATGTCTCAGATTTATTATCTAAAAATTCACATAATCCAAAAGTTCTGTTTAATACTTTTCACAAAGTGGTTAATCTAAAAAAGGGATTCGTCATATCCTAATGGTACCCTTGAGTTGTATATAAATGTTCTAGATTTTTTTTAGGAATAAGAAAGTGATAGAATTCATTATAAAATTGAAAACAACTTTACACCGGTGGATATTATGCCGACAAGCCTCTTTAGAGAAGTGTTAGGTGTGATTGGCCTATCATGAATTCTGAAATCTGAAATTCTCCCATCTTGCTTTAAGCACACAGTTATTAGGCCATTTCTGAAGAAGCCAAATCTCAATCCGTTTGATTTTATTAATTTTCAACTTGTTTCCATAATGCCCTTTTTGTTGAATATCCATTAAAATTCCAACCAGAGTTTAGGGCTCGCCATAGCACCTAAACCAACCTCTTTAAAGTAACAAATGACCTCTTGCTCGTTTTAATTCTGTTTGATTTACCGCTGCCTTTGATCCACTCCACCACAGCATTCTTTTAGATCACCTACAGCAGGAGGTTGGGATTAGTGGTATTGTTTTGTGCTGGTTTTGGTCTTATTGTTCTAACAGGTCTGTATCAGTTACAGTTGGGCAACCACATAGGTCCATGTTACATCCAACTCTCTTTTCTCTGTATATGTTAACTTTGGAGTCTGTTTTCAAGAAGGAGATTGCATACTGATACGCTGATGACACTCAACTGTATGTTCTATTACACCCAGCTGATAAGTTCTGTTCCACCATTGTTAAGTGTCTCGGGGATGTAAAATCCTGGATGACTAAGAATTATCATGACTTAAAAGAGAGAAAAACGGATGTTGTTATTTTTGGCCCTCTTAGCTCTTTACCCCTTATCTCTAGAAATATCCATACGCAATAAATCTGGGTGTATTTTTTTTAATTAAGAATTGAATTTTGCAAAACAAGTGAAAACTAGTTCCCAGTACTTAAGGTTAATAGCTAAGATAAAACCAGTGCTCTTATTCAGAGATCTGGAGATCTGCAGATCATCCATGCTTTTATATCATCTAGACTGGACTATTGTAACATTGTGTATTTAGGAATTTCTCAGTCATTGGTGAATCGGTTGCAGCTGGCTCAAAATGCTGCTGCTAAACTATTGACTGGTACCAGAAAGAGGGACAGAATTACTCACATTTTAACATCCCTACAATGGTTACCTGTCAGATATCAGATCGACTTCAACGCCTGTTAATAATTTGTAAAATTTCAAATCGTCTCGCTCCATCTTATCCATCAGATTTTGGTATTCTACATCAGCCATCCATCTTATCCATCAGATTTTGGTATTCTACATCAGCCAGTAAAGAATCTGGGATAAACTATTGCTCCAGATATCGACTTACGTGAAAAAGCAATTGGTTATGGAATAACTTACTGCTCACCATCAGCTCTGCCCCCACTTTGAATACTTTTATATTGCTCCAGATATCGACTTACGTGAAAAAGCAATTGGTTATGGAATAACTTACTGCTCACCATCAGCTCTGCCCCCACTTTGAATACTTTTATACCTTGGCTTTTGAATCTGACCTAAGAGAGACCTAAATAAAAGTTTTTTTATGATGTTGTGTTTGTTATTGGCTTTGTTTGGTTTTCTATGGTCTTGTGGCACTCATTCCTTTAAATGCAATAATTTGTTATAGATGCTGCTAATTACTATGTATTTATTAATTATTTATATGCTGCTGTTTATTTTTAGTGTTTTATATTCTTAATGCATGTTGGAGTATTTTTTTTATTGATTAGATTTTAAATTATTATATTTTTAATACTGATTTTGTACAGTAGCACATGTTTTAGTTTTAGTGTAGTTTTCTTTATGAGCCAGTGAAATGAAAATTCGTTAATAAGTGCATCCTACATGTACAATTGAATGACAATAAAGTTTCCTACCTACCTACCTACTACCTACCTACCTTGATTGCTCTGTACAGCACTTTGAGCTGCACTTTAGGCAGTTGTGGCCTAATGGTTGGAGAGTTGGACTTATAACCCAAAGGTTGCAGGTTCGAGTCTTAGGTCCAGCAGGGATCGTTGGTGGGAGAAGTAAATGACCAGTGCTCTCTTCCACCTTAAATACCACGACTGAGGTGAGACCCTTGAGCAAGGCACTGAACCACCAATAACTCTTCCAAAAATCATTTTTTTAAATTTTCTAGCTTTTTTCAGATGGAATCTAGTAATACGCATATTTAACTATTCAAAATCTGTATTGGTCCATCTCATGTAACTTTATTTAATTTTGTACAGAATTTTAAAGTGGAAGATGGATGGATTTTTCTCAGTCCTTTAACCAAAACTCTTATGTCTAAAAAGCATGTTTAAAAATATGTCAACAAATTCCTTTAATTTACCCTCAGGCAGGTGTTTATTTTAAATAAATTGTTGATTTCATGGTCTCTGGGTAACAGGAATGAACATCCATTATGTTATTATATAGTTTTGACTGCACATGTGAGGTATTAAGCTTCTCTCCTGGCTCCGGACTTACCTATTCCTGCTTCCCATGCTGCATCGATCCTTTGTTGTCCTGGACAGAATCCTAAGGAATTCAGATAAGAACTGTTTACCTTTGTTGAACGAACCGCTGTACATTTATGTGTGAGACGTACAGTTGGGAAGTTATCCTTTGTTTGAATTTAATAAATAAAGCATCATACTTAAACCTTCTGTGTCTGCCTCCTGAACAATATTGTGACAGAAGACCAGCCTTTCAACAAAACAAACACCTGAGCACTTTTCGCAACTAGTTCACACCATCCAGGAATCATTTCAACCACATCCTGTCTTGCCAGCATCATCCACATGTCCCGCGACCTATTCCGGCGAGGCGGCTTCTTTCAGTGGGTTTCTCCTCCAGCGGGTTTCTCCTCTACTTTGAGCTTCAACCAAAACAGTTTGTCAACGATCTAGCTAAGGTGGCTTTTATCATTTCGCTGCTATCCGGGAAAGAGCTGCAATGGGCTGAATCACTCTGGAATTCCCATAGTCCCCTAGTTCGTTCCCTGGATGTATTCGTGGACCATTTCCGGGATGTGTTCAGCAAGTCAACCTCGGCCATTACTGTCCACAATGTACTCTTCCGCCTACGGCAAGCAGATATGTGCATTCACGATTACACTGTTCATTTTCATACGCTGGTAGCCAGCAGTGGTTGGAATGAGACAGCCCTTCTCTCAGCATTTCGTCAAGGTTTGAATCCAACACTGAGACCACAAATGTCTACAATGACACAGTAGGCTTGGTAAGTTTCCTCCAATAGGCTCTGCACATCTCTGAACATCTCACAGCTTGCCATATCGAGAAAGCCCCTGCTGCAGCCACCTCGTTGGGCCCACCTCCTCCAGCACCAGAACCCATGCAAACCGATTGTTACCATCTATCAGCTGCTGAACAATCCCGCCAAATCACCCAGGGCCTCTGTCTCTATTGTGGAGCTAAGGATCATCTATGGCGTACCTGCCCTATCCACCCTTCATGCCCAGCGGTGAGTACTGTCCAAATCACTCCTAACGTCGCTAATGTACTCTAATGTTCTCTAATGTTCTCTAATCTTTTCCAGTCAAAGTGCTTGTGGATTCCGGAGCCTCAGGCATTTTCATTTCTTCCCTCTGCCTTGCATGGACCAAAATCAGAGACATGCTCAACCAGTTTGTTATAATCTACATAGACGACATTCTCATATACTCACCAAATCTCGAAGAACATCGCCACCACGTCACCCAGGTACTCGAACCGAAGCGCCTCAACCCAAGACAGGCTAGATGGGCTCTATTCTTTACTCGATTCCGCTTCACCGTCTCATATTGTCCTGGCCACAAGAACCTGAAAGCAGATGCTCTCTCTCGCATACACTGCCCTCCAAAGGTTTGGAAACACCCCTGGCAAAGTGTGATTTTGGACGATATCAGCATAAATCCTTATCATTTTTCGGTGCAAATACATTAAAGTAACTTGATATCATAATTGAAGACCAGCAATAATAATTTTCATTTTTAATACATAATAATGGCAATATATACATGTCAAAGTCAGACACGCCCTTTGCCAGCTGTGATGACTGGTCACTGGTTTAAACTTGGCCCAGGTTTTTAAAAGATGTTTGGGTCATCACACCTTAATAGCTTCAACAGTTGATTGCCAATTAAGTTTAGAATACAATGAATTTAGGCCCAGATTATGCAGAGCTGTAATAGCTGCTAATGGTAGATATTTTGATGAATCGAAAATTTAAGTTTTTTCGATGTATAAACTATGTAATAAAATATGTTTTCGTAGTTTGTGCAAAATTATCACAAGTTAAAAAGGATTCGTGCCAATATTGTCCAAAACCCCACTTTTCTAGGGCATTTCCAAACTTTTGGAGGGCAGTGTACATCAACCTGATCCTAACCCAGACATACCTGAGCCTATTCTTCCACCTACCATCTTTATGTGTCCTCTTCAGTGGAATCTGAACAATCAAATCCATGCCGCCACTCAGACCGAACCCGCTCTGCCGGAATGTCCATAAGGGAAGAGTTATGTACCTACCTCCATTCGTCTCACCCTTCTGGACTCTCCGGGATCCGTTCACCCAGGCAGGCAACGTACCCTCTCGCACCTCCAGAACCGCTATTGGTGGCCTGGTATGGCCCGGCATGGCCCGGCATGTCCCGGCACTACGTCAGAGGTTGTTCGGTCTGTGCCATCACATCCACACCACGTCGTCTGCCTGAGGGTAAATTAGTGCCACTACCCCTACCTCGTCGGCCCTGGTCCCACTAAGGAGTGGACTTCGTCACTGACCTTCCTGCCTCCAAAGGATACACCACTATCCTAGTGGTTTTCGACTGTTTCTCCAAGGCATGCAAACTCATTCCTCTGCGCAGTTTACCCACGACTCTGGAAATGACAGAAGCTTTGTTCCAACATGTGTTCTGCAACTTTGGTATCCCAGAGGACACTGTATCTGACCGAGGACCTCAATTCATCTCCAGGGTGTTTTCATCTCCAGGGTCTGGCTAGGTTTCTTCCAACATCTGGGAGTGTCGGTCAGTCTATCCTCAGGGTACCACCCACAGACGAACGGCCAGACCGAATGAAAAATCCAGGAGATTGGGCGCTATCTCCGGGCCTACGGTCATCAACATCAGGACACCTGGAGCCAGTATCTACCCTGGGCAGAATATGCCCAGAACTCTTTACATCAGGAAACCACAGGTTTAACATTGTTCCAACACATACTTGGATACCAGCCACCGCTATTTCCCTGGTCAGGGGAGTTCTCTGAGGTCCCAGTGGTAGATTACTGGTTCCTCGAGAGCGAGAGGGTTTGGGACTCAGCTCATGTCTATCTCCAGCGGGCAGTATGGAGACACAATGGGTATGCCGAGTCTGCCACACCCTCCTACCAACCAGGCGACCTAGTGTGGCTATCGACTCAGGACATTCGTCTCCGTCTGCTCAGCAGGAAGCTGAGTCCCCAATACATTGGTCCATTTCCCATTGCATGTCAAATCAATGAAGTCACTTATGAATTGCAACTGCCGGCTCACTATCGTATTGCACCCACCTTTCATGTGTCCCTCTTCAAGCCTCACCTTAATCCTCTTCTCCCTCTTTCCACAGAAAACAAAGTACCTCCTTATCCCGAGGTCGATCCAAATGAGTCCAACTACAGAGTCCGAGAAATCCTAGACTCCCGACGACGAGCCGGCTGGCTCCAGTATCTAGTGGACTGGAAGGGGTACAGTCCTGAAGAAAGATCGTGGGTGGATAGGGACAATATTCTGAATCCATCATTGCTCACCGACTTTCATCATCTCCACCCAGACCGTCCCGCTCCCAGGGGGTGCCATCGTCCTCACCGCCGGTTAAGGGCGTCAGGAGACGCCCGTGGCGAAGGGGGTACTGTCATGGAGACACCAGCCACACACACCTCGCCAGTCACACCATCCACCTACACCCGTTCACAGTCACCTGACTTTTAATGAAGAACACCTGCACCCGCTTACCTGGACCACATATAAACTCATTCACCTCATTCCCTCGTTGGCTGGTCTCGACGTTATAAGCTTCTCTCCTGGCTCCCGACTTACCTATTCCTGCTTCCCACGCTGCATGGATCCTTTGTTGCCCTGGACAGAATCCTATAAGAAATTCAGATAAAAACTGTTTACCTTTGTTGAACGAACTGCTGGGAAGTTATCCTTTGTTTGAATTTAATAAACGAAGCATCACACTTAAACCTTCTGTGTCTGCCTCCTGACCAGTATTGTGACAAGTATATTTATAATGACGCTCCCTGCTACAGTTACAATATTATCAAATATACAGAAAAGAAAATAAGATCTATATGTTGTCGCTTATGTCATTTATGTTAGTTTCGTCGTGTTGGATTGTGTTTTCCCTGCTGTTCCAGTTTGTTCCTGTTCCCATTTGGATTATCTCATTAAAGCACGTTTTGTATGATTTCCTCGTCCCTGCTCCTCCTTCCCATACATGACCCTGACAGAAGAACGGACCAAAAACAAAGATGTTCTGGGCTGAGGAATTCCTCTTTAATATCCAGCAGGCGGACAAGCCTTTGGAGCAGTATGTGGAGGAATTTCTGAGCGTGTTACACCTGGTGAGTTGGAAAGGTAAACTGTTTACCTTTGTTGAACGAACCGCTGCACATTTATGTTTGAGATGTACCGTTGGGAAGTTATCCTTTGTTTGAATTTAATAAACGAAGCATCATACTTAAACCTTCTGTGTCTGCCTCCTGACCAGTATTGTGACGAGTATATTTATAATGACGCTCCCTGCTACAGTTACAATATTATCAAATATACAGAAAAGAAAATAAGATCACATGCTTTCGGTCATTTCATTGCATTCAGAAGATCCAGATGTTGCAATATTATGTTGAAAATGTGTGTTGTGGAATTTTCCCAGTTTTTTAGAGGGGGAAATGTGTTGAGGTAAAAGGGCTGAGTGAAAACCTGGGGACACGACTAAAATGTGTGTTTTATCTAAACTATAATAAATTTATTTTTAAATAAATGTATTTAAATCATACATTTATACATAATACATACAGAAATATTTCATGTTAAATATAGCATTAGACACTAAGGACATGCATAAATGCTATATTTTCAGTGTATTGGGTAGTATTTTTTATTAAATATTTTAAATTTACAGTTAGATTAATGTGCAGGACATTTTGCTTAATAATAAAGTGTATTTTATAGTTAATTTTTATGCATATTTGTACATGTTATGTCCTGGGGACAGAAATGGTACCCATTCGGTGGATTGGCTCGTACTCGGTTTGCGTTCAGCTGATACGCTCCAAAGTGGCGCTAGGGTTATGCGGAGGAGACGAATTGTTGACTAAAGTCGTTATTTTTGTTTTCTTTGCGTACAAAAAGTGTTCTCGTAGCTTTGTAAAATTACGGTTGAACCCTGATGTCACATGGATTATTTTACCAATCTCCTTGCGTCTGGATGTTGATTGTGTTAATTATATTGCTGTGTATGGGAGAGTCAGAGAGCTGTCAGAATGTATAAAAAATATCTTAACTTGAAAATGAATAAAGCTTTTACCGGTTTAGAACAACATGGGGGTAAGTGATTAATGACAAAATTTTCATTTTGGGGTGGAGTAACCCTTTCACTACACTATACTTTCACTACACTACTTTCTAGCGATCCTAAGGACCTTGATTAAAATGTTCAGGTGTGCGTGTTCAGAAATCTGCTCAGATTTCAAAGGTTGTGTAATGTATTCCAGCCTAGGGTACACCCAATTGTCACACCCCTGTGGACTGTTTTGTTGGTTTTTCCCTCATGTGTCCTTATTTGGTCTTTCCAGTTCTGTTCTTGTTTCGTCATCATTGGTTAATCATTCACACCTGTCCATGTCTAATCAACACTCCTATATAAGTTTGATTCATTTCCTTGTTCAGGTTCCGTTCTTATGTTGTCGCTTATGTCATTTATGTTAGTTTCGTCGTGTTGGATTGTGTTTTCCCTGCTGTTCCAGTTTGTTCCTGTTCCCATTTGGATTATCTCATTAAAGCACGTTTTGTATGATTTCCTCGTCCCTGCTCCTCCTTCCCATACACAACCCTGACAGAAGAACGGACCAAAAACAAAGATGTTCTGGGCTGAGGAATTCCTCTTAAATATCCAGCAGGCGGACAAGCCTTTGGAGCAGTATGTGGAGGAATTTCTGAGCGTGTTACACCTGGTGAGTTGGAGCGATTCTACGATTAATGCGTGCTTTCAGATGGGGCTAAAAGACGATCAGTTGTTTTGTTCCTTGACTCCTGACGATTGCCGCAGACCCGTAGCGGATTTTATTAATCATGTCCTTGCTCTAAATAATTCCAAGTTCTATGTCGATGTGGAAGACTCTAATCCTCCCCCCATCCGAAAGCACGCGGACGCTCCAGTTCACCACCAGCCAGCGTCCTCCACCTGCTGTTCCAAGACGCTTACTCCCTCCGATCCTCCCTCGCTCTCCCCAGTTCTCCAGAGCTCCTCCCTCATCCTCCCTCAGCCCCGTGCTCAAGTCAGCCTGCCGCCGCCCCGCGCTCTAGGCCGCCGGCTTCTCATGTGGCAAGCCACATATGCCATAAGGACAATATGGACCAGGCGATCCCCATAGGATTTGGTTCTCCTGTACTCTCTCCTTCGTCTCCGCTGATCCCGTCCAGCCCTCCCATGTCTCTGCTGGTCCCATCCAGTCCAGAGCCTGCGCGCCGTCCAGAGCCCGTCCCTCCTGTGCCTGCGCCTCCAGAGCGTCCCCCTGTGCCAGCACCTCCAGAGCGCCCTCCTGTGCCAGCGCCTTCAGAGCACCCTCCTGTGCCAACGCCTTCAGAGCGCCCTCCTGTGCCAGCACCTCCAGAGTGCCCTCCTGTGCCGGCACCTTCAGAGCGCCCTCCAGAGCGCCCTCCTGTGCCAGCGCCTCCAGAGCACCCTCCTGTGCCAGCGCCGCCTAAGCCCGGTCCTCCTGTACCCTCCCGGGCAGACAATACCCTTATTTCCCTCAAGAAATTTTGTTTGGGGGGGGGGATTGCTACCCTCATGAACTGTGTGCCCCGCCATGGCCGCCTGGACTGTGTACTCGGCCATGGCTCCCCGAGCTCCCTGATCTGCCATGGCCACCTGGACTGTGTACTCGGCCATGACTCCCCGAGCTCCCTGATCCGCCATGGCCGCCTGGACTGTGTACTCGGCCATGGCTTCCTGAGCTCCCTGACCTGCCATGGCATCCCGGACTGTATGCTCCGCCGTGGCCCCCCAAGCTCCCTGACCCGCCATGGCTCCATGAACTCCCCGATCCGCCCTGGAGGCGTACCTCCTCTCCCTCCTGTGTCTGCCCTGCACGAGCCTCCAGGGCGCCCACCCGGTGTATCTGTTAGGGCGCGAGACGCGCCTTACGGGAGGGGGGAGTAATGTCACACCCCTGTGGACTGTTTTGTTGGTTTTTCCCTCATGTATCCTTATTTGGTCTTTCCTATTCTGTTTCTTGTTTTGTCGTCATTGGTTAATCACTCACACCTGTCCATGTCTAATCAGCACTCCTATATAAGTTTGATTCAGTTCCTTGTTCAGGTTCCGTTCTTATGTTGTCGCTAATGTCATTTATGTTAGTTTCGTCGTGTTGGATTGTGTTTTCCCTGCTGTTCCAGTTTGCTCCTGTTCCCATTTGGATTATCTCATTAAAGCACGTTTTTTATGATTTCCAAACAATTGAAATGAATGGGTTTCATAACGCAGCGCTTTCTGCATTCAGTGTGAAAGCCGCTTCGTGTGCCATCCTTTATCATTACTCCTTTCATTACCTTTCATTACCTTATCATTACCTTTTCACTGCATGAAAGGTCACATTTGAAAAGGCATAATAGGAGCACTTTTTCAGATATAAAGCAGTTTGTCACTGCAGTAACAGTTCTGCAATCCTACAGCTAACATTTTTTTGTCATGATCAAACATACAAAACACCTCACAAACTGTCAAAGAGGTAGTGAAATCTTGGTAATAACACTTTTATTTACCTGATTAACAAAGCCTTTTGCACTGCACTTAACAGTTAACACTAGGCCTACAGATATTACATTTTACCTCTCCTTGAGTACACAAACATTTATGTAGTATGGGCAGTTTGCATCTATTAATAAGCTTTTAGCACAGAATGTGCACATTTTAGGAGTGACAACCCAATTTGTTGATTGTCACTGTGGTAAACATAGCAACATTTTGCCATTTTACAGCTGTGAACAAAAAATATGAATTCCAAAAGCTAATTTGGTATCTGCTATTTTTGACCAAAGTAATATTATAGACCAAAGACTCATTATGTCCATCTACTATAACTAAGCTACTATTGACAGAGGCGCTGTGTTTTATAGTTAGGTCCAGTACTGAATCTCCCGGATATCCTGCATCTCCTGAGTTCCCGGCCAGCCTCCCTCTTCCACCTCCTCTCCACAGGCCTCACCTGTCTCTGCCTCCAGCCTCTATATACCTCGGCACTTCTATTCCTCATCTCCAGTGTGGCCCATCATCCCACTGGCTCTACTAGGCTCCCTCGTCCCTCCAGCTCCACCTTGGTCAGTCGTCGTCTGTTCTCTGCTTTGGGATTCCTCTCTTCCAGCTTCGTCTCATCCCTCCATCCCTCTGGCTCTCTCTGGCCCCTCCTTCCCTTTGGCTCCTCGTTGGTCCTTAGTTGTTCTGGGTTCTCTGCCTTCGCCTCAGTTGTCTGAGCTGTTGACTTCGTTTTGTTTCTTCTGACCCTCTGTGTCACCCTTGTACTTCAGCTCTCCGTCTCCACCCTGGGCTCCTCCCCATCCCTGCTCCTGTCACCATCCGTTCACCATTTTCTTGCCCACCTCCTAAGCCCCCACCTTTCCTCCCTCATCTGTCTGTTTGTTTGTAACAGCGTGAGGTCCTTCCGGAGGGGGGCATAATGTTACATGTAAGTTCAGTTAGTTTCCATTTCATGGACTTTTAGTTCCTGTGGTTGATCTCCCTTTTGTCTTGTGTTGTCATAGTTAAACTGATATGATTAGATCTTTAGTTCAGCTGTGTCTTGTTAATTTACCTTGTTTGTATCAGTACTTAGGTTCTTCCTTCTCCTGTGTTTATTGCCCGGTCTTGTTTACATTATAGTGTTGGTTTATGCCTCATGTTCTGTTTGCCTGTGCGTTTTGCATTTAGAGTTTGTGTTTAAAGACTAAATCTGTTCTCTGTCTGTCCACAACTTGTTGTAACAATAGAGTCAACAAGAGTGCACAGCTTTTTGTAAAACAATTGTCTGCAAGCAGTGAATGAAACAGGAACAAAAACTTAATTGGCTTAATTTTTTTAAATTTGTTTATAATACATTTGTCACCGAAATGCTGGGAACAAACAAACACACTTGCACAACTCTGTTGCTGCCCCAGAGAAACAAACTGCATTTACTGTTCCCTTCATGCTTTGGGAATCTGAACAAGGTTATCTTTCCCTCACACAGCAAAAACTCACATCTTTGGTGACATTGTTGATGTTGTGATCTAGAAACAAAATAGCAAATCCTTCTTGAGCATGTTCTGTGCAGCACTGCCGTTGAGTTCCGTAACCCAAATGAAGCACACTGATGGCTGTAATCTTGCTCATGCTCTGGTTTATGTGTGTGCAAGCTCTTCTGGGAGAAGTGCACATACAAGAAAATTCCGCCCTATATGACATTATGCAGGGCCATACTCTGAAACTTATAAACCCTGAAGAGTGTATTTTGCACAGAAATACTCCATTATACATCTAACTTATGCCATACTGGAATCATGTAATGTCGCAGCTGTGATCCCTGTGTCAAGTCAAGTCACGGCTGTGTTTCCTGAGTCGTCAAGTCAGAGCTGCTCCTCCTGTGTCAAGTCAAGTTACAGCTGTTGTTTCTGAGTTAAGTCAAGTTACAGCTGTTGTTCCCGAGTCCAGTCAAGTTACAGCTGTTGTTTCCGAGTCAAGTCAAGTTACAGCTGTTGTTCCCAAATCCAGTCAAGTTACAGCTGTTGTTCCCGAGTCCAGTCAAGTTACAGCTGTTGTTCCTGAGTCCAGTCAATTTACAGCTGTTGTTTCTGAGCCAAGTCAAGTTACAGCTGTTGTTCCTGAGCCAAATCAAGTTATTACTGTTGTTCCTGAGCCAAGTCAAGTTACTGCTGTTGAGATCCTGCCTCCCGCTCCTGCACTTCCCCTAATGGCGGTCACCATTTTGTGCGTGTGGGCTGCACACTCTGCTCCAGAGGACTCGTCGGTCCACGAGTCTGCTCCAGAGGTCTTGTCTGTCCACGAGTCTGCTCCAGAGGTCTCGTCTGTCCACGAGTCTGCTCCAGAGGTCTTGTCTGTCCACGATTCAACTCCAGAGGTCTCACCTGTGCACGTGTCTGCTCCAGAGGTCTCGTCTGTGCACGTGTCTGCTCCAGAGGTCTCATTTGTTCCACGAGTCTGCTCCAGAGGTCTCGTCTGTCCACGAGTCTGCTCCTCAGGTCTTGTCTGTTCACGAATCTGCTCCAGAGGCCCCGTCTGTCCATGGGTCTGCGCCAGTGCCCCCGGAGGTGGCAGCTCTGGCTGCAGAACCTCCTAAAGGGACGGCGTTTCCCTATGCACTCTCAGCCTGTCCTGTCACGGCCATGGAGACCGTCTGTCATGGCCATGAAGGCCGTCTGTCACGGCCATGAAGGCCGTCAACGAACTCTCTGCCCGTCCTGTTACGGCTATGCAGGCCGTCATAGAACTCTCAGCCCCATCTGTCTCAGCCAAAGACATTGTCTTTGAACTGTCTACCTGCTCAGTTCCCATAGAGACTGCTAACAAACCCACTGTTTTCTCTGCCTCTCTCCACTGTTCTGTCTGCCTTTTCTGTCCCTGTTTTCCCCAGGTCCCAGTCCATGCCGTAGGTGTCTGTACCACCCTGGTGGGCTCCTGGCCCGTCTGCTTCGCCCTGGTGGGCTCCTGCACTACCTGCTCTGCCCTGGTGGGCTCTTGGACCTCCTGCTCCACCCTGGTGGGCTTCTGGTCCGCCTGCTCTGCCTTGGTGGGCTTCTGGTCCGTCTGCTCCATCCCGATGGGCTCCTGGTCCCTCTGCTCCACCCTGGAGGGCTCCCGCTCAGTCTGCTCCGCCCTGGTGGGCACCTGCTCTACCTGCACTGCCATGGCTCCCTGCTGTACCTGCTCCACCTGCTCTGCCGTGGATGTCTTCTGTCCTGCTCTGGTGGTCTTCTGCTCCGACGTTGGGATCTTCGGTCTCGTCTGCCTTGCTGGGGTGGTCCTCAGCTCTCCCTACTCTGACCTCGCTCCACCACTCTCTCTGATTGTTTTGTTTTTTGTTTGGAGCGTCTGGAAGCCACTCTTTGGGGGGGGGTTCTGTCATGAATCCTGTCCGGTCTGCCCGCCACCACCAGAGGTCGCCTGTGCATTTCACATTACACAGACTGTTGCACCACACCCCGGACTATGTTTCCCATCACCCATTGCGCTGATTACTCACACACACCTCTATCCAATCAAACGCCCTATATAAGCCTCGGACTTCCCCTTGCATTTCTCCAAGTATTGGATTGTGTATGTTGCGTTTAGCACTCTCCTAGTCTTAGCAACCTTTACGGAGCCATTTCCTAGTTTCCTAGTTTCCTAGTTTCTTGTGTCTTGTCTGGTTTCCTGTGTTTTGTATTCTCGCCTGGTTATCTCGTTGTGTCTGTCTCGCTGCCTGCGCTGTGGGTCTCTTGCATGTTTCTTGGACTATCCTTTCGCCTAGCCCCCTGGATTACATTCGCCGTTTATCGACCATCGCCTGCCCTATTACTTCTGTGTCTTGCTCCTATATGCCTGTTTGCCACTGTTCGACCCTGTCTGTTTGTGACCATGTCTTTGTTTAAATACAATAACGCTTTGCAATTGGACCCACCCGCTTCATGTCTCCTCCGCTCCGTAACACACTTATAAACATTACTTTAGTATGCATTGTAAGTAGGTAAGATGAGAAGAAATATAATTTTATTTTTTTATTATTTTATATATTTATTTTATTATTTTATTATTATTTTATTTTTTATTATGATATACCGTACAGCCCTAATAGTAGGCTACTAGAAATAAAAAAAAAAAAACTTCACTGATGGCCGCTAGTTCCAGGACAAAATTCTGTTGACATACAATAAACAATTCTGTTGACTTAATTAACATCAACTTTATGTTTTGACAAGAGTGCTGATTATATGTATATCTAATAGTAAGTAATTCACAGTGTTTATTATAATCACTATTGTGTTTAGACACCACAGAAACTACACAACCCCGCATAATGCGATTTCTACTGAGTGGACCCTGTGATGGTATTTCCTAAATGCTAGACATACAGAAGTGAAGTTTCCGGACAGGACCTGGTGGAACATGACTGCCACAGGGGTTCAAAGAAAACGGGTTGGATAGGTGGTGGCAGCAACTATAACTGACCACACTTGTATCAGGGGACTACATATTCGATGCACAAAAGTGCAAATAAATGGCCAGTCGTGGTGCTTATGAGAGTAAATAGCAGTAACTGCAACCTGCTATACAGAAGTTTATCATACCTGAATGGGCTATGACAAAAAGCCTAGTGGACCTCGTTGAAAAACCACACTCAAGAGATGGGGTGGAGCTGAACCCTCTGCTCCGGAGATGCAACACAAGTGATAATTTTCCAAGTGATAACAGAGATGCAATGCAAGCGATAACTCTTGTGGGGCAGAGAGAGTCAGACTTGTAACCCGAAGGGTTCGAATCTCAGGTCTTGGCAGGGACTGAACGATCAGTGTTCTCTTCCACCTTCAATACCACGACTGAGGTGAGACCCTTAAGCAAGACACTGAATATGCAATATGGCTGCCCAACGTTCTGGGTGTGTGCCCACTGTTCTGGTTAAATGCACACGTCACGTTCTTTCCTTTCCTTTTCCTCATGGTAGCAAATAGAAGAAAAGATGCCTACTGACATAGCAGTAGTTATGGCTTTCCTACCATTAAATTATCTTTCCTGTACTGACAAAAGCTAGCGAAGAAACATCCAGATTATAGAATCTGGCAAAAATGTTTGGAGAAGCTCATACTACTGCTAATGCCTTCAACAGACATTCCACTCACCCATACCCATGAGAAAGCCTTGTAAAGTGGGCTTGAACATCTATAGGGCATTCCACATTCTGTGAGCTGTAACACAGAAGTATCACATTCACAATCCAATGGGATAGCCTTTGCTTTGATACCAGTAAGCCTTTGATGCATCCTTTTGTGCATTTTCTTGGTTTGAGAAAAACTCTGCAGTCGCTATAGCCAAAAACCATCCAGGGCTCACTGTAACGAATGGGGCGGGAGCCGTGGGAGTGGAGCGAGGCTGGTGGAATTTAATGATAATGAGCACCACCTGCACCAGTCTCGAATCCTATGGAGGAGCTCCGGAAGGATAAAAGGAAGAGTGCCAACAGTGGAAGATGAGAGAGGACCTGGCCTGGATGTTATTTTGTGCTTTCTTTACTTTTGTGTTTGTTTATTTTATTATTAAAGTCTTTAAATGTTTGCCGGTTCCCGCCTCTTTCTTCCCATTCTACGAACATTGTTACAGCTTCTAAATCCCCTACTTGCTCAACTGACTGGAGTGTGATTAAAAGTGCTAAGAAAGAAAGCATTCCTCCATCTCAATGATTTTGCACAAGACCTGATACAAGAGCTTCACCGGTGGAAATGCATATTTGCATATTTGGCAAGTGGTGATCCAGTGAATCCACTCCCAGAGTGGAACGCTCCACTAGGGAGAAAAACAGCAGGCAATGCGTATTCTCCACCAATGCAAAGAGATCCACTTCTGCTGGAATATGCCCAAATACGCTACATATTATATTCATTGTACTGTCTCCATTCATTGGGGAATGCCCCTTACCTCCACAGCATTTCCACCATGCAGTTCAGATGGCCGTGGATTTGGACAACTTGATAAGAAAAAGAGGAGATGCTGGTCTGCCCATAACAGGAGGCTTCTCGTGAGTCTCAGCAGGGGGCATGAATTGATATCACCCTGATTATTTATAAACACCACTACTGCCATGTTCCCAGAGCAAGTGAGAATGACTAGTTATGATGTGCATCCTATAGTGACTCACGAATGCTCAGAGGCAATAGCTCCCTACTTTGACTACATTGTGTCTACACACCTGCCCCATGACACACCTTGGTCGTATTGAGCTATACTCCACCAGGAGGCTATTACCTCTAGGCATTCACAAGTCACTTGGACACGCATCATACCTGAGTGCTAAGTGTAAGAAGGGACACAAGCTTTCAAACAGATTTGAAATGGACACGTGTAAAGCAAGCCCACTGCTGAAGCTGCTGCCATCAGCTCAAATTACTTTCTGAAAGCTGTTTAGGGGAGGGATTTTCCTCTCTTGTACACTGCGAGCAAGTCCATGATAGCCTGTGATTGCTCTGGTAAACAGGTGGACTTGCAAGGCTATAGAGTTGAGACTCACACCTGGGAATGGGATACGCTGAGTGGACTGGAGCCTGCTTTTTTGAAAGTTGATAGTAAGCTCCTAACACTGAAGGTGGTTGATAAGCAAACATTTGTGGCTGCTCAGCATGCTCCCTGAATGAGCCAAGAGCAGCCAATCACCTAGATAATTTAGAACACGCACTACACTCAAATGTAGAGGGGAGAAAACAGTGTTCATAAACTTTCTGAATGTGCACAGAGCTAGAGAAAGACCGAAGACAAAGACCATGAACTGATGAGCCACACCTTCAAAAGAAAATCTCAGAAAGGAAAGGAAAGGACGTGATGTGTGGCTAAATATGGTGACCCATACTTGGAATTTGTGCTTTGCATTTAACCCATCCAAGTGCACACACACTTGGATGGGTGAGTAGTCAACAAACGCACACACACCGTGAACACACACCCAGAGCAGTTGGCAGCCAATGCTGCAGCGCCCGGGGGAGCAGTTTGGGGATTCGGTGCCTTGCTCACCTCAGTCATGGAATTGAGGGTGGAGAGAATGTTGGGAATTCACTCCCCCTTCAATCCCTGCCAGACCTGAGACTCAACCACACAACCTTTGGGTTACAAGTCCAACTCTCTAAACATTAGGCCATGGCTCCCCCCCTTGAAAAAGCTCACTTGCTCATGTACCCTGCAACAGAAAAGCCAAAAGTCTCCGACTCTTTGCTTGGCTTTGATGCAAGGGCTAGCCACGATCCAGCAGAGGAGCGCTGTGCAGATGAAGAGTGCGAGGCATGCCACATCTTAGAAGCCTCAACATGAACTTTAGGAAAAAAGGGGGCTCGCCTATGAGAAGCAGCTTCCTGATGGTCGTCCGGCTGCAGGAACCATTTGTCCAGCCAACCATGCTCTAGTGCCAAGGGGGAAACCAGTCCAGGCTGACTTCCTCCACTATCCTCGACTTCAGAATAGCTCCTCATTGGTGTGAAAAGGAGAGTCCTCCATTGGGCTGTTGGGCAAATCCACTGAGTTGTATGCCACAGTGGGGCAGAGGCACTGGAGATGTGGGTCTTGAGCCAGTGTAGGCTTACCACTGAACATTGCCGGTTCCAACACGGAGTGCTGCTGCTTCTTCCACAGTGGTGGGAGAAGGCTGCAGGTTGGAGGCAGATGCGTCACTGAGCAGAAGTGCTATCCTACTCTGGAGAACCCTAATGCTCATGACATTGCAGTGAGGGCACAACGTAGGCAGTCTGCGATATGTCTGTGATTAGCTACACTGCTCTTTTGACACTCTCTTGCACGCAAACACAAATGCGCACTGGATTGTTTGCCAAATCTGTTTTGCCAATATCCTATTATTACTGTTTCAGCTAGGGGTGCTCTTGCTTTTGTTAGGGGGTGCTTTTCACATGTGACAGAATGGAGGGGTGGTGTGAGTCTCATGCTGAATGTGTGAGAGTTGGCAGCCCTGCCATTATGTACCGTTTACTACTTAAGTACCACAGAGTTAAAGCGGAGCAGGTAGTCCAATCTGCTGTGATTTAGTGGGGACTAATTTGTATATTCATGGAATCTGTATACTAAGGTACAGGTGTATAGTTATATTCAAGCCATATTGAGTGATGAAAAAATTCCTTTCAGAAAAAAACATTTAAATATGTACATTTGATTATTTAAAGCTTGAAAAAAAAATGCATACCATAATAGGCTACAGCCAAGAATAATTACTGTCACATTCATATAGTGAATAAAAACTGCAAAACAAAATGTATATAATATTAAATAGGGATGTGACGAGATCTCGTGGCTCGATATGCTCGCGAAACATTTTGCAGTGTTTACATTAGAGCTGCACGATTAATCCTTAAAATATTCCTAAATGACAACGATTTAGCTTTATCTATTAGGACTGTTTCACATCACGAGTGTCAGTGGAGCGTGAGAAGCACATTTTGTCACCATGTTAAAGGCACAATATGTACGTTTTTGCCGCTAGAGGTCGCATTTTCAAAACAACAGAGGCGAAGCTCGATGACGCAGTGACGGAGCATGGAACGTTGGGAGATGTCGTTTTCACAAATCATGCTCTAATGTATTACTTTTTTATTAACTTACCTGTACAATTAATAACAGTATTTTATGTCATCGTAATGAATTATCTGCAAAGAACATGATGTTTGATGTTGATATTTGATTCAATATTAGCCTTTTACTGATATGTGACTATTTGTCATGATTTAGCGGGTTAATGGTGCATATTTTTAGGTGTGTAAAACAGTCGTTCTAAAAGTAAATTTGAACGAACCCACCGTATTTGCAAGTATGGCTAAATGTTTTGCAAGTATGGCTAAATGTTTTTGTGCAGCACATACTGTATTTAATTACATTATATGAGTATTATATGTATGTATAATATAGGACTATATATATGGCACAGTGTTCAGCGCGCAGTTTCACTCTCCTCTAGCCGCTGTCACTGGGCGGTGTGACGCTCTGCTCAATATTCCGCTCTATGAATGTGCGTTCCGCTCGTGTACCGCTACTCATGCTCACTGGAAAAATAGAGACTGCTCAAATAACGCGCCTATCCCTGGTGAAAAAAAACAGCATATGCTGGTAGGTATGTTTTGATGCTGGGATGCTGGTTAGGTATGTTTTGAGGCTGGTTTATGTTGGTCCTTTGCTGGTTTATGCTGGTCCTTAGCTGGTTTATGCTGGTCATATTGCTGGTCAAGGACCAGCATAAACCAGCAAAGGACCAGCATAAACCAGCTAAGGACTAGTTTAAACCAGCATCCCAGCATCAAAACTACCAGCAAGTATCTTAACACTTGTATGTATTGTAACGCTTATCCTCTTTCGCCAGGAGGTGGCGACAACTGTTCGTTAAAAAAAGTATGCCATTGAATCATTCATTCAGGAGATTTTAGTCAAACAAGTCTTAATGAAGTTAGACACTGACTCCTTCATTGATGTTTTTTTGTTTAAATTAATATACGTTTTTAAAAGACTTAAGCAATTTGTCAGAACCACTAAATTACGTTATTTTGCTTAGTTTTCTTTTTTAGTTTTATCTTTTTTTCTCCAGAATTGTGAGAGAATCATGGTCTCCAATTTATTAAAAACAACTGGGATTCTCAATTTATTAAGAATCGTAAAGCTCTTGTTTAAATGTTGTTTATTACTGCATATAATTCATTAAAATGGAAGTTCAAAATGCACCTACAACTTTTTTTTTTCATTTTGTCTTTTTCAGTTGAATAACAGACTATTTTTCCTATATATTTCATCGAGGATTTCTTAAGAAAAGTTAAAGAAAATCTCGTCACACCCCTAATATTAAATAAAGAGCTGTATCATAAAACAAATCTAAATAATTAAATATTTACAAAGGTAAGAATAGGCAATTAGATCAAAAATATATCTATTATTAATGCCTGTTCTTTAATGAACCCACATTTACAGTCATCAGTTGCTGAATCTAATACTAATTTAAACCTCTACAAGAGCAAACGCTCTGAGCTGAAATGGCAGACAACCCAGCGACAGCTTGACGTCACCTTTCAGGAAGTATTGATCACATGATCACATCGGTTTCCTGTTTACTACTGGCCCTGGTTAAAGTTCCTTAGCTGTATCCAACACGGATAGATTTCATTGCAACATTACAAACCGCTCTTTTGTATCCGTTTATACACACCCGATCGTTTTGGTGTGGTAAACAACACTGAATGTTTTGTCTCCAAATCGAAATCAAGCTGATTACAAACTCAAGGATAAAAAACGTGTGAAGACTTAAAATCGTACGGATTTCCTGTGATTGGTGGCCGGGTGTTAAGATTTTGTGGGATGCGGTGTTTTGACGTGAGTGCTGGAAAAGGAAAGACACACCGAAACGAGGGTTTCATTATAAATGAATTACAGAACTCTTTCTTTTTGCTGATTGGAGAAATAATAGCGGTGAGAAGTCTTGAAGTCCTTGTTGTGTGGTATAGTCCTGTCGGTACCGGGCTATTTTGATCACCAGTACTGTGGAGGGGAATCATCTCGCCAGGACCCTGAACTCGGGACGCGTCACCGGCTCCGGCCCCGGCGCCTTAAAGCGGGCGGTGAGGAAAAAGCTTGCCCAGAAGGGATGGCCTGGAGGATCCTCTCGGCCTCAGGGAGCTGCGGTATTTAAGGAAGGGCGAGTTCGAATCGAGCAGAAGGCGGGTGACGGCTCGATGATGGCTAGCCGGAGCGAGGAGATAACCGATCTGATATATGTGTTCTGTAAGAGTCAGTACAGAGCGAAGGAGGTCACCCCGTCGGTAAGAGTGAAAACATCAAACATCAGTCAGTTCCTTCCCATAATGCAAAGTTGTTAAATAGGTCAATGACAGTGTCCATGAAAAAGGGGGAAAAGTCTAATTTAACACACGGGCCAAATTCATATCAACGTAGTTTGTATTCATATTGGTTTAATATGGTTGTGAAAAAAGTTTATAGAATTGTCAAATTAATAATAAATAAACAAATTAATTAATTAATTAACAGTGTAATATTAATAATGACTTTGAAAATGTCATGTGGTGTAAGTAAAAATGAATAATATTTAATGTTATTACTTCATAATGTTACATAATAAGGTTTACCTAATTAAGCATTTTTCTTCATTGTGATAGCAGTATTATCTAGATATGAAAATTAATTTGGTTTTGAGGCACAGCTACTTGAAGCAGCTCATGTGACTTTAAGGAACTTCCAAAGGGAAATTGGTTTCATGAGTCATGAGTCTTTTCTTTCCACAATCACAGATTAAGCAGAGAAAAAAATGAATACATGTTGGACATATTCTTCTTTATTTTGCCTTTTTTTAAGTTAACATTTAATGCTAATTTCATTGAGGGAAAAAAGGATGAGAGACAATGCTGGTGTTCTGATTCATCATCATAGTACTTAAAAATACCCACAATGATTTATACTTTTCTGTAACCTAAAGTGCACCTCTTCAAAAATGTAACTATATGTCCTGTCTATAAAGGCCACAGTAATTGTGATTGGATGCATAGCATCCTCAAAGGGAATGCTTGTGAACACCCTTCTGTCTGAAAGCAATAATGACAAATGTGTCACCCTATGAATTTCAAGGGGGTGCCCATATGGGGCCTGCAACTTGCAGAATGACAGAAACATACCAATGCAGAGCTGTAAATGCAAACGGCTGTATAGAAGGTATGGTGTAGATCAGATATTGTGAAATAACAGGCTGATTTTTGGGTTTGAACTTGTATTGTATGCAAGAGCACCGTGGCTCAGTGTTGTGGTTAACATTAGGACATGAGTTCCGAGATGATAAAAGTCCAGGGAAATAATGCAGGGTCTGTCAAAATGGCATAACCATTCTCATATTTCACAGGCAGTAGTTGTTAAACTGGTTGCACAGTTAAACTGATTTGTATACTCAAAATTAGAATACTTTTACTGCAAATGTGAATACACTGACCTTTAGCATTGATATTTGCTAAATAAAGATGGCTAACCCATATTGAAAAACTATTTAATAGTACAGTTCACTTCAGAAGCCAAGATATAAGTTTTTTTTATATCATAGAGATAAAAATATGGCCAAAATCAGTGTGAATGCTTCACAATGGTACAACAGATAAATGATTTTAAAAGACTGTAAGTGAGTGATAAAATGAGTGATGATATAACACTACAAACAAAAGTGCATAAGAGGTATTTTTATTTTTTATAAAAAAAAAAAAAAAACTTTTTTGGTGCTGATCTGATGATGATTATATTTTAAAATTTAAAAAAGTAAATAAGTTTAGTTAGGAGTCTCATTTTTTTTATGTTGCTGACATAGAGGGTTGAACTTGCTTTTGCTTTTCTTCAGAATTTTTTATTTATTTATTTTTTGCTTTTTTTAAAAAAAAGCTTTTAAAATTGTATGTGTTTTATATGTATTTTCAGGTAGACAGAATAGAGAAGCGATGTTTGGAGCTGTTTGACCGGGACTACAAGTACAGTATCATCCACAACACCAATGGGGATGTGTGTGGTCACTACCCGCGGAAGATTGTGTTTCTGGAATATGAATGTTCAGACAACAATAAAGAGAGGTAAAAACATTGCTTCTCTGAAAGTAGGTTCTTCAAAAATCACATGATTTTTATAGTGCATTCGAACATTATCAGTGTAGTTTTAATTACTATATTTCTGCACTGCCAATGACACATGCCTTCACAAAATTCATATACTTTGATTCTTGCTATGTGTTACCGAGGGCTGGTTGCACCAGTTGTGCAAAAGTTAAAAGCTTAGTTTTGGGCCTGAAGATTTAGTAATTTACGCTCTAGTAAATGTTTAAGCACTGCATATTAGTTGAAACATACACCACATATCAACTAGATTTTTATGGAAGCTTCCAAGTAGAAGTGTTTTGAATATTGGTACCAGAATTAATTGTAATGAACTTGTTGATTTTATTTGGAGGTCAATGGTAGTGACGGATATAATAAAAAAAAAAACGTAAAAGGAATTGCAAAAAAGCTGAATGTAACTAAGTCAATTGTGACATGTTAAGATGGCACCAATCCATTTTAAACAATACAGTCTTCCATTTTAAACAATACAATTCTTTGAGCTATTAGCCAGATACCATTTGAACATTTTTGTCAACTTTAAATGTGATGAATTTGGGGCTTTCTTGAGAGATAAGCTGTTTTAAGAATCTGAGATTATAAAGTGCCGTTATAGTAGTCTGCATTTATTGCTGTTAACTCCATGTTAAAACAAAGACATGGAACTTTAGTTTATCTACTCAAACACAAGTTGCCTACGTACTTTGTAGGGCTGTAACGATAATCGCACAATGTCGTGAGGCGCGTTTAGTCAATGAAGCCGGTACTTTGATTAGTAGTAAAGTCACGACATCGTGCGATTATCGTTACAGCCCTAGTACTTTGATTCATCACTCATCAACTCAATTGTAATATCGTTTGAAGGTGCACTAAGCGATTTTTGCCAGACGATGATGATATATGAAAGCACCAAAACAAACATGCCCATACCCCAACAGGTCCTCGCCCCTATTTTGATATCTCCAGCCCACACATATGTACACAACCCTGGCATAACGTGAATTGTGGAAACAAGCGAAGATGACACACAAGCATATTGAAATTGAGTTCGCTCTAGTGCTGGGAAGTTGGTCCGATATTTACATGGATCCTTCCTCTTGTCTGATCGTAACCCTACTTTTTAAAGTTTTGTTCCTCCGATTTTTTCCTCTTTTTTATTATTATTATTATTATTTTTTTTTTATCTTCCCTATAGTCGATCTGCTAATATCCGTCCTGTGCACTCAAATTGAGCACTCTCTTCTCTTTATCATTACAAGCCTCTTACTGCTGATTGGCTACAAGTGTGTTTTGGGATTCTGTCCGAAACTATGGTCAAATGAGTTTTTCAAATATTGCTTATTGCACCTTTAATTACTGGTATAAAAATGTTGATCTACTTTGTTGAATGTAACTTGGTTTATCTCACTGATAGTAATGCCACATCTGTTAAGAACAGGCTCATATCTGTAAATTAAATCTGAATACATGCCATTTTTTTTATAATGTTGACATTGTACCTGTTATGACTACTTCTGTTAATTGGCCATGTGGGCAAAGTCTTGGGTTATTGTGTATCGAATGGTTAAACATCAGCTCACATATTGGTCTGTCACCAGTGTATTGTACATTTTTTAAATGTTTTTCTTTTTCTTTATCTTTGTTCAGCTTTGAGAGTACAGTGCAGATCAGTAAGTTGCAGGATCTGGTGAACCGTAGTAAGATGGCTCGCTGTAGAGGGAGATTTGTCTGTCCAGTCATCCTCTACAATGGAAAGGTAACTATCTTGCCACAATCAAATGGAAAATTTTTCAGTAAACATCTTGCCACATAATAGTTTTTTGGACTACTTGATGCTTTCTGTTGCTGTTTCATTTTTTCTGTTGCTATTTCATCTTTGGGGTCTTAATGAAAAGTCTATAATATACTTTGGTTAAAAATTCTCAATGGTAGTGTAAAACAACACCCTTTTACCTTGCCAAAATCAGCTCTGCAAAAATCATCCCACTCTGGTCGAGGCTGCTTTAAATGCAAATGAGCTTTGCTCGCCCCGCCCCTTTCTTCTCTCTGTGGATTGACGAGCCTGTTTACTTTAGCCGCATTTAGCCGCTAAACTTGCTAACTAGCACATTATTAGGAAAGGCGATTGCAAAGATTCATAAAAAAAAACCCCTTATACTCACTTCTGCTGTAAGTGAAGCTGGATCATGAATGATTCGCCACATAATAGTTTTTTGGACTACTTGATGCTTTCTGTTGCTATTTCATTTTTTTCTTGGTAGACTGCTATTTTATACTTGTTACACATGCCCCTGTTAGACATATATGTTGGATATATAGTAGACAAATCATAGTGTCAATAACAGTGGTGAGTTCTGGACTATCAGCCTTTGACTTTGAAGGTTGGTATAATATACTAAGAGTTACTAATAAGCTTCCAGACTCCACTGTAGTTAGCTTAACCAGGGGCCTGTGTTTCTGGTTTTGTTTTAGTAACCTTAAACTGTTTTTTTGTTCCCTCCATTTTGTAGCATGTGTGTCGATCATCCACACTAGCAGGTTGGGGCGAACTTTATGGACGCACTGGATACAACTACATTTTTTCAGGTACACACTCACAGCTTTTACAGTTAGCTACTACATACTATATCAGCAGTTATCTACTACATACTGTATCAGCATTGAAATGACGTATCAAAAGTTGTTAAATATTAACTTGACACAGCATGCTCCAAGATTCTGAAAATACCATGAGATGTGGTGCAGATGCCAAAGACATTTCCCCAACAGTAGCAAAAATAGAGCAGACGGAATGTGTTATGTTTGAGTGACTCCTTACAAGTTTGAATTTCCAGAAGGGAAAAAAAAAACAATTGATCACTGTACAGTACTGAATACTGTTCATACTCTTCATCTCCCCACTGACATTGTGCACTTGTACATGACACTTAACTCAAGTAACCCCCTTGTCATCCAAGATGTTCATGTCTTTCTTTCTTCAGTCGTAAGGAAATTATGTTTTTTGAGGAAAACATTTCTGCATTTTTCTTCATATAATGGACTGGTATGGTGCCCCTGATTTTGAACGTCCAAAATGCAGTTTAAATGCGGTTTCAAACGACCCCAAATGCGGTTGTAAACGATCCCAGCCGAGAAAGAAGGGTCTTATGTAGCGCAACAATCGGTTATTTTAATAAAAAGAATACAATTTCTATACTTTTTAATGCCAAACGCTTGTCTTGTCTCTTACTTATTCTTACTGTGCGTGGACTGTTTTTGTTGTTGAAAAACTCCCATCTCATATTCTCCCTCAACTTCGAAATCATCCTATATCGCTGTTTTACCTTTTTTGTTAAGGGTGTTTGATCTTCTTTGCATGTTCACTTTGCAAAGACTGGGCCAGAACATCTGCAGCGATGTAGGATGATTTTGAAATGATTTTTGAAGTTGAGGGAGAAAATATGATTGGAGTTTTTCGACATACCCTAACTGTCTTGAGTCAAAATACACAGAGTTTATGGAGAGAAAGGCAAGATGAGCATTTGAGATTAAAAAGTATTTAAATTGTATTTTTTTAATGAAACTAATTGATCGTTTCGCTAGATAAGACCCTTCTTCCTCGCCTAGGATTGTTTACAACCGCATTTGGGATTGTTTGAAGCCGCATTTAAACTGCCTTTTGGAAGTTCAAAATCGGGGCACCATACCAGTCCATTATATGAAGAAAAATGCAGAAAACATAATTTCTTTACGACTGAAGAAAGAAAAACATGAACATCTTGGATGACAAGGGGGTGAGTACATTATATGTGAATCTTTGTTTTGGAAGTGGACTTCTCCTTTAAAGCCATCCACCACTGGTGAACAGGACAGAGTTTTAGGTTTGTAAGCCTTGAGGCCTTAAGACATCTGTGGTCAGTGGCAAAAATCTGTTTTCTCTCATAAATTCATACAAACCTAGTTGTTTTGTGTTGAGCTTGTTCCATCCTCCTCCTTTTATTATCTCGATTGCCTGGATGATTGTCTGAGATGATATTATGAAACATTTTTGAAAATATTGCAGTGTTTGTGACATAGGCTCAGATCTATTCACTGAACCAGCTCAAACACCTACTTGGCAGTAGTTTTTTTTGTTGTTGTTGTTGTTGTTTTTTTGAAATATCTGTCTCTAACAGCACAACCCAAACAAAACCATGTAGCAAAGGCAAAACTTCAGTCAAAACTTCAAACTGAACTGTGAAGATATTAATAAAGACCTATATGTGTACAATTTAGAAGAGGGGTGTCCAATATTGCTCGTGAAGGGACAAGGTTGGACACCCCTAAATTACAAGATAGAATTTCAGATTGTAATATTAAAGGGGTCATCGGATGCCCATTTTCCACAAGTTGATATGATTCTTTAGGGTCTTAATGAAAAGTCTATAATATACTTTGGTTAAAAATTCTCAATGGTAGTGTAAAACAACACCTATTTACCTTGCCAAAATCAGCTCTGCAAAAATCATCCCATTCTGGTCTAGGCTGCTTTAATTGCTAATGAGCTCTGCTCGCTCCGCCCCTCTCTTCTTTCTGTGAATTGACGAGCCTGTTTACTTTAGCTGCATTTAGCCGCTAAACTTGCTAACTAGCACTTTATTAGGAAAGGTGATCGCAAAGATTCATTAAAAAAAAAAACCTTATACTCACTTCTGCTGTAAGTGAAGCTGAATCACGAATGATTCACGCAAACATAGACGGATATATGTAGATCAGGAGGCGCATTCCCTTCACAAACAAATGTAATCAACTGCATCTTCACCAGCTCATAGGTCAGGAATAAATGACGAGCACTACGTTTATTATTACATCCAGCAACACAACACCTCAATTGCTCAATTCTTGTCTAACTTACATCCCTGCTCCGGCATCAGAACATGGAGGTTGGACAACTGATCTTAGGTAAGATGCTCATGTCAATCAGCTATCATGGGAGCGGCCTCTGTGGGTGTGACGCAGCAACGACAGGCATCTGAAAATGGCCCAATTTGCAAAAGGGAATATTATTTTTACAGATTAATTAAAAACCACTGCATGGATTTTTATCATTATAGGGAAGATTTGTAAATGCACTGCCAACACACATTAAAGTTCAAACAGCATGTAAACGTGAACTTAGCATCCGATGACCCCTTTAATTGGTTAAACTACATCCATTGATTAGTACCTTGATTATTGTAACATTTCTATTACATGGTCTGAACTTCTTAAGCTGTAATCATTTACTAAGAGAGCTTAAACTGTGGGCCATGTAGATGTAGCTGTGGACATCACTTAATGGATTGCATTAGGTTTAATCTCAAACTATTTCAGGGGGTTCAGATGACACCTTTGGTGATGCTGAAGAGGTTCTGGAGGATGACTGTGCAGTTCGGTAAGATAAGATGGCAAGGAACACAATCTTACAAGGAGCCAAATGTTTCAGTTATACAGAGAGTATAAACTAAGATCAGTAGTTTAACAGTGGTTCTGGCATGCTTCTGTGAATTGTGACAGAACTGATTTTGTGTGTGTTTTGTGAGAAAATATTTGTTTTCTAATCATCTTTTTTTTCTTTCTCTTATTCTGGTCTTTTTTTGTCTTTCTACAGGAATAATGATTCACAGTTGTTTGATAAGGTTAGGGGCTCTGACATTAAGCTGTTGAAGTATTTGTCTATACGCTACATCTGTGACCTCATGGTAGAGAATAAGAAGGTCAAGTTTGGCCTCAAGTGAGTGAACTTTGTTACATTCATGTTAGAATGCTTTTTTTTAGAAATTACATGGTGCCATCTCTGAATTTTAGCGAATGCTGTGTCCCAAATAATGTAGGCTTTTCACATTGTGTGGTAAAAAATTCAGATAAACCAAAATAAACATGCTTGTCTGACTCTGCGCCCATTAGGACAATAACTAAATTACAGATAATACAGAAAAACAAAAGCACAATAAAAACTTGTTAAGTGAAAAATGTTTTACTGGAACACAAATTTATGCCTACTGTAATTTATTTGTCCTATAAATGTGAGACTAAGAGACAGTTCTTATAAAATTAAATTTCTCTGATAAATTGGATGTGGACCTTTGTCTTTTTGGGTCTGTTTTTCATTGTACATATACACTGCCGTTCAGGAGTTTGGGATTAGTACGATTTTTAATGTTTTTTTTTTTAAAGAAGTCTTTTCTGTTCATCAAGGTTTTAGTATACTTTAAAATATAATTTATTCCTGTGATGCAAAGCTGAACAACATCATTACTCCAGTCCTAAAAGTATCACATGATCCTTCAGAAATCATTCTAATATGCTGATTTATTATCAATGTTTCCAACAGTTGAGCTGCTTAATTTTTTATTTATTTATTTATTTTTTTGGAACCTGTAACACATTTTTTGATGAATAAAACATTAAAAAGAACAGCATTTATTTAAAATAGAAATCTTTTATAACAGTATACACTACCAGTCAAAGTTTGGGGTTTCTTTCTTTGAAAGAAATTAATACTTTTTTTCAGCAAGGATGTGTTAAATTGATAAGTGATGGTAAAGACTTATATTGTTAGAAAATATTTCTATTTTGAATAAATGCTGTGCTTTTATCATTTTTATTCATCAAAAAATTCTGAAAAAAGTATCATTGGTTTTAAAAAAAAAATTAAGCAGCATAACTGTTTCCAACAATGAAAATAAATTAGCATATTAGAATGATTTCTGAAGGCTCGTGTAACACTGAAGACTGGAGTGATTGCTGATGAAAATTCAGCTTTATATTTTAAAGTTTAAAAATATTAAAATATTTTTTCTTTAAAAATTTTTTCTTTATTTTTGATCAAATAAATAGAATTTTGATGAGCATAAGAGACTTCTTAGATTTCCTTCTTACTGGTCCCAAACATTTGAACGACAGTGTATGTGCATTTACTTAAGGAAGTTTTTAAAGTTTAATGATAGTGACTAGCTCTGAGATTTTGGACAGCTTTGTAGTTATTATACTGTAGGTTATACTGTGGAGTTTTGCATTTTTCAAATGCATCTTAATAGTAACATGATCTCTTTCTCTCTTTACAACTTGTCTTTGTCTTCAGTGTGACTTCCTCAGAAAAGGTGGACAAAGCCCAACGCTATGCTGACTTCACCCTACTCTCTGTGCCTTATCCAGGTATAGATCTTCTTCATGCTGATTTCATTTTAAAAAACAATTTCTGTTCTGTTTACTTATTCACTGGCAATAATCATTACACTGTAGTTGTAATATTAGGTGTTTCATGCGCCTGTGTTTAGGATGTGAATTCTTCAGGGAATATAAAGACAGAGATTACACAGCAGAAGGGCTTGTCTTCAACTGGAATCAGGTCCATACCAAAAACACAAACACAGATTTTTTTTGCTTTTATTAGACGTTTAACAGAAACTGTTTCAGTAAGTAGTTTTTTTTTTTTTTCTCGCTGATCATCACTTTTGATTGTGTATAGGACTATGTGGATGCTCCTTTGACAATCCCTGCTTGCTTTACAAAAAACCTCAACATCAACTGGAGTGAATATCAGGTACTCAGAGTTTCTCATACATTTTTTGACTGTCCTTTAGACAGATAGGAATTGACTGGGTTTAAGGAAATGGCACAAGCTCGATCTAAACTGTGGTTGGCCTCACTTTTGCAGATTACACTACCTGCAAAGTTTCTCCATCTTTTTAGATAATTTGAGATTAAACTTTAACATTTCTGTCAAACATAGATTAATAATTGATGTTAATGCACAGACCTTACCGATCTCATGATATAATGTATACGGATATATAAAAATATATATTAAACATTTATTTTTGGAGTGAGAGTACTACATTGACCAGTTTTGGGTGTCTTCAATTGAAAAATAATCGTTAATTAGACACAATGAACAGTGTAGCTTGATGGTTAATAGTCTGACCAGGGTTAATAAAAAAAATGCTGGATGGTGATCCACAGACTTTGATTATGATGTGTATGTACATTTATGTTGTTAAATTTTGTAATCTTTGTCTTCATTTTTTTCAGTCATGGGACCTGGTGCAGCAGACTCAGAACTACCTGAAACTGCTTCTACACATCATCAACTCTGACGGTAAATTACTGCACTTTCACACACATCTGCACCAAACTGTAAAACGTGTTGTCAGTATAGTTTTGGATAACTATTTGGAGTGTTGTGGCCTGCAGATGAGAACGGTTTACTGGTGCACTGTATATCAGGCTGGGACAGGACGCCACTCTTTGTATCTCTGCTCAGACTTTCTTTGTGGGCGGCAAGTATTAATTCCTCTGTCTCTCATTACATATGTCCTCATTTTATGTCTTTATTCACTTCACCTTGCTAAATATCTTAATTTCTTCTCTCTCCCTTATTCCGTTCTTTACCTTTTCTTTGTGTTGCATTCATTTTAAATTTTTATAGGATGGTGCCATTCATGCCAGTCTGGAACCATCTGAGATTCTTTACTTGACTATCGCATATGACTGGTTTCTTTTTGGGTTAGTCTAATTCCTGTTTCTATTACACATCTGTGTCTAGGAAAGTACCAATAATAAAAGTTTGGCACATAAGCTTTTTTTAAGCAGTTTTTGAGTTGTAAGCGATAAGCACAGAACATGCAGTACTGTGCAGAAGTCTTAGGCCATTAGTATATTCACCAATAAAAATGGGTTTAAGCCAGTTATTTCTATCTTTTGCTGTAGTGTCAGTAGGAAATATTAGTTTCTAAACATTTCTTTTGCCATTAATTATAATAATCCAGTGAGATTTTTATTTTCTCAATTTTTAATTTTTGTTCTTTTCTATAGTCACATGCTGCCTGATCGGCTCTCTAAGGGGGAGGAGGTGAGACTTCACATATTTAATACCCATGCCAGGAATATCTGTTACTTTTGAATGGAATACAATGTATGTGATTTAGATTGTAATTATTGTTTAGTGTGCACCTTACTGATTCTTGAGAAGGGGGACAAAACAGGGTGAAATTTTGAAAAAATAAAACTCAGACAAATGAAACTACATTTTTGTATATTACATGTACTGAGCTATACTTTGATTCAACCTCAACTTTTCTCTTTTTTTATCAAAATGTGCCTTTTACCTTGCCATCACTTATTTTGCAATCAAGATGTTTTTAGCATTTCAAAACACATTCTCATGTTAGCAGACAGATTTACATTTTCACATGTGACCAACAGTTCCTAGACAAATATAATATTTAGACAAATAAAATATTTCTTTCACAAAACAAATGGAGTTCATGTAGTAGCCATTTTGCCAATAGAACCTACTTCATGAGAATAAAATGATCTAAACATTTCAAATAATTTCCTCAGAAATTGGAAGATCATGTTTAGATATCATGGTTGTAACACAGGGAATATTTAAAGTTAGGACTTAAAATATTATAAAACTATAACGGTTGCAAGAGCCTGTCTGATATTGATGTATTATGGAATTTGGCAAGGGGGTTTGTTAGAGTGACAGCTACCCTTGATATTCCCTGATACATTTTAATGAATTTCTGACAGTGTTGAAAAAAAAGTGGATACACAACTTGGAAACTTTATGAAACTTGCATGTGTTTTTTAAAAACAACCTTGCTTTGATATGAGATATTATAAGGTGTTGCTTTTGATAAAACAAGCTCTTTTTCATTATTAAAAATATTGCTTATGAACGATTGATTCTCTGTGGACACACTATTTTTGATGTAGTGAGAAGACAATAAGTATCATAGATTTGATATAATAATGGGACAGTTGTGTTAAATACGTTATATTATTAATCCCTTGTAAAATTTATAGTTGAAAATATATATTTTCATTTTTAAACCTAAAAGCAGTTAAAATTGCCGGACATTTTTCGTCCCATGTCTCAAGAATCAGTGATTTTCTGGGCAGATTGTTCATGTGTAGGTGCCTGGCTCAGCCTTCTATAGCAGATGAATTGTGTGTTTTTTGCACATAAGTGTTTTTTATATAAAATCAGTTTTTTTATATTTTCTCTTCTAGATTTTCTTTTTCTGCTTCAATTTTCTGAAGCATATTGTTTGTGACACATTTTCTGTCATAAAAAAACAAAGGTAAGCTATCTAACTTTATTGATTTTAAACGCAAAAATTGTCTTTGTGTCTCATGAGTATGTGTAGAAATAATTTTGATAGTGTTTAAATAGTCTTTGAACCCAATTAGTATTAAGAAGCTTTTCTTTTAATTTAATTTTTAATCTTTTTTCTGTTAGTTTAAACATGCAAAAATTTCGCTTATTATGTTTAAATTGCTGGAAGTTTACCTATCCTCTTTCATTGCACCATATGTAGTTGGTTATAAGGGTATTTTTTTTTTATTATATGGTGCAATAACCAGTCATTTTAGCACAGGTCAGCTCTCACCTCGATTTTAAAAAGTATATGCATAAAGAGTTGGAGATAGTTAAGGGATATGAAGTTAAACTATTTTTTATTTCATAAGCCCAGTGTGCTTATTGTAACCATATTAAGCAGCAGCCATTTTAATTTTTACATTAAATTCTGCATTTTACAGAGACATTGGTTGACTTATGTGATTCTTGTAGGTCTCTGAAAAAAGGTTGGGGAAAAAAATCATCCACTGGAAATTTCTGAAATGGTTTTATGTTCTGCAGAGCAGACTTTTGCCTCAAGAACCAGTGGTGTTGGTTAAACTTTTTATTTACTATTAAATATGGCATAAAGTATTTTTGCCAACTATTTCTATTTTTTTTTCCTAAGCAAAAACATTGCAAACATTCTTTTTGAATCCCTAGATCACTAATTGCAAAAAAATAAATAAATAAATAAATAAAATGAAATAAAGCATTATGGCCTTAAAATAAGTAACAGACTTAAGAGCCTTATATCTTTGGAGTTACTAGCTTTTGTTGATGTACATCTTAGTTATAGGCCTTCTCACCCAGAACAACTTTGCTTCGACAGAAACATTTCCTAGGGCAATAAGTTCTTTTTTTTTGCAAACGAGTCCTTGGATTTTTGCCAGAGTTTAAAAAAAATGGTGCAGGAAGATTGTTTGGAGTCCATAGGTCAATAATTATCAATACATGTTGAACTTTGAATTCGGCAGTGGTGGACGAAGTACACAAGTTGAGTACTTGAGTAAAAGTACAGATACATATAATAAAATATTACTCGAGTAAAAGTAAAAGTGCTCCTCTTTTAATTTTACTCGAGTAAAAGTACAAAAGTACCCGATTTGTTATGTACTTAAGTAAAAAAGTACTGATAGATTTATTTTGCAATTTTATATAGGCTACTTAATTGAATGTTATTAGCACATATTTTTTTATAATCCTACTGCTCAAAATACCTGGGATTTTCCCAAAAAATACATTTTTGTTGTTGATATGGACTATGTTGACGAGAGTGATGTAGTAATATTCAATGTGAAGCTTGCAGTGTACCTGAGAGAAAACAGATTTGACCATCATATTTTCACCAGTAAGAAAAAAGTGTTTTAAAGCTTGTTTTGCATAATGTCACAGTTATATATGACATGAGAATAAGGCCTGAAGTGAGCAAGAACATTTTAAGGAAAATATAATTATATTTTCATAATGATTTTTTCCTTTAAAATATTGTATGTGTAAAAACACCCCTGGCCAAATGCCCCCAGAGAGCATCACTTCCTACTTTAATAATTACTGTAGTTACCATGATCTGAGCATGACACCCTTTCTTTTTCCCTCGGATGTAATCTATCTAGGTGGATGAATAAAAATATGTGGACTTTATATCTAAAAATCATCTCAACTTAGCACCAGCAAGCAGCTAGACAGTTAGCATCAGCTAACAATATTTACTTATTTTCAGTATGGTTTAATAAACATTTATATCTGTCTACTCCAGCTGATCCAAACAATATAAAAATTTATGCTATTGCTAAACAATATAAAAACAGACGTCACGTAGGGCTACATGCGTAGCATTTTAATAAAGCTGCTAACGTTACATCAGCGAGGAATATGAACGTGCATGAGTTATTTTATTTAAGCTGTTATTTAAATTTTTCGTTTTTGATGTGTCTGAATTCAAGCATTTCAGTGCGCTTAAACAGATCACCTTTTACAGCAGATGTAATTCACAAACAAGGGACAGCTTTGACCTAAATATGATTTCAGTTATAATAATTAATCCTAAAATTCGACATTAGTAACTTACTTTTCGCAGCATCAGTCGCGCGCGCGCGCGCACAAGATCTCCCGGTTCTTACTTGTGAATTCAGTTGACTGGAGTCTCGCTCTAAACGGATCATTTGAATCAATGAGTTGTCGACTCGAGAACAGCTGCAATCGGATCATTCCAATTCGTGAATGAATCGTTTGGTGCGATTGGCGAATCAATTTAACAGGTTCGTTGAAAAGAATCAGTTTGTTCATGAATCAGACACCGCTTGTGCGTCTCAGAGCATGTGATATATTATAAGGAGTAACGATATGTTTATGAAATTTAGTGAAGTAAAAAGTACGATCTTACGCTTTGGAATGTAGTGAAGTAAAAGTGAAAGTTACTCAAAATAAAACTACTCCAGTAAAGTACAGATACTTGAAAAATTTACTTAAGTACAGTAACGAAGTACAACTACTTCGTTACTGCCCACCACTGGAATTCGGCATGACTTCTACACGCCCATGAGTAGTTGTAAGCATGGCCTAATAACCCGTATAACATATGAACAAAACATTCAGTTTTTTTTACACATTTGAGATTTACCCCAGATTGATGTTAGACCTCTGAATCAAATGGTGTATGTATTGTCACCATTTTAGATAAATGAAAAGAAACATCTAATTCCTCCCTGATCTGATTGGTGTAAAATTTTGCATGTTTTATCTAGAGTGAAACACAAAGTTTTGATTCATCAAATTGTTCAGCAAAAATCAATTCCAATTTATTTATTTTGCTTAAAATTTAATCAGATTCCAACTATTAGGGCAGGTTGTAAGTTCAACATTCTCATAGTGTTTCATATATATACATATATATATATCAGTTTCATAGTGAAGTGACTGATATATTAATTTTGGGGACAAATGTATTCTGTTCTACTACATTTTTTTTTTCAATGCTTTTTGGACCCAGATATGCAGCAGTATTAATGTCCCTTTTCCTATTTCTGTTTTCTATTACTGTAACAGAAGAAAAATTCTCAGTTCAAAGATGCTGACTTCACAGTTGATGACCTCTGCCAATTAAGTAAGTTTTTTTTTTTTTTTTTTTTTTTTTTCCCTAATTTTTCAGAAATTACCTTTCTTAATATGAGTAATTCAGTGAATATTCTGATTACAGTGGTCAAGCATCAGATTCACAAACCTTTATGCAAGTGATTATAAGACGGTTGTCCAATCCTGCTCCTGGAGGGCCAATGTCCTGCAGAATTTAAGCTACAGCCAGCTCCAAAACATTTGCCTTAAGTTTCTAATGAGTTTAAAGACCTTAATTAGGTGGTTCAGGTGTTTTTTTTTATTAAAGGAGAACTCCACTTCCAGAACAACAATTTACAAATAATGTACTCACACCATTGTCATCCAAGATGTTCGTGTCTTTCTGTCTTCAGTCGTAAAGAAATTGTGGTTTTTGAGGAAACCATTTCAAGATTTTTCTGCATATAATGGACTTAATTGGTGCCCCGTATTTGAACTTCCAAAATGCTGTTCAAATGCAGCTTCAAAAAAAAAAAAACCTGAAATGCTTTACTCAAAAAAACATAATTTCTTCACGACTAAAGACAGAAAGACATGAACATCTTGGATGACAAGGGGGTGAGTAAATTATTTGTGAATTGTTCTTTAAAGTTGGAGTCAAACTCTGCAGGTCAGTGGCCCTCTAGGAGCACCCCTGTTGCAAGATCTTACTAGTCAAACAAAATCAATTGGGTGCAGTCAACCTGGTTGTGGTTGCCCCTGCAGCAATATAGATTTTGTTTTTAAGTAGACTAAAAATGTCATACTACATTCGTTCTTTCTGTCTCTGTCTCTCTCAGAGTCCAGAGATCGGGGTAGTGTGACGAGTTTGAGCAGTGATTTCTCTCTCATCACAGAAGATACATCTGCTCCCTCTAGTCTACATGCAGAAGCTACAGACCTGATTACCGCTGGACCGCAGGCTTCTAATGGGTAAGGTTTACAAAATGTAAACAAGCACCTTTAATTGCACCTTATTAGTATGAATGCACTTGCAGCTATATAAGACAAGCACATGTTACTGGCAGGATCAGTCTGGTAGCCAGATGGAGATTGTGGTTACACATGGGTCTTGTGCGCACTGACCAATAATAAGATTGCTAGGTTGAGGAAAAACAGCACTCAGATACTATCAGCATACTGTATATATCTCGAGTCACAAAAAAGTAGCCATGCCATTATTTTTAGCTTCTTGTCCACATTTGTATGTGAATACATTTTTTTTGACTTGACAATTGCTGTTTAAAATGATGTTGACTTATTTAGTGTTTATCACAGGAGGAAAGGCATGCCGTTGCCTTCTCATTCTGCGCTTTGGAACCGACCAATCACTTCTGAGGACCGAACACCTAATGTAATCACTGAGGCCAGTCCTCTGGGGTCCTTTAAGTCCTCAAGCTCTTCCTCATCCAACCACTCAGATCAAAATGTTACACGGACAGGAAGCACCCCATTAGCTGTCCCAGGAAGGAGGTAAGTACTTGCAAAGTTTATTTTGTAGTGCTATTTTCTGTTCAGTGATCATGTCTGTGTAGTGTGCATGATAAGATATACTTAGGTTGACATTTGTCGACAAATACACACTTCACTAATAATTTTCAGTACAGAAGAACCAGAGCTTTATTTTGTCTTCTTTAACCATCTTTTTTTTCTTACTCTGTTCATCTTTTTTAATACATTGAATCTCACTCTGTATCTCAGGCCAGTGGTGGAATATGCTCGATCAGGTTCCTCACTGTCTACAGATTATGGCAGTTGGCAGATTGTCTCGGGATGTGGGAGCATCCATGATCTTCCCCCAGTGCCCTCAGAGTCTCCTCTTCCATTCAGCTTCCAGGAAGAGGGTCCCAGCGGACGAATGTGAGTCTTATACACACTTCAACCCAACCTGAACTCATTTCACAATATTCTTGTAATTTGACAATAAAATTGTATAGGTAGGAATAGGAATAATATTTTGTTAAATCCAAAAACAAAGAGACCAAACAATTCTTGTTCTTTATCACATTAGCATCATGCTATTATTAGTATTAATAAATGTCAGTTCTCATGTAGGAGAAAGAACCAGACAGAATTTTCTAGAAATTGCTGCTTTTGTGCAATCTTAAATGATACCAGTGGTCACTATTAAGGAGAAGTTCACTTCCAGAACAAAAATTCCCATATAATTTACTCACCCCCTTGTCATTCAAAATGTTCTTGTCTTTTTTTTCTTCAGTCGTAAAGAAATTATGTTTGAGGAAAACATTTCAGGAATGTTCTCCATATAGTGGACTTTAATGGTGCCTGTGAGTTTGAACTTTCAAAATGCATGTTAAATGCAGCTTCAAAGAGCTCTTAAATGATCCCAGCCGATGAAGAAGGGTCTTGTCTAGCGAAACGAATGGTTACAATTCAGTGTGTACAAGTTACACATTTTTTAACCTCAAATGCTTGTCTTGTCTGGCTCTGCGTATACTCTGTGTATTCCGGTTCAAGATAGTTAGGGTAGGTTGAAAAACTCCCATCTCATTTTCTCCTCCAACTTCAAAATAGTCCTACATCGCTGCGGTAGTACCGACCCATTGTTTACAAAGTGGACGTGCAAAGAAGACCAAATGCCCTTTACAAAAAAAAAGGTAAAACAGCGATGTAGGGCGGTTTTGAAGTTGGCGAAGAAAATGAGATGGGAGTTTTTCGACATACCCTAACTCTATTGAACCGGAATACACAGACAACATGCAGAGCTAGACATGACAACGATTTGAGGTAAAAAAGTATATGAATTGTAATTTTTTTTTTTTTTTTTTTTTTTTTTTTTAAAGAAAATAACAATCCTTTCACTAGATAAGACACTTCTTCCTCAGCTGAGATCGTTTAGAGCCCTTTGAAGCTGCATTTAAACTGCATTTTGGAAGTTCAAACTTGTGGCCACCATAGAAGTCCGCTATTTGGAGAACATTCCTGAAATGTTTTCCTCAAAAAACATAATCTTTTGCTACTGAAGAAAGAAAGACAAACATCTTGGATGAAAAGCGGGTGAGTAAATTATCTGTAAATTTTTGTTCTGGAAGTGAACATCTTTAAATTTGACTTTAATAATAATAATTCTAATAATATTATGATCTGAACTTTTAAATAATATATTTTAAAGCCATAAATACATCTGTTATGTTAATTTATGATATTGTAAGATTTATGATATTGTAAGGTCTAAAGATATGTGAATTCAGATTTTTTAATTATCCGTCATTGACGGAATTTTTTTTATCAGTGATGGAAAAATCTGAATGTCGTTTGTCATTTTGACCGATTACACCATTGGTCTCAAACTCAATTCCTGGAGGGCCACAGCTGTGCACAGTTTGCTCCAACCCTAATCAAACACACCTGATCCAACTAATCAGGGTCTTCAGGATTACTAGAAATTATTAAGCAGGTGTATGTTGGAGCTGGTTGGAGCTAAACTGTGCAGAACTGTGGCTCTCCAAGAATTGAGTTTGAGACCACTGGATTACACTGACGGTGATATTTTGTAAAATTGTAGCTGTAATTCCCACCCCTGTCCAGTTGGTGGCGAGTGCGCTCCAATGTAGCGGATCCAAAACAAAAACGAAACTGTCACGAATGTTTACTTATGTGTTTGATTACGCACAGACGAGTACACAGAAGCTACAACGATCTATCACGCCACATTAAAGAGCGCCAAAACGGTATTTATTGCTTGAATTTCCTAATGAAATAGACAGAATTTGAAATCTGAGACTTTGTTTTATATCAAAAGTAACACAAAGCCTAGCCTGTTGCTATTTTTTTGGAAGGAAGACACACTATGTACTGTTTATTCATCAACTGAAAAGAGCATAGACCAAAAGATCGATTGTGATTTTAAGAATCAATTTTGGTTCATTAAAATGAGAATCTATTAAAATCTAGAAATCTTTTTGTTGTTGCTGTTGTTTATCCAGCCCTAGCGTATTCTGTTGTTTTTTTTAAACACTTCGCTGTTGTCCTGTAGGTTCATGATTAAAAATGAAAATGTGAAGAAAAATAAAAGCAATTAAATGTTTTATTCTAATTAAAATATGAAAATTATAATGACGGGTAATAACAGATTATGACGCAATTTTTACGACCCTGTCCATCAAAATGATGGACAATGTTAAAGTTTAGCGCAACCTCTGATATTATATATATATTGAGTTGTCTTTTTTTTTTTTTTCCTCTCTCTCTCTTTTTTTTGTTGGTAGGTGCACATTTGTACCTGACAGGCAAGTGAGGTTGGAGGCAGTGAGGGAGCTGTTCCTCGCAGCCTATAGCTCTACAGTAGGACTCAAGTCGTCTGCTCCAAGCCCCTCCGGTGCCATCTCAGGCCTGCTGGAGCAGTTTGCCCGTGGGGTCGGCCTTCGTGGCACTAACGCCATTATCTGAGCCTTCCATTGTTGTGCCCATAAATTTCACTCAACTTTTACACACCCTCAGGATCTTTTTTTTCTCCTCCGCATCTTGATGTGGCACTATATCCACCACATTAGGTGTACCTAATTTATTGGTGAACCTGTACAGTGTATTCTTTCATCCCCTCTTCCATCTCTCAGCCTCTAGCCGCTCCTCTCTTCTCTTCACACCCTTATTTTCAGCTTTCACTTATTCTAGCGCAATCCTCTAACTGCATTAAGGAAAGTGCCAAATCTAAATAGAGGGCTACATTAAACTGACTGTTTTTTCTTTTACTTTTTGAATTTTTGTTCTCTACAGACCAAATAATACAGTACCTCCATTTGTTTCCTAATTTAGATTTTAATTTGCGCTGTCTTTCCGTCCTTCTTTTTTTGCATGTTGCACATTTGTACTGTAATAGGGAAAAACAGAGAGGGGCAGAAAAGGGAAAATGATCTCAATCTCAAAAATGAAAAATGCTTAAAATTATGCTTCTTGGAACAGATTGTAATTGAGGCTAATGATTTATTCACCCATTTTAATGGCTTGTTTTATTTTGTTTGCTAACTGTCTTATACACTTAAATTTCTCTTGAAATTATTGTAATGATTGACTGCTTTTTAGACCTTCAGGATTTGAGCTAAGCCTAAAGACAGTCAGTTGTTTTGTGGTAGTTTTAGAAATGGCAAAGGTTTGGGCAGTCATAATGTAAGACAGCGTCATTGATCTTTTAATTAACACCTTTTTGAATTATTTAAGTGTGTATTATGAATTTAATTTTTTTTTTTTTTTTGTCTTGGTTGTTTTTAAACTGCATCACTCAAGTACGCAAAATTGTAAAGATTAATTTAATCAGAGCTAATCTATACAGAGTAGCAGTCCATGTCCTGCACTCAAGTCCTTATTGTTATTAGACACACTTTTTTTTTTCTTGAATGATTTGGGGTAAATGCCTCAAAATAACTGATTTGCCTTGCCAGTAGATATTGACAAATGGCTATAAGGTTGCACTTGAATTCAAGGATTAAAAACATGGAATTTGTAGTATTTTGGAAAAAACCATGGTGGCCTCTTTACCTCAGGGCCTTTTATTGTGCCTTTTGTTCTTAAGGAGATACAATTCTGTTTTCTTGCTTTCAGATTTAAAACCATGCCTTGCTATATATCTGTTTCTCTTTTTTTTCCATTTATGACAGAACCAAGGTCTTTGTGTACTGTAGCAGCTTCTGGTGTTGGCAAAATTCAGACTTACATTGTTGAAGACTATATCAACTCCTTGTCAATTCATGTGTGATTTTTGGAATGAATTACAGAGTCAAGCACAACAGTGTCAGATCTGTTACAAGTGCATTTAATAGGCTGTAACATCCCAGTGATTATTTTACAAAAGTGGTTGAAAGATATAATTAAACATCCTTACAATACAACTGCCTGCAACTTGTTTATACAGTAGGTGACACTGTTACCGATTTGATAATTGCATGTCAGTATCCCAAAGCACTGATTTACATGCTTTTGGACATCTTGCCATAAAATGTTAATGTGTTTCATGTGAACAGGTTAATCAAAAAGCCTGAATAGTCATGGGTTGATGTATCAAAAAGCTTTTAGAAATTTTGGCCAGCATGGTCTGAAGATGTTCTGAGCCAAGTTTCATGAGGATCTCTTAAAACACCTTGGGAGGAGTTTGATAACAGAAAATTTAGTGAGGTGAAATTGTTGATTTGGATTACCTCAGCCACTAAAGAAGATGAATTGGAGTCCCAAACATGCTCTATTAAACTATAACAAAAAGAAACCCAGTGATTATCAAAGATCATCATGCCTCTACTCTAGTGCACCAACTTTAAAATCGACTTTCTCAAAACACTACTTTTTTTTTTTCTCTCATGAATACTATGACATTTCCTATTGAGTGGGCATTTACAGTAAGAAGAAACAAAAAATTCACCTAAAAATGGTTATTTAGATAAGTACAGGGCTGCGTTTCCCAAAAGCATCGTAAGCTTAAGTTGATCGTAGCTCCATTGGTTTCAATGCTTTTTGGAAACGCAGCCCTGGTTAGTCAGGTAATTCACCCTGGTTCCCTCGACAAAAAGCCAGTAAGATTTTTAAATTGCCTTTTGGATTATTGTAGAAAATAAGGTCTGCAGCCAAGAAAAAAAAATGCCTCCCACACCCTTCTGGACAACTTGTTAATCTTCACATAAAAACTTAAAATTTGCAAGTAAAAACCTAAAGTTTGGCTATAAATAAAGCACCACTGTCATATGACATAACCACTAAGCTTCTGACAAATATTCTTTATTATGAGATGGAAAGTCTGAGTTCAAATAGTTTGCAAGAGCATCATAAATACAAAAAGGTTGGTGTGTTTTCCCCAACAACCAACAAATTTAGCCACTTGTTAGCAACTACTTTTTTCAAGATAAAAGCTTAAAAAAATAGTGTGGTATTGATGTAATGTTGTAGAATGAAATGTGAAAACATTTGTCAACCACATACCCTATTTCCGGTATTTAACTAAAAAGCTATTAAAAAAATACAAATAAAAAACTGAATTAAAGACAATGAAACTGCAAAAATGTTAACTAATTTGTAGTTGCTAAGACTTAATATTTCAGCACTCCATGGGTGATGAGTAGTGGTATTAAATTTATGCCTTTTGATGATCCATTTTCAGTGTCTTTGAGGTCACACACATATTCATCCTTCACATGCGGCTGTGTTTGAACTTCTGGTCATTGAACACTCCAAAATTAAAGTCTTAAAATTGCCCTTTGATGGAAATAACAATGAAAATATAAAGTTTTGTTCAGAAATGACAAAACTTTTGTAACAAGATTATGATAAATACAAAAAACTTTGAGTAATTTTTAATAGAACTTGCGGCGTGGCCTTCCTAATTGTTATTTACGTTGGCCCTTCACAGTGTTCATTGTTCCCTATGCACCAAGCAGGGGTGAACTGTTGGAATTCCACTGCACTTCACTAAAAGCATTTATTTGAACACACTGCTGCATAATCAACCATAGACAAAACTTGGATTAAACATTTTGGGGGTAATGATGACAGTGTACTTCCGTTAATAATACCATATTTGTTCTATTATAAATTAATGTAATCTGTCATATCCAAAAGGCCTAAACTGAGTGATAAATATCTTGTGATTTTAATATGAAAATAATTTATTTAAAGCTGTAGTACGTAAGTTTTGTCGCTTCTCTGTTTGAAATCCTGCAATTGCAGCTATTTGCGGAATTATCTTCCTTGCGTAGGTTGTGCACCGGCACGGTTCCAGGGCGGATGAATCTAATGTTTTGAGGAGTATGTGTGGCTGTCAGTCACCGCACCAGTTTGGATATTCACTGTACTTACGTAGATTCTGCGTCTTGGAATATATGACCCAAATAAGAATTTTCACCGGATATTGTCATCTGAACATGTAAGTAACACGTCTAAAACTTTTGTTCGGACCAACTGAGGAAAAAAGCATTACAATAAATTGTGATTAAATGATGATATAGAGTGATGATATGGAGTGAATTTTGTGCCAATGTTCATCAAACTAACCCAGCGTTTTGCAAATAAACAATCTGCTTAGCAAAGAAAAATTCAACTTTCAAACAAACACAAAGTGATTTGCAAATAAAAAAACTCTATCTGTGAGAAAATGCAGAGATATGGACAAATATATGCATTGTGCGTTACAGCTGTGAGACTTAGTTGCCGTTTTATGGAGAGGGTGCTCACTGCAGAGCCAAATGGGAGGAGCTGGAGCTCCAGCTCCCCCTTGCTGGAGGTAATGGGTGGAGATAGACACCTAACCACACCCTAACCCTACCCCTTACCCTATCCTAAACCTAACTCCACCCATTAGTTCACACTGAGGTGGATCTGGACATCCAGAGAGGAGGAGCTGGAGGCCAATCGGCTCTGCAGTGACCAGTACTTGGTTTTATGAGGAAACTTGGCTTGATTTTCTCACAAATGCAATTGAGCAACTTCCTTTCCCAGAAACAGCAGATGGCGCTGTCGGTCAGTTTACGCTAGTCTCCTGAGACCCGAAACACCCATTAAACGGACCAACGTGAGCGGGGAACAGGTGAGTTTCTGTCTTACAGTATCTAAAATGAACCACTGAGATGTTTTCACAAAGCGACCTTATTCTCCAATGTCAGTGAAATTCACAATAAGTGCTGTAAAGTTGTTAACATGATTGATTAGTTCAAAAATCATTAGTGATACAATACAATTGATACAATTGTTCAACATTCAAAACAACGCAGGAGTTTAATAACAATATATCATGTCACAATATACTGTAATACTAAAATGCAAATGTATTGTGGATAGCGACAACTGTGTACCAACAATAAAAGCGTTTTGAATTTTATTTTTACATTAGGTCAGATTTATTTTCATTCTGCTACATATGTTGAGACATAGCCTACAGTGGAGAGAAATATAGTATAAAGTATAAGTATAAAACTACACATAGACAACCTAGTAGGCTAATCTAATTATACAAATAGGCTACTATAATCAAACTAGTTTAAGTTCAAACTAGTTTAAGTTGTGAGCTTTATTGTGATTCAGCTATGTAAACACACTGAAATATAATCCAAACATTAATATTCCTTCTGAAAATTAACCATGGTTTTGCTAAATAAATACATGGTATTTGTAGTAAAGCTGCCATTATAGAAATGGTTACCTGCAAAAAAAACCAAAACAATATTTGGCCTGTAATATTTGAACCAATAGTTTACTCTGAATACAGATTTTAGTCTTTTCATAGGAAAAATATGTAGCTTTTTATATATATCCTAGCAACATTTTATGAAATTATGTTTTATGAAATCATGAAATTAAGAATTAAAGGCTACTGTCAGGAATTATATTAGTGGCTCTTCAAAATGCAAACATTCGTCATCTGAGTCACTCCAAGAAGAGTCCTTGCTGCCCAGATGTACAGTGACTGGTAAGTAAATTATTGTCTCTACTTATTGTGATATACTGATGAATCCTTGTTCTCTATCATCACAGACACTGTGCATTACCTCACCACATTATTGTTAAGTGCATTAGTGGGAACAATTTATTGTGCATCAAAGCACCTGCATGACCCCAATGCTCTGGGGCGAGGTGTATTTGCTGTACTGGAGTAATACAAAATTACCTCATTTTATTAAGCGATATGTGGGAAAAGCACACAGGAGGAGTGTTAAGAGTTCACATAATGAACACTGGCAGCTTTCTAGTCAAAATGAGAACTCAGAAGAGTTCAGTATTCATCACTGTAATGTGTGAATCTAAATTCCATCACCTTCAGTAATTGCAGCACAAAGGCGTTGTCTGGCCTAGTCACCTTTGATTCAACACTTAAGATTTCTAAAAAGAAGCGCAACATCAGAGGTATGGTGACTTTCTCAATAACTATTTCAACTATTATGACTCCCTTCGTTTTCTCTACTATGGTTAGGATTAATTGTGAGAATGGGCTTTAAAGATCCCCAGTATAATAACCAACCAGAAGCAGGGGAGTGATCATTTGATGGAGATTAAGTTTTTAAAACACTGGCAGTATTCACCATGCAGGGTGTAAGCAGTTTCATAGACACAGGTATTCCAAGGCTCATGCTTTCACTGGATAGTTGCAGTGGCAAAAAGCACACATTAGACACATCCAAAATCCCCCCTATACCTTTATATACGTATGCCATTTGTAGTGTGGTCATTCAATCCCTTAATGCACCATAACAAAAAGAATTTTGACTTGTCAAGAGTTCCCATCATTACCTTGGGAACCCTATTATGATATAGAAGGGAACCCAAGATGGAGTCAAACAACTGGACATTAATTAAAACAATAGAGAACAAAAGCAAAGTAGTCCTCAGATGCCATGTTAATTTTCAGCAGCGTCATAGACATTACAATCTGATGAAAATTGCTCTCTGACTAAACCACATATATATGGGAGTAAAGCCTATAGCAATTACATAATTCATATATAAAAATGAAAAATGATTGGAATTCTGTTGTCTATGTAAATGGCTAAATTGATTAATTGTCAGAAGTTATTACTCCACCTGTGTGATGTCATTAACGTAATGTCTACTGCATGTTCGATGTTTGACAAGTTACTAAAAGCTGTGACTAGTTAGTTAATTTCTTCAAACATGTACTGTACTAAGGTGGTTAAGCAGGTTGCATTACATGACTGGAAAAGTATTGCCCTGATTGACTGTTTCAGATGTGATGTGAGAAATCCAACTGAAAGAACAAAAACAAACAAGAAAACACTCTGTTAACACATTCTTTAAATGTTTATTTGTGCACATACAAAAATTCCATATACAGAAGTCCCTAAAATTATAATGAAGGTTGTCAAAATTATAAAAATGAAAAACCTGGCACCCTGAACTTCACAAGAAAATAAGGAGGTCAGATTTAAAAGGACCCTTGGACTTCAGTAGTGCTGATTCAATGTAGTATGGGTCAGGACATTTCTGGATGGTATTCGTAACTGATGCTACTTAATATCGCTAAGGGGTTACTAAAGAGGATAATGCAAAAGATATTACATCTGCATTGGAACAACATTTTTTTGGTAGCCGGTCTATTATCAGTCCGATCTGTTCTACAGAGGTATTGTTTGCGACCCTGCTTTTAAATGAAGATAAAGCTCATTTGAGTCCGCAGGGGAAAATTGTCGATCATGAATTGACTGGTCCTTGGTAACTATGTAAATATTAGACTATGCCCTCACAAATGGCAAATGGTCTGTATGAGGTTCAGCATCATACTAAAATGGTGTATTTTTTTTTTTTCACAAACGCTATGCCATGTAACGATAGTTTCTGTTAACAGTGGCATAAATAAAATGGGTGTAGGGCATCGTTACAGGTAACCAAGCTGAATCAAAAGCAAAAAAGTTCCAACACTTCCAACAAATGAAAAAAGGCTAAATCGCACAAATAGAATTCTAACAAAGTTTTAAAGAGCTCATATTTACTTTATACTGAAGGTTTAGAAATAATACAGTTCTTGTAGTCATTTGATTGTGTATAAAACCACCAGTGTGAACAGTGGATCTTTTAGGGTGCTGTTTACATCATCCTCTATATACACACACACCCACACTGCTCACATACTCCACTAGGAAGAGGAAAGGAGGAGCACAGCACTGAATTGTTAATATGTGCAGTCTCATAGCTGTCTCTGTATAAACTAAATTTAAATGGACTACTAATACACATTTTAATTCTGCTGGTTACTCAAGATAAGTAAAATTAGTAATTATTTGTCAGAGGGAGAGCAAAAAAACAAAACAAAAACAAAAAAAAACTGTGTACTGCTGAGATAATTTGAGATAGTAGTTTGCAGACAGGTTAGTGCCTGTCAGATTAAACATTAAATGTCAGTCAACAGAGTTGAAAGTAACAGAGATGGGAGATTTTAAATAAAACCCTTTAGAGTAATTTAAGCCTCATTTAGCATTAATATTTCATTCCCAATGCTGAATATGATTTTTTAGAAGAATGTTTGTTGACACTGGTTTTGAACAACACTGATTTGCTTGAAAATCTGACAGTTGGAAATAATTCATCAGCAGAGGACCTGTTACTGAACTGCTCCGTTGTAATTAATGGCATGGTGATGTGTCTTTTAACTTCAGCATGTGAGTTTACTGCATGCCTTACATCACGGCACACTTCTTCTCCTCCGATGGGGCATTTCCATCAACTTTTTCCATTTCCAGAATAATCCTCTTGAAAACCTCTACAGCTGTCTGTAAAATGAATGCCCTTTTAAAAAGGAGAACTTATACACAAATGTCCATACTGTACAGGAAACATGTTTTGTAAACAACTGTACATTTCCTTATTAAAATATATATATATATATATATATAAATTAACAAATAAAAATTACCTGATTTTCCTTAGCAGATGACTCCATAAAAGCAGCACCCCAAGAATCAGCTAGCTTCTTGCCCTCTTCTGGTTTAATCACTCTAAATTTAAAAAGAGAGAGAGAGATAGAGAGAGAGAAAGAGAATATGAGTGGAAATGCTGTGCTTTTCAACTTCCTTACTTATTCCCTTTGCAAATTGTGTTTGAAAGCCAGAAGGCCAATTTTGTGGTCTTCAATGTAAATGTATTTAATGTATTTAAACTCGTATTGTTGCTGCATGCATATATATATGATAGGCAGGGTCGTAAAAATTCTGTCATAGTTTATTACCCGTCATTATATTTTTAATATTTTAATTAGAATAAAACATTGTATTGCTTTTTTCTGTTCACATTTTAATTTTTAATCATGAACCTACAGGACGACAGGGCAGTGTTTAAAAACAATACAATACGCTAGGGCTGGGTTGGGTTAAAAAAAAAAAAAAAATTGATATCGCAATTTAATAGATTTGAAATTTTATTTGATTTTAGATTTTAATATATTTTAACTTGCTAAATTAATTGTGACTGTATATGCAAGCATATCTACCACAGAAAATACATACTAAATATCCAAATTAATTAAAAAACTAATCAAGAGCGTCTGATGAGAAATGTCCAAATTGGACACCCTTTGAACTAGAACCTTTTAAATTTAATTCAAAAGGAAAGAAAGGCAATATGTCCTGGGTAAAATTGCTATCCATCCAGTATGTCCTATGGCAAAAATGTAAAAGGCTGCCACCTGTCAGACTGATGCAAGTATATATGTCTGAGCAGTAGGGGGGGTTTGGGACAATTCTACCAAGTTTGGAGTCTATGTGATGTACAGTTTCTAAGTATTGTTCCCTAAACATGTAAAAAGTAATATTAAACAGATAAACAATCATAAAAATTAAACCGATTCACCACCACCAACATATATAACAAGGTTTAAGTCCCTAAAAATATGCATAAGGGGAATGTATAGTATATGCTTACCTTTCCATGTGAAGGTCTTTTTTGTTCCCAACTAGAACAGTAGGTACCCTGGGTAAATATGCAATATTTATGACTACATGTTTTATGACCTTGTGTAATATTTTAGAGCATATGTTCACAAGTTTAAACCACACTTACTGTATCTTTCCAACCATATCAAGAAGCTTGTCGTGTAGAACCTGCACAACTTCAAAACTGAAAACAGAGTGGATTGTTTACATTTTATAGGCCTCTGAAAAACATTCAGATCAGCATCTAAGCCCTTACACTCAGAAGAAAAATAACCCATATCAGAATTTGAGGTCTTTTCTCTCAGCCAATATTGAGTGCGTCACTAGTGTTATAGTATCTGCAGTGGTTTTGCCAAATACCAAATATTAGAAAAATATGTTCAGTATTTCATACATAGTGTTTCACTGGGCAAATTGAAGACTGTCTAGAACTAGTCGTGTGTTCCCACAGACTTATGTAACAGAAAAGGTGATATAGGTGTTGTTTAAGTGACTACATAACCACTCCAAAAACAAATATATGATGAATCACATTGTTTGTGTAAGCAGCACTTCTGCGTTACGCTGTTCACAGATACTGAGAGTCATTCCTGTGTACCAGCAGGTCAACCGGTAAACTGCCGGTACTCTCTTCTGTACTTGCTCAAGACAAACTGAAACTGAACACGCAGATTCAATCTATCTCATGCAATTTAACATATTAAGAGCAATGTAATGGAATGTTATTACACTGCTCAGTGAGACTGCCATAAGGCCAGAGTGGAATCGATTTTTCCAGCCCAGAACACTGGTCGGTAATCCGCAACGGAACCATTATGGTGGAAAAGGGGCTTAACAGAGCCAATGCTCATGGTTTCAGCATTCTATTTAAATTTTTGGCTGATGTATTTATATTGATAGAATGCTATAGTATAGTTTCTTTAGCAAGCCAAATCATGTGGCAGTCCATGTTGCAAACAAAACAGAAAAAGTTTGATCAGTTCTCAGGCAGACATTTTTAATTTTGCTGTATTAAGTTTAATAAGTAGCCAACAGCCACTTTTACATTCTTTGCATAAGGCAGCTTTCCACCTGTCAACTGCTTTACACAAGAAGCAGTCCACATACAACTGGAAGGGTTTTCATGAATTTGGAGGGTGAAAAACCGTTAGACTTTCTGTCTCTCAGCAATAACTTACATTTCCACTGCACTAAAAATGATTAGCTCCAATATGGCTGTCAATTTAAGAAATTACCAAAGATGATTGAGAAAAAAAAAAAAAATCAGGTCAGAAGCATTTCAAACTTGAGTTTGAAACAATATAAAGATGACAACCAGATGAAATATTACAAGTCAATTTTAGTACACATGCGTTGTCCATACAAGCTCATGGTAAATGATACTAATGGTACTTAACAATGATAGAAATGTGTGTGACGTGCAACAGCAGGCAGAAAAGCATGCAAACAAAAGATGCACACAAAAAAACAAAAAAAAAACAAAAAAAAACTGCAAGGTGTATACAGATGAGTCCAAGAATAAAGAACGACATAAAAAAGGAGACATTACACAAGCATGCATGTTTGTTTATTTCCACTATTAACCTTAAGAAACTCAAAATAGATCAAACATTTAAACATTCCAATTGTATGAGTAAAGAAAACAACAACAAAAAAGCATAATAACAGTGTAAGTAAGGAAAAAAAACCCTGACCTTTTCATTGAAGTGACAGAATACACCAGAACGTAACCATGAATATCCATAGAATGAGACTGGGGGAAAATGGAATACTCATCCTAAACAGAAAGGGGGAGGGGGACAACTGGTATGAAAAATGATGAAAAAAACAATAATAATAAAATAAATAAATAAAATAAAGAATTTACAGAAAGGTTGGGCGGGGATGTTCTTACCTGTCCAGCAGTGTCAACTAACTGGAGATTGAAATCCTGGCCATTCACAGACACCATTTTGTTAAAAGCTTAAAGGCAAACAGAACAGAAAAAATATATTGAATTGGGGATATCAGAACATTCAAAGGTACACTACCAGTCAAAAGTTTTTGAACATTAAGATTTCTAATGTTTTTTTTTTTAAGAATTCTCTTCTGCTCACCAAGCCTGCATTGATTTGATCCAAAATACAGCAAAAGCCGTAATAATGTGAAATTATAGAAATTTATACTTTTATGTAGCAAGGATGCTTTAAAAGTGATGACAAAGACATTTACAAGATTTCTGTTTCAGACAAATGCTGTTCTTCTGAACCTTCTATTTATCAAAAAAAAAAAAATCTACTTAGTTGTTTTTAACATAATAATAATAATAAATGATGATGATAATAATAATAATAATAACAATAAATGTTTTATGAGCAGCAAATCAGAATATTAGAATGACTTCTGAAAGATCATGTGACTGAAGTAATGATGCTAAAAAAATCAGCTTTGAAATCATAGGAATAAATTATATTTTTAAAATATATTAAAATAGAAAATAGTTATTTCAAACAGTAAAAATATTTCAAAATTTGACTGTTTTTGCTGTACTTTGGATCAAATAAATGGAGGCTTGGTGAGCAGAAGAAACTTTTTTAAAAACATTAAAAATCTTACTTTCCTATTTAGTTAACCCAAAAGGTTTCACTATATAGCGGTCATTACTGATCTATTGATGAAAGTAAAAAATAAATATGTTTGCAACACAATTTTATTTCTTTCTTTAAAAAAAACAAAACAAAAAAACATTATACTTAGCAGATGGTTCATTAATATTCATATGATAAATAAGTGCATGAATCAAACTTTAAAGAGACTAATTTCTATTTAAACTAATGATGTGTTAAACATTATGCAATGTTTGTCAATGAATAATTACTGTTATTACACAAGATTTCCACTTATACATTTATACTAAACTAAAAAAACAAAAACAAATACTGAACAAAACAAAAATGGAAATTAATAATAAACTAAATTGGTTATGTTGTTATACAGATTACAGGGCATAGACTCATTTCACGTGCAAAGACTCATAGGTTTCCCCACAGGAGTGCTGATGAGTCAATGATCAGAAACAGCCCTGTCCACTTTCGTACATTTGTACAATGCATTTTGATGCTTCCACATTATATAATGGTCTTAAAACTTAGTAGCATATAATAAGCCACTACATGTATTTGCTCATTATGGCATTTTAGAATCATGCAGTCTATGAATGCTAGTAAAAAGTATATCAATAAAATATTCAAGTACTTACTGTTTTCAATAGTAGGGTCATAGGAATCTACAAATTGTCCTTCTACAAACTGTATCGTGAGGGAGGATTTTCCTGTTGTAAAAGAAATCAAAATGATTATCGAAGCAGTGTTTAATAATTAGTAACAAACATGTGCCATCTATAAGGCTGTTGAATAACATTAAGTACAATAATAATCATAAACTGTTATTTTATTATAATGGAAAAAAAACTAAAGTAACAGAAATGTGTTGAGAAGGCTGCTGAATGATCAAGCCACATTTATATGTAGGTTAAGAACATGCCACTAACCCAACGCATGCAAATGTTTAATGCGCTGTGTGAACACTTTTTCTTTCTCTTTTTTTTTTTTTTTTTTTTTTTTACTTTTCCATCTTCTGCCCAGTTTGTAAAGGTTTCTCAGTTATTTTCATGGATGCGTTAAGCATGACATTAATGCGTAATGCTTTGTAGAAATACACATTTTGACACTTTCCATAACAATTTGTTATGATTCCATTAAAGGAGAACTCCACTTCCAGAACAACAGTTTACAAAACATTTACTCACCCTGTCTTCAGTCGTTAAGAAATTATGTTTTTTGAGGAAAGCATTTCAGGATTTTTCTCCATATAATGGACTTCATTGGTGCCCTGATTTTGAACTTCCAAAATGTAGTTTAAATGCAACTTCAAAGGGCTCTAAATGATCCCAGACGAGGAAGAAGGGTCTAATCTAGCGAAACGATCATTCATTTTTTTTTTTCCGAAAAATAAAAATTTGTATACTTTTTAAGCACAAAAGCTTGTGTGGCACAGGCTCTGGGATGCGCGTCCATGACACTACAAATCACAAGTTCATTGTCTGTTTACTCCGGCTCAAAAAGGTAGAGTATGGCGAAAAACATCTCATTTTCTCCTACAACTTCTGAATCGTCTGACATCGTTGTATCTTTTTGTTTGTAAACAGCTTTTGACTTACATGCACTTCCTTAGTCTTTGCGCATTCGCTTTGTAAATACTAGGTCTGTAGTTTCACGTGACCTTTTGACGTGATTCAATAGTACGTAGTGTCGTGGACGCGCATCCCAGAGCCTGTGCTACACAAGCTTTTGTGCTTAAAAAGTAAACAAATTTTTATTTTCCGAAAAAAAATTCAGATCGTTAATAAGTTTAAAATCGGGGCACCGATGAAGTCCATTATATGGAGAAAAATCCTGAAACGTTTTCCTCAAAAACCATAACTTCTTCACGACTGAAGACAGAAAGACATGAACATCTTGGATGACAAGGTGGTGAGTAAATTTTTTGTAAACTGTTGTTCTGAAAGTGGAGTTCTCCTTTAAGCTGACATACACTATGGTACAGAGAATAAGCCATTGCTTCATTGTTTAAGATACAAACCCACTTCTCACATTACCAAAAAAAAATTACATCTACAATCTAGCTGAATGATAGAAATTTGCTGTTAACAATAGAAATATAACTTGCTGCTCTCAAATGAATTATGGAATTACTTATGCATTTGCATAAAGACAAAATGTAATCTATAAACCTGCAGACCTAATGGCACCAGCCAACAAACAATACTCCAAGATCTGACACTTCAGAAGGCAATACATCAAACATGCAAGAATTTCAAAGGTCCGCCAGGTGTGCAAGATAAAGTTATACAGAAGTTTATGCTCATCCGCAAATATACACTTCCCTAATAATTAAAGGGGGGAAAAAAACATTTTAACTGAACTAGGCAAGACCAGGCCAGTTTATTTATGTAGCACATTTCATACACAATGGTAATTCATAGTGCTTTACATAAAAAGGCTAGACTAACTTTTTTGGTCCAAAAAAAAAAAAAAAAATAAATAATAATAATATATATATATATATATATGGTGGATCCATCAATATTGATTTACACTGTATTGTTGCACCTTAAATTTTAATGTGAAATTTTGGCTACTGAAAATATATAGTAAGAATCCCTAAGATTTTGTATTTTTATATCAGCCATCATATTACCCTCATCCTTGACAATGACAAAAATCAATTACTACAAACCAGCAGATGATGAAACTAAAATGATTAATATTATTTATATGTCTCAAATGTAAAATTCATAGGAATAATTAAAGTAGACTGGTACATTAAGATATTAAAACCTTGGAAGAGAAAGGTAGCCTCATACTGGCAACAGGACGGCTTATTCTTTGTTATCGTGCATGTCAATTTCACAAAACCATTAAAACGGTACAGTAAAAATGTCAAGTTCGAGCTCGACTCATACCGTGTTGTTTCAAAATCTTGATGAGGCATTAAAGTGTGCATTAAACTTCAGTGTCACATTTAAAGTACCCTTGAAAATGACCGAGAATGAGCACTGTAAAGCCCTTTATGGACACAGCGCCATCGACACGTTAATGTGAATCGTAGTTATTTAAGGTGGAACAGAAAGCGGCAATAACTTGCGAATAACTAGCTAAAAAGGAACTGCAACTCGTCACAAATCACTTTTGAGACATGGCGAGATGTTACTAGAATTGTCTGATTTATGATATTCAAGTTTTGATTGGAAAATGATTAGAAATGATCGCGTGTGATCCTCGTGTGTTGAGATCTGCACGTTGCTAATTCCTGCCAGCACCATGCGCTTCTCCATTATGTTTCCAAATGCTGGTGCCCTGTTTGAAGCTTCTTTACAATGTCGAAATACTTAAGTAAATTAACTCAACAAAGATGAACACCAGAGAACAGCTAAAATGAAATTTACTATACAACTGTGAGAACTCTGCTAACTTAGCAACTACATAACATCAAATACTTCCTACAGAAAATTGTGTCCGAACCACTTACCAACAGATCGATACCCCAATACAGCAATCTTTCTGTATTTAGGTTGAGGCATTATTTGTGAATATCCTTTCAACGTCGAAACCAAAGAACTGGAGGTTAAGAAAGAAATAGTTTATCAAACATTAGAGGTCTATCACGTGATAACAACAAACTTTTCCACGCCCTCCAGAAAGATCTTCATTATTGTCTCTGTCGCATAAAAGAAACTTTTTCGGTTTGTGTACGTCGTACAGTCAAAAATATTTTTCTTTGGAAGTAAACCTTTAAGTATAGAGTGACGTCTTAAAACTACGACGAATGAACTAAAATGCTTATTCACTGCAGTAGCGTGTCTTCTATTTCTAGGTTATATGGCGGTTGGCAAACCAACTGTTGGTGGATTTCCGCCACCTACTGGGATGGAGTGTTGCTGTACGGAGGGAGGTCTAATCTATATTTTGTTAATATGCTCAAGAGTTTCTGAAAGTCCACATTTATTACAACTGCTAGAACCGTGCTTTCCCTTTATTAGACTGTCCAGTTCTTTGCTGAGATATTATTATATCATTCACAAACAACTTCTTTTTGAATATCATAAAGATGGTTCCCATTTTTTTATGCCATCTCTCTTGGCACAATTTGCTTTTGCAAACCTTGAAAATAGGTTAAGAGCATATAGTCCTAAAAAAAGGGTTTACTATTACTAAATCTCTTGTAGCACCTTCTTCCATGTTTAAAACAAATACAGAAAAGAAGACATTGTCTGTCTGTTTGTTTGTGTATATGTTTATGTGATTTATGAGGACACACATTTGTACATGGAAATTACACTGGTATAAGATGAATGTTTTATTAGGACATTTCTGGAGTCCTCATAATTAAAATAGTTTAGAAAACATACAAAACAATGTTTTAAAATATAAGTTTTCTGTGTGGGGGAGCGTTCGGGAATAGAACAGTATAAAAACCAGTAAATGAGAAAAAAAACAAAAAAAACAATGCGATAAATTTTTAACGAACACATATCAGCTCATCACCAGCACTATAAAAACGTACTAACTTGTTCATTAATGCCTTTATTGTTCAGTTATAGTATGCTGGTAAATGATTTACACCGTCGTGACTGCGGGTCATCTACAGTGCGATAATATCTTACATTTACCCATTTACTTTATACACTTTTATATACTGAACAGTGAAACTGATGGGCCATTAAGGTTAATCACCATTAAACTTGCAACATTTAGAACAAGATATGCAGACCTCCTATCAGACATTGATATTCATAAGACTAAAAGCCCTCCTGCATTCTGCTGTCTGACAGGAAAGGTCTGCATAGAGCTCCTAAGGGGTTTCAAATCTTGGCACTCAGTATGAGGAGATTCAATTAAGTCTCACATTCCCCTAATGGCCTGGACAGAGCATAAACTAAACCGTGCACAGAGACTACAAATCTCTGCTTCTGAGTATAGGCTACTAAGGCCCAATAGACACCTGCTTCTGTAAAGAAAACTTAGATCTTTGAGAATTTCCTCCTCAAATAGAAGGTGCTTCTGTAGACACAATGTTGATGCAATTTTAAGGTTTAACAGTGGCTTTAACAGTGAGAGTGTCTAGTCCTCTCACTGCACTGTCTTCCCTCACTCGATGACTGTAGTCGTCAGGAGTAGGAGATGGTAAAATTCTAGTGATGATGTACTAATTACAACAAAGAATCAAGTTAGGATACAGTTAAATGGGAAGCTAACATAATGAAAGTAGATTATGGAATTCTAAAACAGCAAAACAAGCGTATGAGGGTATAGGAAAAGGGAAAAAGTAAGCAAACAGCATATGTGTCTATAGTCCCAAATACACCTCTGAGTTAAATTTCAGTGAGGTAAGTGCATATTCCTACATATAGGGTATTTGGCCATTCCAGTCTGTTTGGTTGGATCATGCACCCTCTGATGTGAAAGATAAATGTAAATCAGGCAATTTAGTTGAATTAGAATGGAAGATTTTCTGACTGTGATGATGGTAATGCAAAATATTAATCTAAAAATCAGATTAGTCTCATTGGACTAATTAATTCATGGAGGAGAATCCTAGATTTTTCCATGTAACAGTTATTTGAAACATTGTTTTTGCATCTGACAGGGTTGACCCATAGTGAGTAACAGGCAAGGGTAAACAAACATTTAGTAGAAAATGAAAAAAGACAAGATTGCACCCAGAGATAGGTGAATACCTCTAAACAAGTTAAATAGATTAAAAAAAAACTTGACTGAAAAAAATAATCACATGATATTTAAATACGTTCAAGAATTGACGTTCCTATGAACTGCAGTGTTTGACTGCTAGGGTGTGTACTTTCCGCGCCTGACTGGACACATGCGCATCATTTCACATCGAAGCAGCAGGAGCGGAGGGAAAATGTGTTAATGTAGTCTGATGAGCAGTTTATTGCGAAGCGAAAAGATAATCTGATATTACAGAAATACATTATTTACCAAATCAGTGATCATAGATTACTATAGATCAATGGATTGATACTTTATGACATCTTACACAGGCGGCGTAAACAAACGAGAAAAGAAAACAAGTGGAGAACAAACAGTGACATCTGTGTGGTAGGTTTCCTTTTAAATTATAGCACCATTAGTTAATATACAGGGAAGAACAAATTAAAAGCAGAGATACAACATTTGCTTTAAATATCATGTTGATTTCTATCAAAACGCAGCAATACCCTAATAGATAAACATTTCTTTTAGGAAGTACATTTAAAATAAGGTTAAAGAGAGAAGCGCATATTCAGTATAATGAACAAAATGCATTGATTAAATGGAATCTGAACGATTTAATTTGTCTTTAAGAGCATCGCGATATGCAGTTGCTTAAGAACAGCAGTCAGTGGCCACTGATACGCTTTCAATTTAATACAGTGCTTGCATATGTCTAGGCCAAATCCTGCTTATTATTATTATTATTATATATATATTTTTTTACTTTTAAATGTAGGCTATATATATATGCTGTGTGTGAGACCTGTTAAGTCATATATTTGAACGATAGGCTAACTGACTTTACCTACATAATTTGTAAGGTTTTGAAGGTCTCTGAGTTCAAAATGAGTAAAAGCAGTCCTTTGGAAATATATCTTATTTATCTGCATTGATTTATCATTTGACCAGTTGCGCTGTATGGTAATGCACACACAGTGAAAGCTTGTCACATTAATAAAGTTACGTCGCCGCTCCTTTACTACAAAACTATTAAAAACTTATCAAAATAGTGGCAGCAACGCTGTGTAAAATGGTAGGCTAATATATCAAATTTTACCACTGGCCACCTTTTATATATGCAATTTATATTTTACTTATTGTAGATAGATATAATCATAGTGGCCGTCGCGATGTACAAATCACTTTGTAAGAAGCAAATTTCACTGATCGAAGGATGACAAAAGTGTTATCCCAAGACTGATACCTTACTGTATGCCGTATGAATTTTTTAGCCTCACTGGAACTGTATGTGAAAATGAAAATGTAATATATTATGTAAAAAATATTATGTAAAATATGTTTTCTAGTTTTCTCTAGATTAAATATACAATTTCTGCTGTGTTTTAGTGTTTTTAAGAAGGTTGGTTGATTACGAGGCAGAAGCTGCTCCAGTTGCCTGCATTGAATGGCAACTGAATGGCATTAAAACACTTGTTCCTGTTTTAATAAGAGTTTATTCTAGTAATCATTGTTAAAATGGATTATTCTTTTCAAGAAACCTATAGACTTCTTATCCTTTAACCCTAACCCAACCCCTAAACATAAACCTCATAGAAAACTTTAGGCATTTTTTACTTTTTACTTCTGTGAGTTAACAGCATATTTCTTAATTAACTTACAGCCTGTTCAATAACCTTGAATGAGTTTGCCATTAAATATTTATGTTGGAGTGAGCTATATTCGGACTTTACAATGGAAAACTACAAAGAAATCAAGGACAGGAAGTAGTCAGTTTACATTTATGCTTTTGGCAGATGCTGTTATCCAAAGTGACTGCATTCAAGAAACACATCAGTTCTTTATCTGTCCTTGCTTTTCCTAATGATCAAACCCATGACCTTGGCACTACACCATGATCTACAGATTAAGCTACAGGAAGGTATTTATGACACTAACCATTTATTTTTATGGTATCCACAAATAGTTATTGACAGTCCTAAAACCAAAGTGATTTTATGATGTAATATGATTGGTTTCCAAGGCACACGTGATCCAAGATGACGATTAGCTACACTTTCTCCAACTCGACATCTCTTTGTATATAGAGGTCACTTACTTGCCTGGAGCTTCATGAAGTATTATTATTATTATTTATATATATATTTTTTTAATAAAACAACTCAGTAGAGTTTCCGATTATATATGTTTACAATATGCTACAGTTGTCCATAGATATCTATAGATACTGCATTAGCAGCTGTCCCTTTTGGTAGGGCCCTATGAAATCCGTTTTATTTTTTCCCAAATTCCGTTTTATTTTTTTCCCAAATTCGATTTTTTCCATTTGAATTTTTCTGGATTCTGTTTTTTCCCATTTGAATTTTTCTCAACTCCTTTTTAATGGTCAAATTAATTTTTTTTAATCAAATAGCACGTCTAATTAATTAAAATCATGAAACGTATACAATTTCATATCAATTTAATAAAGGTTGAACAAAAATGACATGTTTAGGGTTCTATGAAATGTTTTATTTTTTCTCACCATATGTTTTATTGTTATCAAATTCTGTGTTTTAGCATGTCTAATTATTTGAATGCATACTTAATTTATTCAAATTTATTCTTAAAATAGTCTTATGAAAGGTTTCTTTACCCTCAGAAATTCTGTGTTGTGTATTTAAAATGTTCTTGTTATCAAATGAAGGCATAAAACATTAATTTCATTTATCTTTTAATTACTGAAAATTAAGCAAACTTTTTTTTGGCAAACAAACAGGGATTTATGATTAAAATTAAAACATGGAAGAAATGTTGTGTGATTATACCCTAAAAAATAATGTTTGTTTCATTTTAGTAGTAGTAGTAATAGTGGTAATATATATCTGGCACAATGTCTTCAAATTAAACCCGACTTTTATGTTGACAGGTTGCTGTGTCTACCTTTACATTTCTGTGTGTATATGATATAGCGCTAGATTTCCTAAAAATGGAACGGTCAAATGTAGGGATGCAACAATACAGTTAGTCCATGGTTCAATACGTACCTCGGTTTTTAACCACGGTTTTCGGTTCTGATAGCTTGCCACATCAGTGTGTGTGTGTGTGTGTTTTTTTTTCTTCTTTTTTTGCATCTAATTAACAACAAAATACTCCTGTAATCCTCTGTACACTGGAAAAAGCATGGATTATTATATGTCTGCTTAATATTTCTTTTGAGAGAGGTATTATTTTTCCGATTTTTACGTAAAATGGGTGGATGGGTTTCATTCATACTGGACACCAGAGGGCACCCTCGTGCAGAAAATCCACATATGCGTCAAAGAGATAACACTGATGACGTTCCAGCCAAGAAAACTCTAATATGGATAAAGGCATCGCTATTGCTGTAACTGAATAAAAACAAGATATAACGTTAAACATTTTGAATGATGAAATGTAAGGACAATAAACACAGCAACAATAAACAGTCTGCAATAATATATGGTTTATCTGTGTTCTTCAAGCCATCTCGGGTATTTTCATAATGATTAAGTATATTTGTAAGCCATTGCTAATCGACATTATAGTATAGAATATATTGTATTATAGTATAGAATATATTGTCAGCCTCATTCTGTGATAAGAAGCCACATCAGATCACAAAAGGAAGTTATTTTAAACACTCGACTAATGCTGTGAAGTAAAAATAAGTTATAATGTTCTCTTTTGTTGGACAGCAAGTTTAGAAAGGCTTATCATTGCATTTCATTAGAAGGGAAGATGCTCCACGTGTGTTGCTTTTTCAAATATAAACGGGGAGGCGTTTCCTCATCTCAGCACGTGAAATCACAGGCACACACACAGCAAAACTCGAGAGGAATAAAACAAGGAAATTATTTAAATGCAAAAACAAAACAAAAAAAACGCAATTCACAAGCGCGTATTGAACCATGGATGTCGTACCGTTCGATATTATATTGAGTATTGTGACATCCCTAGTCAAATGCTCATGAAGTGACTCTCAGCAGATATTGTTCATGTATTTATGTCCTCATTTAGTGAGACGACAGACGCTGAAATCACCGTGAGCGTCACACACGCTTCAGTGTGTGTAGTAAACAAAACCACTCGTCTGCTCCATTCATTAAAACAGAGACACGCAGAACATGCAGGATTCACATTTAAAGGGTATTTTTGCTGTGTAATATTTACAGATACTAGTCCATATTGTGGTTTGATTTAAGTGTAATGACCTACTTTTGATTAAAACAAATTTTGTGACATTCCACGTTATTCAGTAAATTCCATTTTTTATGACTGGATTCCGCGTTTTCCGCATCGCGGAAATCATAGGGTCCTACATAAGCCATCTGCCATGTTGGAATGCTTACTCAAGAGCAACTTGTACACTGTAAATTCTAATTAGTAAACCTTACTTAAAAAAAAGCATGCAAACCGATTGCCTTGAAAAAACCAAGTAAAGTGAAATAAGAACAGTATTTTGTACTTACAAAGGTTTATTTAGTGTTGTAAACTTACACGCAAGTTCTGGTAACTCAGAATCACTTAGTTGTATTTACTTGAACAGAAATCTAATTTACTTGCTAAAACCATGCAAACCGATTGCCTTAAATCAAGTAAGCGTTACTCTGGTGCTAGAGTAATGCTTACTTGGTTTATTGAAAGCTATCGGATTGCATGGTTTTAGCAATAAATTAGATTTCTGTTCAAGTAAATGCAACTAAGCACTTAAATTACTAACTATTAATTTAAGTAGTAATAGTAACTAGTAATTTAACTAGTCTAGTAACTTAAGTGCTTCAAAAATCCATTACAAATTAATGAAAACAGTGTTCCATTCATATGACACATAAATTTAAGGCAGTGACAATTCAAAGTTAAAGGTAATGTATTACACAAACCAACAGCAATCTGATACAAACCAACAACAATCTGATTTAGGTTATGCTTAGTGTAAGAAGTGGAGGTAGCAGTAGGAGGATGAGTTTAAGTATGGCACTGGGTAGGCTGCACACGTTGCCCATGGTTTATATAATTAAAGTTCAAAAAGTCACTTTAGTTTCAGGGTTTTGTTTTGTCCCAAGTAAAGCACCACACTTTGAATGAATCTCCAAGTGTTTTTCATGGTATTAGGTCAATCCAAATGTAGCAGTAATCCAAATGTACCAAATGACATTCCAGAAGCAAACAGTTGATGTAGATTCTACAGACTGTTCTTTGCAGTGTACCCTGAACAATGATGGCAGAAGACACAGGGTCAAGGCAGAGAAGATTTGGAGAAATACATCATCTTCAATGATGGTCAGCAATCCAACACATATTAGTGTCCAGACTGCATCAACATCAGACACCTGCATAAAAAAATAAACAAATAAAATATTAAGTAGGGCAATGTGATGGTTATTTGTCAGTGTTATCTGTCCTGCCTGGTTCACCAAAAATTTGTTATCATTTACTCAACCATGACTTTTGTTCATTTTGGAATGACATGAGGGAGATTAAATGGCATAGTTTTCTTTTTTGGGTGAACGAGGTATATAATCAACAATAATCTTATAGAAGTATCTCAGTAATATAAGAGCAAATACACATTACATTTTCCCACAATTAAGTGTTTGTTTAAGGTGTATTTTTTATTTTTTTTTTTAGAACTTACATAGCGGGTTAGTAGTAGAAGTATCTGGGGTAATCGCAAAATGAAACAGGAAGGCCCGAGATGGGTGTGCAGTGCTGTCAAATCTGGGTTCTAGAAGAAAAAAAAAAAAGAAAAAAAAACAGTTTAAGACATTCAAGTGTTACGGTACAAATGTTTTTGTCAAAGTGTCAATAAAGAGGTCATTAACTGTTTATTTTAAAAAAATTGAAAACAATTAACGTAGCAACATACATTTTAGGGGTTGTAGGGTGTGAAGTGTCCTCAAAAAAAAAAGGTAGAGGTATACTGCATATGCAAGACTTTTTTTTAAATGAAATTGTAAATAGTGTAGCACAGTGATTACTGAGTTAAAAAAAACTGTTGTACTGCTGTGTATTAGCTTGAAATATCTCACCTCCAGTGTACTGAGGCCTGTGCTGATGAGACCGCTGTTCAGAGAAGGCAGTTGCCACAAACACTTGTCCTAAATATGACAAATAAAAGTAAGTTACACTAGTGTTGTGGCTTCTAGATTACAGACACATTCATTCCTTGATAGTTGCATGTTTTAGAAGGGTTACATTAAGAAAGAAAGAAAGAAAGAAAGAAAGTGTCCACATTTCTATACATATCTATTTGAGGCCACAGTCATAAAATCAATTCAAAAGCAGCATTTCCTCTGTATTACTGTAGAAATAACAATTACTGTGAGACAAAGAGCTCATTTAATTTAAACTACAAAGGTTTAATCATGCAACGGCAATAATTGTGATGTATTAAAACATATATGATGATAAAATTGTAAATTGAAAAATTAACTTAAAATCAACATGGGTTTGCGGCATCAACTCTGGGCAAAACAGAAAACTAACTACAAAATTTTACATTTGTGACAGTAAAAAAGCATCTAGTGTAAACAGAATCACTTGTCTTTTGTCTACTTTACATGCAGCCCATGCACAAAATAGCCAGCAGCAGACAGAAAGACACATTTACACACAATTATTTTTTTGATAACTTACCTTAGTGTCTTTGTCCAGAGGTAAAAATGCAAGCAGTCTCTGCTTCTTTTCCCAGTTTCAGCAAATTCTTCGCCAATTAGCTAGAGCCAACCGATGTCAGCACAAATTCAAAACATTGCTTGTTGCACATGCTCTAACTGTCCTAATTTCTTCTTCTGTGGTTTTGTTGCACATTAGCAACACATTAGCGCACTGCTGCCTCTCACTGGTGTATTCGTGTCATTGGTTTTGTTGTGACTACTTGAATATTTTAAGTAAGCCTTACTCAAAGCAGCAAGTAAACTGTTTTTTTCGCCTTGAAATTAGCTGTAACTTGATAAAACCTAGTAAGTAGAGCAACTAAGTAAAGATAACTAATTATATACAAGTAAGGTACACTTGTATATAATTATTGGATTTTACAGTGTATGAATATCTATATCTGCTGCAAGTACTTAGCAGCTTATTTTCACAGGATTTAGTTTATCATTAATGTTATGTAATTCTGCATATGGTGAATAGAATGGTAAAGAATACTGGTTAAAACTCTCAGAAATATAAACTATAAGTAGTCTGTGGAATCACTACCCTGTTGAAAAAAAACAGCATATGCTGGTAAGGTCTGTTTTGAAGCATGGCTGCTAGTTTGAGCTGGTTTAAGCTGGTCTATAGCTGGTCATGAGCTGGTCTTTAGCTGGTCTTGTGCTGGACCTAAGCTGGTTCTAAGCAACTAGCTACTGCTCAGGACCAGCTTAGGATCAGCACAGGACCAGCTAAAGACCAGCTCATGACCACCACAACAGGGTAGTTCAAGTAAACCATAAATCTGCTTCCAAAAAGATTTAAACTTATCTGTTGCTGTGAGTTCAGACACCCATTCTAATTGGCAATGTCCAATGGCAAAGTCAGACACCATTTTTTCCCATTTCTCCACCCTGCAGGGGACAAATTTGGAAAGACCTTGTCTGATTGTAACCCAGACCTCACTATTGGTATCCTCCAGTGAGAGAGTATTCATTCCCTCATCCTCACAAAGTGACCAGACAGGGGAAGATGTGAAATACAAGGCCTGGCGGAGTCCTCTTTCTCTGTGTCCCTCCCTTCCTTAGGCACTATAAACAGTGCTCAAGCCAATATGATAAACTTATTTATTTCTCACATGGAGAGCCATCTTGAAAAAGATGCAAGTGCAGAGATGACAGTCTCTTTTATATTGTCCAAATCAGTGATAATGCATCAAATACACAGCAACAGCACACCTCAGTGCAAATGATACACTTATCGCTACACAGCCGGGGGTGGAAAATAATCTGAAATATCTGAAATAAGTTGCCGAAATAAGTACAGAAGTAGAAAATCAGGCAGAGTAGAGACTAGAGGTAATCATGAGCCTGAAGACTGTAAATCTGGACAAATGACACTGCACTTGTAGTTAATATGTGTATGAGAACGATGACTTAAATGAAAATGAATATGTGATTGGATGTGTTCTGATCTGCCTGTCACATTTTGGTGAGAAAATATTGTAATTAATCTAGTCATATCTACATTTACAGGTCGAAGTTACTCACATCCTGTGCTATCATTATGGCCCCTCCTTTCTGTGTTATATTTCAGATGAGATAATTCAGTCTCTTCTGTTGCAATTGTGAAAATTTTTTAAAATAAATCCTAAAATTTCACATGATAGTTTGATTTGCACCAGCACCATTTGTTGCAGAATCAATTTAAATATTGTGCTGGGAATAAATCAAATCAGTTGGATACAAATGATACTTGAACAAATGGTTACATCATATGGATACAGAAGCTACATTATACGTGCTGTGTGTTTACATAGGTACTTGGAATGCAACAATAAATCAATGTAGAATCGATTTGTGGATCGATTCTAAGATTTTCTGAATGCATTGCAATTCACATTTGAGTGTGCGGATAGAAACTAGATTAGAGTGCCATTCACGAATTGAACCTGCATTGATTTATTGTCGCATCTCTAATAGGTACACATAGTTTTTCTCAGCAAATCAAGGATGGATATACTGAATTGCAAAAAAAGAAAAGAAAAAAAGATAATAATAAATTATTATTACGTATTATTTCAGGTTTATTTGACAGAGGCAATGCACATCAATAATACATAAATTTACAATGTGCCAAAATTAGCCAGAAGGCTATTTTGCATCTGCAGTCCCTGAACTGATGGTAAAATTGTCAACCTAAAAATATAAATATATGATGGTCATTAGCTAAAAAAAAAACTTGTACTTTACCACTAACAATAGGCCTATGTAAAATTAAAATAATTGAAAAAAAAAGTAAATTAATTATAAAAGGATAAAATATAAAGAGTTACATATATTGTATGCCAAGAATTGTTCGCAGAATAAGATGAGAATTTCATCATAAATCACATGGTTTGTTTTATGGCGATGAATGGCATGCATATAACATTAGCTATTTTAATATTTTTAACACACTGAAATGAATCACAGAAATTAACCCGTTATGTCTGCCAGCTATACTAAAAGAAATGTTGTCGTCTTTTTCTATTACAGCGTGTAGGTAGATCATGGTTAAGGAAAGACACACTTGGTGGATTTTGGATCCTAAGGACAACCTTTTACACATCAATGTGGGTGGGTTGAGGCACACTCTATGCTCAAGCATTCTGAGGAAGTTTCCAGACACGCGTCTTGGCCAGCTTTTGTCCTGTGACTCAGAAGATGACATTCTACTGCTCTGTGATGACTTTGATGTCCAACAGAAAGAGTGTTACTTTGACCGTAACCCTGGCCTTTTCCCATATGTCCTGCACTTCTACCAGACTGGCAAGCTGCACATTATGGAAGAGCTGTGCATTTTTTCCTTCTCTCAGGAAATAGAGTACTGGGGCATTAGTGAATTTTTTCTGGACAGCTGCTGTAGTTACCGTTACCTTGATCGTAAACTGGGGAGACATCATAAATCCTGGGATGAAGAGAGTGATGCTAGCAGTGTGGATACATCGGTTGATGAGATTTCAGATCTAAACAAAGATATCGAGCACTTCCATGAAATGCGTTTTGGAAACATTCGGAAGTGTCTATGGCTAACATTGGAAAATCCAGGGTATTCAATCCCTAGCAAACTTTTCAGCTTGCTTTCCATTTGTGTAGTGTTAATTTCAATTGCCACCATGTGTATCAACAGCATTCCAGAGTACCAGATATTTGATGAAAATGGTAATCCAACTGAAGACCCAACTATGCATGTTTTAGAAGTGTTCTGCATCTGCTGGTTTACCTTTGAGGTAGTAACACGCATGCTTCTTGCTCCAAACCATCGTAAGTTCTTCCTGCTACCACTAAACGTGATTGATATCATCTCAGTGATGCCAATTTACATCACTCTCTTTTTTGATCTGCTCATTGGGAGTGAGTCAGAGCTGGACAACTTGGGAAAACTGGTCCAGGTGTTGCGGCTGATGAGAATCTTCAGAGTGCTGAAGTTGGCTAGGCATTCCACAGGGTTAAGGTCACTAGGTGCTACGCTACGGGTGAGAATACACTGCTAATGCTCAAGTGCATTTACAACCTGCATACTGAAGCAGTGTTCAAACCTGGATTTGGAGGGAGACCCACAGCACTCCACTTTTTGTATTTCTAAAAAACTCACCATGATTTCCAATATGCATACTATCCACCCTAAATTTATCCAATATTAGAACAAATTTGTCCCAAAATGGTCTACTATTTCTATTTTTTTCTATTTTGATTTTTTAATTTACTTTCCCCTCCACCAACCTGTCATTCACAAGTGATCACATCAATACCAAACAACAATGATCCAACAATCCAATTTAAAGAACAAATTCAAAACAGCAGGCACAAACAGACAGTGGTCAAATAACAGGCAAACAGTCCAATTAAGACAGAAATGTAAATTCAATGAACAGACAGAACATCATAACATAAGGCAAAACCATAATACAATGAAGAAAAACTCCGTAAATCAGGTAAACTGGCAACAGTTTACAACTTTTAAACCTAAAACAGGAAGTATATCTGTAAAAGAAATGGAGTGATGTCAATACTGGTGAGAGGGCTTTCTCTGGTGGATGGATGAGTGAGTCTCTGGCTGTATAAGTACCATGAAATTAAATGAAACAGTCCAGTCTGGTAAAAGAATGCACGTGATAAAGCAGTCTGTAGTTTCAAGTTGCAGTTTTCTGATATGGTAGAATGTTGCAAAACTTTTATCCTTTTATACTCTTCTGCTTTACACTCAAAAGTACTTTTTATTCACAAAAAACATAATTACTTTTGGGATATTGTATAAACAGGCAAATTGGGATGCAGCATCACTTCAGTTTTTGGAGCTCTCTCTAGCAAGCTGATAATCTGAATCAGGTGTGTTATATAAAGGGAGACACAGTCCTGTGAGTCCCCAGAATCAGGTTTGACATACCACTGACATACTAGATAGTATTAACTCTAAATGTTTTGATTATGCTTTAACAAAATTAATCCATGATAGTAGTATTATACATAAATATAATATATTGACTACACTGTAAAAAATAAAAAACACAATTTAAGTCAGCTTAAAATAATTTGTTACCCTGCTGCCTTAAAATTTTAAGTTCAGTCAACTAAAATTAGTTTAGTCAACTTGAAATGTTAAGTTGTACTAAGTAACAGCTTAGATATTTGTGTTTGCTAAACTTAACAGATGGGTAAGTAACCCAGCTGCCTTAAAATTTTAAGTTGATTCAAATCAAATATCTAAGTTGTCACTTAGTATAATTTAACATTTCAAGTTGAATAAACTTTTTTTGAGTTGACTGAACTTAAAATTTTAAGGCAGCCAGGTTACAAATTATTTTAAGTTGACTCAGCAAATTGTTTTTTACAGGGTACCTTGTCTTTTCAGAACACAAATTAAGATATTTTTTGATGATATCTGAAGGTAGTAAGTGCATTGTTAAAATAGTCCATGTGTCATCAGTGGTTCAACTGTAATTTTATTAAGCTACAAGAATATTTTTTGTGTGCAAAGAAAACAAAAATAATGGCCTTATTCAACAGTTTCTTCTCTTTCGTGTCAGTCATTGACCCACGTTCATAAGAGTACCACAACGCATGCATGTGGTGCTGCTGACGCAGGAGATGGGTTTCTAAAGACTGTTTTACGACGGGTTTATGAAGGCTGTTTTATGTACAGCATGCATCTTCCTCTGCTTGTAAACAAGGCGCAGTGCATCTGGGTTCTACATGGTTCTAGAACGCCGGCTTCTGCATCAGCAGTACCACATGAATGTGTTATGGAACACGCGTGAATGAAGTCCCAACTACCTTCCTAAGCCTTGAACATGTCAGTTGCATTGCTGTCTGTGGAGGGTCAGAAAACTTAATTTGTGTTTTGAAGATGAATAAAGGTCTTGCGGTATGAGTAATTGACAGAATTTTCAGTTTGGGGTAAACTATGCCTTTAAGTGCTTAAGTGCTTACAGTAGCATCTCAAAAAAATTGAATATTGTGAAGAAGTTCTTTTTTTTTTGTAACTTATTTTAAAAACTGAAACTTTTGTATATTCTAGATTCAATACATGTAAAGTAAAATATTTAAAATTGTTTGCTTTAATTTTGATGATTAGAGCTTACAGCTCATGAAAGTCAAAAATCCAGTATCTCAAAATATTAGAATATTTACATTTGAGTTTAATTAAATGTCCATCCCTACAGTATAAATTCCAGCTATCTCTTGTTCTTTGAAACCACATTAATGGGGAAGACTGCTGACTCTGCAGTGGTCCAGAAGACAATCATTGACACCCTCCACAAAGAGGGTAAGTCACAGAAGGTCATTACTTAAAAGGGGTGGCTGTTTACAGAGTGCTGTATCAAAGCATATTAAATGTAAAGTTGACTGGAAGAAAGAAATTGGGTAGGAAAAGGTGCACAAACAACAAGGATGACTGCAAGCTTGAGAAAACAATCAAGTAAAGCACTTTAAACACTTGGGAAAGCTTCACAAGGAGTAGAATGAAGCCGGAGTCAACGCTTCAAGAGTCACCACGCTCAGACGTCTTCAGGAAAAGGGCTACCAAGCCACTTCTGAAACCAAAACAACATCAGAAGCATCTTACCTGGGCTAAGGAGAAAAAGAACTGGACTGTTGCTCAGTGGCCCAAAGTCTTCTTTTCAGATAAAAGTCAATTTTGCATTTCATGTTGAAATCATGGTCCCAGAGTCTGGAGGAAGACTGGAGAGGCACAGAATCCAAGCTGCTTGTAGTCCAGTGTGAAGTTTTTGTAGTCCAGTCAGTAAGGATTTGGGGTGCCGTGATGTCTGCTGGTGTTGGTCCACTGTGTTTTATCAAGTGCAAAGTCAATGCAAAGCCATCTCCCAGGAGATTTTGGAGCACTTTATGCTTCCACCCATTGATAATCTTTGGGATATTTTTAAGAGAAAGATGAGAAACAGTCAATCCAACAATATACAGACAAGCTGAAGGCTCAGTAGTGCATCAGCAGTGCCACAGGCTGATCGCTTCCATGCCACACTTCACTGATGCTGTAATTTGTGCTAGGAGCAAGTAATTTGATGTCATTTGTGCTGCCAACCAAATATTGAGTGCATTAACACGTTAAAGAACTTGAACTTTTCTGTTTTGCAAATACATTTTTTGATTAATCTTAAGAAATATTCTAATATTTTGAGATACTGGATTTCTGACTTTTTTGACTAATCATCAAAATTAAAACAAAAAAAAAAAAACTTTAGAAATGTTTTACTTTACATGTATTGAGTCTAGAATATTTGAAAGTTTCAGTTTTTTAAATAAGTTACAAAGAAAAAAATGAACTTTTTCAGGATATTCAAATTTTTTGAGATGCACCTGTATATTTTCCATGTAAAAAGTCATAAAATCATGTTTTTGTTTCTTTGTGTAGCACAGCTACAGAGAGGTTGGAATCTTATTACTATACCTGGCAGTGGGTGTATCAGTGTTCTCTGGAATGGCTTACACTGCAGAATATGAAGAAGATGTTGGTTTGGACACAATCCCAGCTTGCTGGTGGTGGGGGACTGTTAGTATGACAACGGTGGGCTATGGAGATGTAGTGCCAGTGACAGTGGCAGGAAAGCTGGCAGCATCTGGCTGCATCCTGAGCGGTACATTAGTTGTGGCACTACCCATCACCATCATTTTCAACAAGTTTTCACATTTTTACCGCAAACAGAAAGCTCTTGAGGCTTCAGTGAGAAACAGCAACAACAAGAGGCTTATAGTAAGACAACACAGTAACAGTGAAGACATCGCAATACATGGACATAGCAACTGTTTGGAGGATGGAGAGAAGGATGAAGATGTCAGTTTTGAAAGAGGAATTGACAACTTTTGCTATGAAGAGCATCCACTAACAAATAGATGCTGAGGTGGCCACTATGCAAGAAAAATTATTTTTTGGGAATATTGTATCAATGTCAAAAAAAATAACCTGGCTGAGCATAGAAATAGGTGACCAATTAAAGGAAATCTGTGGGATTCGGTGATTCCACTATGCTGTGGGGGGCATTTTGCTGCCATGGTTTGGGTCCACTTGCTCCCTTAGAGGAAAGAGTATTTCTCAGCCTGAAGGCTGAATCCTCTGAGGCTTTTAAATTAAGTTAGCCTCAACATTAAACAACAGAATGACAGTCTGCGTGGCTGCATCATCAGGTTGTCCTCCCCTGCGGTCACAGATGAAAATATTGAAAATCCTTATATTATCTTACTTTCTATTAATGCAATACAATGAACAACAACTGTCAGTGTTTTTTTTTTTTTTTTTTTTTTTTTTTTTTTTTGTAAATTCTAATGAAAGCAATAATTGTCAAGTCAAGTAACATTTATATAATGCTTAATTCAGTACAGGTAGCTTCAAAGCAGCTTCACAGTATTGAACAGGAAATTACAGTGTCAATGTAGCAAAGTGCATAAATTATGAGACATATTCAGTTCAGCTATAAAACAACTCTACAGCAGGTAGATGGCAATAGTGTCATTATTCAGCTCAAGTCAGTTTAATGTTGAGTTTTGTTTTAAGTTTTCCCCTGGCCTTAAATGAACGAACACGGTTTATGATTCCACACTGCATCACAGGTCAGATTTTGTGGACCATTATTATTCAAAAGCTCTTTCCACATGGAGTTAGCGCAATGAAATTAGGTGAGAAAATGGTAGGGCTGTAGTCTAAAGTCTTTCTAATCAGCAAGTATACAATGCTTAATAGGTAGCCAATGCAGTATTGACAGAACCAGGCTAATATGGTCATACGTTTTAGTCTGGTAAGCACTCTAGCTGCTGCATTTCAGACCAGGTAATGTTTGTTTAATAATACTACAGGGTATCCTGCTTTCTTGATGGCATCACGGCGTCGGACTGTACTACTTCATCTTATTTTAACACAAATGAACAACAGTATCTAGGGTGCTAGAAAAGAAAAAAGTCCATAGGTTCTGTTGGAACATCAAGCTATTCTGATCTGTTATGCTGAGGAGTTAAGACAGGTGATGTTGATAAAGCAATCTTTAATGGAAGAAGTGATAGTTCTACATATTTGTTACAAGGGACTTCAATTTGAAGTTAAAATCAGAGCTAAATGGAGAATAAATGAGATCAGATAATGACCTAAATGTCACAGCTCTGCTGTAGAATTTCAAAGTTATCAACAGATTATACAAGCCTTACAACCCTTACGAAAAATAAGTTTATTCAAGTATACTATTAGTATACTTCTTTTAAACTAAAAAAATAGGAAAGTATACTTTCAGTCTACTTTTCAAATACTTTTCAGAAATGTGCTTTATGTACTTCTCAGAGATATACTTAAAATGACACTTAAGTATACTTGACTTATACTAAGAAAAAGTCTAAATAAATTTAAGCTATATTATAATAACCTCAGAGAATCCATGTTTTCATTGTAATGTTCTTTCTTTTGAGGTTTGTATGTTCAGATATTCATATAACAAAATATAATACCTAAATAGGGACATAGTAGTATACTTAAAGTATGATGTAAAGTTCGCTTAAAGAAAACTTATGACTATACTTGCATGAAACTACTAAACTAGTAAAATAGTACACAAAGTGTACTAAAATACAAGCATTTACATAGTAAACTATCAGTATACCTATAAATTTAGTTTTAGTATAGTTGCAGTACAAATTAAAAATGTAAATATATAAATATACTTTCCTATTTTTTAGTTTAAAAGAAGTATACTAATAGCACACTTGAATAAACTTCTTTTTTGTAAGGGAAGTATGACTCAGTGTTTGCTAGTTGATTCTGATTTGGTGCAGTTGTTTGATAGACTTGTAAAAGATGAAATGAAAGACAGAAAAGAGACGGTAAACATAACTGACAAGTTAACAGGCTATGTTATGATAATAATCTATGCAAGCAATAGATATTCAGATTAAAAAGCTAATGATATCAGATTATTTTTGATAGACAAAATCAGATAATATATATGATAATATTGAAGTTATAATTAGCAAACAGCAAAGAGTGATAAGATATCCAAGATGAAGCTTGACAGCAGCAAGGCAGGTAGCAGAAACTGTTAATTGTGGGAAGACACAAAAATAGAAAATAGCCTTCAAAATACAGTGAACAAAGGAAGCAAAATTAAGGCTGCCTTCCAAGTATCCTTCAAATTGAGATAGCATTCAATAAAAAATGATGACTTGGTTAGGTATGTAGCTTCACTAGCATAAAACCTTTTGACTGAGAAACAGTTGTTCTGAGTAATCAACTTTTTACTATGAGGAAACATTTCTATGCAAAGAGCATGAGGGGTCACAGAATAGGTTGATGTGTATGAAAATTATATTAATCATTTGGCCTTCATAGTCACAAGATCTCAACCCAATTTAACACCTGGTAGCTTTTAGCATCTTAGACAGCGCAAACCCTTAACATCTGCAGTATTAGTGTTTTTTCTTTTACTGGGAATTAAAACCCATGACCTCAGCATTGCGGGTTTGTTAGTGGTTTGAAGGCTTGCTGTGCATGATGGAATTAGATGTTGTCCCAAACCACAAGAAAACCTTTGCTTCAGCTGTTCCTGCTCTTCCTCTAGAAAGAGGTTACTATAAAAATAGCAGTATTGTATGGCCCTAAGACAATATGGCATAGAAGATGATGTAAGGTCCCACTGAACAGTGACATTTTTTAATATTAAGGCCGTTGTCTCTATACCATGAAAAAAATGTTGATTCATAACAAATAAGACTGACTCATTCTCTAAGGTAGAGGAAACTCTTTTGTTACCTCAGGGGTCTCCAGTCCTTCTCCTAGAGCACATGTGTCAAACTCTGGTCCTGGAAGACCACTGTCCTGCAGAGTGTAGCTCCAACCAGCTCCAACACCTGCCTGGAAGTTTCTAACAGAGATTATCTTACTATTAGGAGATAAGAGGGTCTGTAGAACTTAACATTGGAAAAAGCATAATGGCTAACTTGGATCACGTGAGGTACCTCAGCCAATCATATAATGGCAGTAACATCAGTAACCGGCCCTCTCATTTTCACAACAGTTACAGTTTACATTGCATAGTTTCTTGTAAATTAATTAGCTCATCTTGTGAATACATATTACACAAGAAAAACGATTTTGGTGCTTCTCCTAATATCGTGCATAGCGTTTAAAATAGATGATATACAGTTCTGCTCAAAATTATTCATACCCTTGGTAAATTTGATTAAAGAAAGCTGTGAAAATAAGTCTGCATTGTTTATCCATTTGATCTTTCATTCCAGAATTTCATATTGATTTGCTGCTGGAACTTCAAACAGGACTGGGTTCTGTGGTCAGGTGAAACTAAAAAAATTGCTTTTTAGCAGCAAACATAAAAATGTAAACTATAAAAAAAAAGTACCCCATGTGTACAATATAATATACTGCTGTATCTTTAATGTTGTGGCCCTTTTTTCTGCCAAAGATCCTGCATATCTTGTTTAGACAGATGGCATCATGGATTAACAAATACCAACAGATAAAAAATTAAAAAATGACTGTCCCTGATAGAAATCTTATAATGGGCCGTGGTTGGATCCAACAGGACAATGAGCCAAAAAACAAACATCAAAATCAAAACAAAAATGGGTCACTGAGAACAAAACCCAAAACCAAGCTTCTGCCATGGCCCAGTTCCCTGTCCTGAACCCTATAGAAAATGAGTGAAACTTATCAGGCATCATAGGTGAAGACTCAGAGCTGTTGTCATGGCAAAAGGAGGTTGCAAAAAGTATTAAATAAAATAGTATGATTAATTGTGGCCAATGTGTATTAGAAAAAAAAAAAACATTTTTTGAGAGAAAAACATTTTATTCTCAATGAAAGGTTAGATTTTCGTAAATTTTTGAAATAAAAGATCACAATGATTAATGATACAGATTTATTTTCACAGCCTTCTTTAATCATATTTACCAAGGGTATGAATAATTTTGAGCACAACTGTACGTCAGAAAGATGCCATGATATGTTTGTTATCTAACTAAAAACAGATTTTCATTAAACACATACACTATAATACAATATTTTAAATTATTCACATTCTTTATTCATTAAATTGCATTATATCAACACAGGGCACAAGGCACTCATAATAGTCATTACAAAACAAGTCGTCACATTACATTTATATTTTTAGTCACTACATAATATTATACAACATCTATTAATGAATAGCAATGCGACACATTTGCTGGCAGTAATGCCGTAAATAAGTCCTACATGTCGCGACGTCCCCTACTCTGCCTTCTTTCAAAAAACATTTTTGTTAAGGTACAATCTAAGTATTGTTTAGTGTAAAATATGTTAAAGATTAGCAAACATGCTGTGGATTCCTTAAATGATAAACTATTTCTAAAAAAGGCTGTTTATTCAGCGTAGCTGTTGACATCCATGTAAAAAACGACCTCTTTTCTCCCTCCCTGCGTATCAGCTAAGCCACAGCATTAGCATTAGCTGTTACCTTTTTTGGCTAAAGGTTGCAGCCTTACCTTCCAATGGCTTTGTTTCTAGTAATCCCGAAGACCTTGATTAGCTGGTCCAGGTGTGTTTAATTGGGGTTGGAGCTAAACTCTCTTGAACAGCAGTCCTGCACCCCTGTCCTAGAGGGCCACTTTCCTGAAGAGTTTAGTTCAAATACACCTGACTGAAGTTTTTAGTCATCCTTAAGACCTTGGAAGAACTCTGCTTAAAGGTGGCCATCCAGGAACAGAATTTTCCTGCTCCTTCATCTTCTTACTGTCCCCTTCTTCTCCGCTCATTCTTATACCATACCACCATGCTCTTTTCTGAAATCTTTCGATGGTTATCACTCTTATTCTTTCCCTACCTTCTCCTCTTTGTACTTTCACCCTCTATTTAACTTGTCACATCTTGTTCACTCCCTCTGCTCTTCTGTTCACCTCTTTCCCCTACTGTGTTTCCTTTACCCACACTACCTATTTTCAGTTTTACCTCTTCTTCTCACTTGACAGTCTGCCATTGTTTCTTTCTTTGCCGTCAATATTCATGGGTTACTACTGCTACACTATCTATTCTACCTAAACTTTAGATTGGGAAAATATGTGTGTTGTACTTAGAGGAACAAATGTATGCATTTTATTTATTTACTTATTTAAAAATGTATGAAGGACCAAATATGCAAAAATGAAAAAATAAATGCATAAATATTTAAATCAATGAGCAAACTACTTTTGTCATTATTTTTCATTTATTTTACTTTACTTTAATATGTTCAATAATTAGTATGAATTGACTTAATAAATATATAGTAGTATTTAGCATTACTGTTCTACGTTTATTTTAAACTGTTCTACGTTCTATTTAAAGTACCATTACCACAATTACGACAGTGAACTAGTATGGATGCCTTTGAATGACTGCACAAATATGTATAAACACGACAACATAAAGTGGCACATCTTCACAGATAGCATAGCCAAATAAATCCTGCCATTCAAAATTGACAAAAAAAAAAAAATGCTGAATTTACAAATAGTAGTACAAGTAGTACAAATTGCCAAAGAAAATGTATATCTCTCGAACGTGCATTCCAGCCTTGTACAACAAAGTGAAAGATGATATTCTGAAGGAGATAAAAGACATATCCTTTTACTCTGCCACTACTGTGTGGTCAAGTTTAAATGTGATACCATACATGCGCTTGACCATACATTGCACAACTCTTGACTGGACACTGTAGTCCAGAGAGACCAGATACATTCCCCGGAGTCATTCTGCACGATCCGACCTGGCCATTGGTTTGCACATTGTCCCTGATGTAAAACTGGAAGTAATGGCAATCTGCCAGCAGAATTCCCTCCAGTATTCCAGTAGTGGGAGATGAACTTGTTGGAGATCACATCCTCCAGAGCCCTTAAATCTGGAAACTGTGGTTCTTGTCATCAAGATAGTCTTCAAAGTTTGGTACTTCTAACAGTTACCTAAGCATCAACCACTGAAACGTGACAGAGGCATTTTGAATGCCAAAGGCCATACATAGACTGTTATGCTGTTAGAAATCTGTTAAGGGTTACAAATGCAGGGTACTTACCAAAGACTGGGACTTGCCAGTACTTCTTCCGTAGATCCAACTTAGTAAAAAAAAAAACAAGCTGACCCAACCGTACAATCCTCCATTCAAGGAAATGGTAAGGAATCAGGCTCAGTTATATTATTCACTTTTTTTTTTTTATTAATGCTTGAGATGATACTGAATACCGCAGAATACTTCCTGATTACCTTATCACTACTTTGTTCTATGCATAGGTAGGAAACACGTGACTCCAAATTAGCTAGTATGGTGGAGTTAGATGACATTAGACAGATTTACAGCAGTAGTAATGCATACACTGTCAAAAGTCCCTTCAACATGCTAAAATGACATAGGCAAGTTTTACATCAACGATCAGGGGTGCAAAATTAGCACTACTCAGCTTTTTAACAATGCAAGGGCTGGAAAACTGTACCTGCATAGGTGAACCAGGTACCGCAAGAAGGACTAACTATGCTGAGCAATTCCCTTTTTTATAGAAGCATTTTAAAAATGCTTTTCCAACGAATCCTGGACTCCTGCTGAAAATGATAAATAAAACGACCGCTACAAAAAATGCAACAAAAAGCCCGCAAAGCTGTTGTTGTTCCATCCTGATGGATGACAGCTAAGCAGAATCCCGGAAAATAAACCATGGAACTTTGACCAATGAGAGGTCAGTTTACTCGTGCGTGACTTGTATTAACACATGTGGTCCATTTAGAAACTTTGCCGTGTGAAAGCGAACCGCACCGAGAATAATTTTAATAATTTTAATCCCTGTTTTGGGACAAAGCAATCGATCCCCTGGTAAAAAAAAAAAAAAACATATGCTGGTAGGTATGTTTTGATGCTGGAATGCTGGTCCTTTGCTGGTTTATGCTGGTCCTTAGCTGGTTTAAGCTGGTCCTTTGCTGGTTTTTGCTGGTCATGTTGCTGGTCAAGGACCAGCATGAACCAGCATAAACCAGCTAAGGACCAGCATAAACCAGCAAAGGACCATCTTAAACCAGCACCAAAACCTACCTAACCAGCATCCCAGCATCAAAACATACCTACCAGCATATGCTGGTTTTTTCACCAGGGTCTACAGGTGTGAAAGCACCCTAAGTAAACTACTAAACTTTACAGGGCATGGCCTTTGAAATCTTCCATCAACAATAGTTTCCGTAGATCAGGGATAGGCAACGTCGGTCCTGGAGTACTGATAACCTGCAGAGTTTAGATCCAACCCTGAAAAAAAACACTCCTCTGGCTGTAGCCTTTAGCGATCCTGAAGACCTTGTTTAGCTTGTTCCAGTGTGTTTGATTAGGTTTGGAGCTAAACTCTGCAGGACAGCGGCACTCCTGGACCGAGGTTGCCTAGCCCTGCCACAGATCATCAAATGTCATTGCTTTATTTACAAAGTACAGTTTTTCAAATAGTGCACAATTCTCCCTAATGAACTGCTAAGGACTGCTTATCATGCTTTTGCCTATATGCATCAGGCACCAATTTGTACAGCTGGAGCACTGCAGACTTGACAGCATTGTAATCCAACAATGCTGTCATTGGCTTGGGCAGCAATATTACACTGAACCAAAATGGCCCATATGTGTTATGGCCAATTTAATTTAGTTACAATATAATGCAATGCACTGAAGTAGGAACACTATCAAAGGGAGGGCAAGACCAAGAAAGTGGATCCGGCATAGTACTCAGTACCTGGACCTTGACATCTAGCCTGCCCAGCTTAATATCTCAGTTTGCTTCTAGTCTCATATTTCTGTTACTTTAGCTCCAGATCTTTTAAATGAAACATGATCATGGGATCACCATCTGAACCCCTTTCTCTACTACCCTTGGTACCTGCTTTTACTGATGCCTGCTTCCACAAGTTTACAGTACAATTCTTTTTTGATCATTTATTTCTTTGCCTCCTTAACATAATTTTTTTTAAAAGTCTGCAATTATAAATTTTTGGCAACTGTTATGTTCCTGTATGGTTGATTGCAAAGTACACATTACCAAATCAAGTTCCATAATTGGGCACTGGACAAGTTTAAAGCTGCTAAGGCAGAGCAAACTGAAGAGTTATGGATTTCCAGCAAACTGTGCAGAGTGATGGCATGAGCTCAGGACACAGAGGTTATCACAAGACTTGGCATTCAGACAGAGAGACAGACAGCAGGTGAGAAAAACACTCTGACACCAACAGTGCAGAGCGTTATAGATAAAAAGCAAGTGATCAAACTGTGCAGAGTGATGGCATGAGCTCAGGACACAGAGGTTATCACAAGACTTGGCATTCAGACAGAGAGACAGACAGCAGGTGAGAAAAACACTCTGACACCAACACCAACTAGTACAAAACCAATGAGCAGCCACCATATTAAGAAAAATAGTAAAAACAAATAGACACCAGAGTGGAAAAGACAGCTAACAAACCCAAGTCCTGACAAACGGATTACGCAATCTATGCACGCAAACACAGGAAGAAAGCTCATACAAATATGTGTCATATAAATATGCTAAAATCCTATGCCCAAGAGACAGGGTACAGTACAGTATATATGTCCAGATGCAGATGGTCTCAACATCTTCATATGTTGTTTCTCTTTTGGTGGTGATTGCTGAATTCAGAAATTTTTTAACATTTAAGGTTCTGAAAGATTTTGAAAAGATAGAAATCCGTGTTAAAATGGTAAAAAGATTGATTGAATTGCAAATTTTGAAGTATAACTAAATATAAAAATATGGACCAGTTTAACGTTATATTATTGGCTTGGAAAATGTGTTAATTTGACTAGAAATATCTGAGACAGGAAAGCACTGTTCCAGTCGGATGAGACTTCTGTGTTCAAGGCAAGGCAAGACAAGGCAAGTTTATTTATATAGCACACCTGAGGACTGGTGTGATATGCTCAGATTTTCTGGTTCTAGTCAGAATCCTGGCAGCAGCGTTCTGGATGAGCTGCAGCTGTCTAATGGTCTTCTTGGGAAGGCCAGTGAGGAGACCATTACAATAATCCACCCTGCTTGTGATAAAGGCATGAACAAGTTTTTCCAAGTCTTGACTGGAAACAAAACATCTAATTCTTGCAATATTTTTGAGATGATAGTATGCTGATTTAGTTACTGCTTTGACATGACTACTGAAATTAAGGTCTGACTCCAGAATCACACACAAGATTCCTGACTTGATTTTTAGTCGATTGATCCCTAGAGTCAGGGTATGCATTCATGTTAAGAACTTCCTCTTTGCTTTCAAATGCAATGACTTAAGTTTTCTCCTTGTTTAACTGAAGGAAGTTCTGGCACATCCAACTGTTAATTTCATCAATGCATTGGCAGAAGGAATCAATGGGGCTGTAGTCATTTGGTGATAAGGCTAGGTAAATCTGGGTATCATCAGTATAGCTGTGATAGGCAATTTGGTTCTTTCTCATTATTTGACTTAGTGGGAGCATATACAGGCTAAACAAGAGTGGCGCAAGAATTGAGCCTTGAGGGACTCCGCATATCATGGACATCCACTTAGACTTATGCTCTCCTATACTCACATAATAACCTCTCTAAGTATGACCTGAACCAATTGAGAGCCATCCCAGAAAGCCCAACCTAGTTTTTCAGTTTCTCTAGAAGAATGTTATGATCGACAGTGTCAAATGCAGCTCTAAGATCTAGTAGTACCAGCACTGATATTTTGACAGAATCAGAATTTAGGCGAATATCATTTATTATCTTAACGAGTGCTGTCAGAGAGCATTTTACTGGGAATTTGACTTGGGAGGTTTGTTAATCTCTCAACAGTAGCAAAAAGAGTTTGAGTTTTGTTTAGGTCACTGTTCATAAGGTTTGAGAAGAACTTCAGAAAAAGGTGGATAGAAAAGTAAATGAAGTTACAAAGACAGATTAATTTTTTTCTTTTCCTTTTCCTCATATGGAGGACTATGTAGATACAATGACATTTGCTACTTTAATTTCGAAATTTGACTTATTTAAGGGCTGTTGGCAGGCATTCTTAAGCCTCCCATACAACTGTAATATCTGCTTTTGTTACACTAAGGCTTTTCAACTCCAGTTCAGGCAGGCCAGTGTCTCACTGATTTTAGCTCTAATGTTAAGTAAACACACCCAAACAAGCTTATGAAGGTGTTCATAATTAGTTGCAAATTACAGACAAGCTGGTCAATTTGGGTTTGGTACTATTGTCTGAAAGACACTGGCCCTCCAGAACTGAGGTTGAAGAGCTCTTTGTTATACCCGAACAATCTGCTTCAATAAGGTGATGGCTTTCGAATAGCAAAACATCATGCTTCATTGTTTGATGAATAAGGTTTTTGCAGGCATTCCTAACTTTACTTTCATACTTAGTTTTTCTCCAACTGGGATGAACATCTAAATATGTTTCGTACAGTGTTTTACCGCTAACACGTGTAGCGTCTGGACCAATCAGACATACATTAATTGTTACATTTAACAAATAGTCTTTAAACACAACAGGCCAGCTACATGCTGGAGCTCTGGAGACAACCCCCCCCAAAGCAACTAACACCCCAAAAGGGCTCAGTTGCCAGGACAACGATCTGATATCACAGGTTTTATGGCCTCAAGGAATGCAAACGGAGCACACTACATTTCTCTATAGGAAAGACACAATGCCTATAGAAATGGACTCTTTCCTACTCATTCACAGACAAACCTTTCGTTGACCTTCCTATCACACATAGCCCAGGTCATTGTGTACAGTATTACTGCATTGTATTTTAAGTTTGTCTGTTGTATTTGTATTTGTCTTTCTACTGTTTTATGCATGTATTATGATAGATGACTAGTAGTATAACCCACCTATGTCATGCTTGGACTCTTTGAGTTCGTATTTTAATGATCTAAAAGATGGTGTAAATTAGATGTTGATACCTTTGCAACATGTTAGTGTTTTAAGAAACCTTAGTAGTTTTTGCATCAACACCCAATCGAATTACATATGCAAATTACCATGCTCACAGACAAAGAGTAGTAAACTTTCTCTCCAAAGGTGAAAGTTACCATTGGTTCATGGACCTCCTGGAGGCACAGCCTCCAGAGAGTTTAAAGGCATCGACCCCTCCTTCTTCTTCTCTCTCTTCACTTTCTTCACTCGTCTGCAACATCTACCGATTGCTGCCCGTGTGGAGGAACCCACGGGGAGCCTGAGCCGGCACAGGGCGTGCCCGGCGGGCCCGACAGGCTCAACACACAGAGCTGTGGCTCTCGACCACAAAGAGCCAGACAGTTCCACTCAACCCTGGAATTCATCTTAATGACTCGCCCCAGCCAGTCAGTGGTTCTTGGAGAACCTAAGAAGATGAGCTAGAACTCTTCAGGACTTCCCTAAGCGTGCGCCAGGCCTTGCGGCCTTGTCTTTCCATTCCCCAAAGATCACAGGACTTCAGCTGGGTCCCTCTCAGCTCTTGGTTCTTCTTCACTTTTCACATGGGGTGAAACTCCCAGTCACCATCGAGTCAGAACATCTTTGGAGTTCATCACTCTTTGGACCCAGAAGAACGTGATCACGATTCCAAAACCACCACTGCTCCAACCATCAAGACCTTCACCAGAGACTGCATTTGGACACTTGTTCAACGACCAAGGCAATGCAAGTATTGTACATTTAACTAAACAAACAGAGGTTTAGTATAAGCTGTAGACAGCACTGATGGTTTCACAGCAGGTGGTTAACTGACTCTTTTCATAGCTTCATTCTCTTGTCTCTCTCTAACTGCTTCTCACTGACCATTCCCCCATGTATGAGTGATTTCATGTTTGTTTGTTTAGATTAGTTATGTGTTAGTCCTTCGTTAATAAACTATTGTGCACAAATTACATGAGTTTTGATTCTGATTCTGCCTTGCAAATTAATGTCCCTTTACGATTCCGATTCGAACTACTTGCTCTAATGCAATGGTACTTTAAGAAAGTTATTTTCTGTGGCCAAGAAAATATCATTTCTTAGAGTTGATATAAAGATTATACTGAATGTTCGCTGAGCAAACAGATTAGTTGATGGAAAATTGATTCTGCTACAGTTACTACTGGCAGCTGATATAAGTAATTGTAATTAATCATAATTAATTGTAATTGTTTATATACATTTCCCTTTGAGCTTAAATCGCGACACACGATTTCAGAATTCAGAAGGGACACAGTTACCTACAGTGGCATGCGAAAGTTTGGGAACCCCTTGCAGAATCTGTGAAAATGTGAATATTTTTATCAAAATAAGAGAGATCATTCAAAATGCATGTTATTTTTTATTTAGTACTGTCCTCAGTAAGATGTTTTACATTATTAAAGATGTTTACATATAGTTCACAAGAAAAAAGCTGAAGTTATAAAATAAAGCTGAATAACCCCCTTTAAAAGTTTGGGAACCCTTGGTTCTCAATACTATGTGTGGTTATACCTAGATGATCTACGCCTGTTTTTTTTTTTGTTTTGTTTTGTTTTGTGATGGTTATTCATGAGTCCCTTATTTGTTCTGAACAGTTAAACTGAGCGCTGTTCTTCAGAAAAATCCTCCAGGTCCTGCAGATTCTTCAGTTTTCCAGCATCTTTTGCATATTTGAACCCTTTCCAGCAGTTATTGTAGGGTTTTAGATCTATCTTTTCACAACTGTTAAATACTACTATTAAAAAAAGGTATTTTTTTCAGACATTCACTGATGCTCCAAGAGGAAAAGAAAAGGATGAAGATGTCAAAATGTTTCTTATTTTGTTGAAATATACAGTGGGTACGGAAAGTATTCAGACCCCCTTAAATTTTTCACTCTTTGTTATATTGCAGGCATTTGCTAAAATCATTTAAGTTCATTTTTTTCCTCATTAATGTACACACAGCACCCCATATTGACAGAAAAACACAGAATTGTTGACATTTTTGCAGATTTATTAAAAAAGAAAAACTGAAATATCACATGGTCCTAAGTATTCAGACCCTTTGCTCAGTATTTAGTAGAAGCACCCTTTTGATCTAATACAGCCATGAGTCTTTTTGGGAAAGATGCAACAAGTTTTTCACACCTGGATTTGGGGATCCTCTTCCATTCCTCCTTGCAGATCCTCTCCAGTTCTGTCAGGTTGGATGGTAAATGTTGGTGGACAGCCATTTTTAGGTCTCTCCAGAGATGCTCAATTGGGTTTAAGTCAGGGCTCTGGCTGGGCCATTCAAGAACAGTCACGGAGTTGTTGTGAAGCCACTCCTTCGTTATTTTAGCTGTGTGCTTAGGGTCATTGTCTTGTTGGAAGGTTAACCTTCGGCCCAGTCTGAGGTCCTGAGCACTCTGGAGAAGGTTTTCGTCCATTATATCCTTGTACTTGGCCGCATTCATCTTTCCCTCGATTGCAACCAGTCGTCCTGTCCCTGCAGCTGAAAAACACCCCCACAGCATGATGCTGCCACCACCATGCTTCACTGTTGGGAGTGTATTGGACAGGTGATGAGCAGTGCCTGGTTTTCTCCACACATACCGCTTAGAATTAAGGCCAAAAAGTTCTATCTTGGTCTCATCAGACCATAGAATCTTATTTCTCACCATCTTGGAGTCCTTCAGGTGTTTTTTCATGTGTCTTGCACTGAGGAGAGGCTTCCGTCGGTCCACTCTGCCATAAAGCCCTGACTGGTGGAGGGCTGCAGTGATGGTTGACTTTCTACAACTTTCTCCCATCTCCCGACTGCATCTCTGGAGCTCAGCCACAGTGATCTTTGGGTTCTTCTTTACCTCTCTCACCAAGGCTCTTCTCCCCCGATAGCTCAGTTTGGCCAGACGGCCAGCTCTAGGAAGGGTTCTGGTCGTCCCAAACGTCCTCCATTTAAGGATTATGGAGGCCACTGTGCTCTTAGGAACCTTAAGTGCAGCAGAAATTTTTTTGCAACCTTGGCCAGATCTGTGCCTTGCCACAATTCTGTCTCTGAGCTCTTCAGGCAGTTCCTTTGACCTCATGATTCTCATTTGCTCTGACATGCACTGTGAGCTGTAAGGTCTTATATAGACAGATGTGTGGCTTTCCTAATCAAGTCCAATCAGTATAATCAAACACAGCTGGACTCAAATGAAGGTGTAGAACCATCTCAAGGATGATCAGAAGAAACGGACAGCACCTGAGTTAAATATATGAGTGTCACAGCAAAGGGTCTGAATACTTAGGACCATGTGATATTTCAGTTTTTCTTTTTTAATAAATCTGCAAAAATGTCAACAGTTCTGTGTTTTTCTGTCAATATGGGGTGCTGTGTGTACATTAATGAGGGAAAAAAATGAACTTAAATGATTTTAGCAAATGGCTGCAATATAACAAAGAGTGAAAAATTTAAGGGGGTCTGAATACTTTCCGTACCCACTGTATATATACATTTTCTCCATTTAGTACTGCCCTTCGGAAGCAACAGAAGATACTTGTATGTTTCCCAGAAGACAAATTAAGTACAATCTACACTGATCTTCAAATTAAAAAAGTTTTCACCCCCCAGGGGTGATTTTAATAATTTCAGCTATTTTTTTGTCTTGTGGATTATATGTAAACATCTTTTATGTAAAATATCTTACTCAGGACAGTACTAAATAAAAAATAACATTTTGCATGATCGCTCTTATTTTGTTAAATTTATTCACATTTTCACAGATTCTGCAAGGGGTTCCCAAACGTTCGCATGCCACTGTATAATACGTTTCTGCTGTAGCTGTCAAAATGCAGACTATTGTGCAGTTTCCTGTACCAGATATCAAGTGGCAGTTGAGACGACTGTCATTTTTCAAGGAAGTTCTTTAAACCTTAACTGACTGAGAAGGAGGCTTTGACTTTGCTATTTGCCTTGAAAAATGTTGTGGCTTTCCAACCAACACATAATACACTGGGCGGTGATAGTTCAGGAATTTTAAGTTTGAGAGGGGAAAAGTGATTGTTTTAGTAGATATCTTGTACCTGGTATGTGTAGACATCCGCAGACCACCTGAAGATAAAAAATTACATCATGCAGACAGCGTGTGACCATTGTGGAATGCAGACAGCCCAAGTATACTTTGGGCTTTAGGCATATCTCTTCAAACTTCAAGAGATCTATTAGTTCACTGGCATTAATCTTACAGTTGATCTTACAGTGGTTAATCTCTCCATCACTATAACACTAAAGTTGTTGAAGTGACAGTTTCACACTGTCTATCAAGATCTACTCATAGCTTTAGCTGCTGCTTAATTACTGGTTCTACTAGAACTGAAATAAAAGAGGCTAATTTGTCCATTTAAATAAAATTGGAAAATGGTTCAGCAAGCAGGCAAAACATCTTTGCTTCTTACTTGCTTCACTGCAGTACTTCCAACACTATAGGGACAGACTGCAAAACATTATAACCGGATGCATTCTCAATTGTTGTTACACAGCAGTGCATAATTTTTTATTGTGCATCTGCAATATTAAATGAATGTTTCACTCAAACATTTTAAACATGGATAGCAAAGCATACCACACATAAATACAATGTCTAAATATATGAAGTGGACATGGTACTTCAAATGTAATTTCAGGAGTAGCTGCATTGTTGTTTATATTTCTTGAAAAATCAAGGTGTATTGCTGTGACCTTGAACAGCTAATCTGCAGACAAGAGAGAAATATAACCCCCATTAAAAACAAAAGCTAAATCTAAACACTATTTGAATTATTAATGATACACCACTGCAGTCTGGAGAACAAAAATATCCATGAAATATAATTCTGTCTTCATGATGCAACGAAAGATGATCTTACTCAATGTTCCCATTTGAAACACACGTAAATATGATATTTGTTTTGTAACATGTTTTACTATATACAGACTGTGTTGTGTATGTGACAGACTTAATAACTCCCTCCTCTGTTTGCCCTCTACCATATTTCTTTGCCATTACTTTTACCATAGATTTCTTTACCATATTTTGTTGCTATTGCGATTTATCTGTCTATCTGCTTTATATGTTATGTAGAGTTCAACAGCAGAGAAATAAGGTAACGAAAGATAGCATTCCTTAACTTAGCAAGGTAAGGAAATGGAGCTATTTTTACCTTATTGACCGCTGCAATAAATAGCAATGCTCGCAAATGCTACTCAGGAGCTGCTGGAAGAGTTCAAGGAAGCTTAAGTCTATAAGTGTAAAATAAATGAAACAACATCAGTGTAAATAAATGAGTCTTATTTTTATTATTCAAGAATTTACAATTTATTTATATATATATATGTATATATATATATATATACAGCATAAATGAGTACACTCCCTCTGAATAAATATAAAATTTATTTTAAAATAAAATAAATTAGCCAATTTTGTTTAAATAAAGGATTGCAGAAATGAGTACACCTTATATTTAATTTAAATGCATAGTATTCTAGTACTTAGTATGTCCTCCAGAACTGAAAGTACACTACTCTGACCCTTCTTGGCATTGTGGGTAGAAGTTAATGAGAAATTTTTACATCTGTCCTGTTTAACTGGAGGACGACCTTCCTTAAATGCCCTGTCTTTAATGGGAGGTTTTGCTCAGCTTGTCTCTACAGAATCCCCCACAGCCACTCAGAGAGTGAAATGCATGTCTACTGAAGGATTTTCACCTTGGGAGAATGAATATCTTCATTGTCACGCTGAAAAAAAGCCCAATAATGCAGGGAATGAGCAGAGCAGGGTTGGGGCCATTCATGAATTGAATTGAGAATGAATGGTAAATTCCAATTCACTTCCTGGAATGGAATTGGAATTGGAATTGCATGCAGCTGACAGGAAATGGAATTGGAATTGAATTGGAATGTCAGGAAACAGAATTGAAATAAAATAAATTCCACTAAATTCCACTTGAGATATTTAGGCCTGAGAGATGCAGTCTTAGCGATGCCAAATTTCAGGAAATGATGATAATTCGATGCAATAAAAAGTGAATGAAATACATGAATGAGCATGACTTTTTTTTGTGAGTTGAGACATATATTATGTGGTAATCATATATTGAATGTATAGTACATCCAGAAACTTATCACCACTGTCATTCAATTATTAATTCATAATGTACAGTTCTCATTTTTATTTACTTGCATTTGATCAACTCTATTTCATACATTACTTGGTATTTGTAAAGCATCATAAATAAAGTTCAAATGTATGTCTCTAAATGCAATCACAAATAAATGCTCAGAAACAGCAATAAACGGAATTCAGTGGAATTTCCCTGAATTGAATTACACTTCCTGTAATTCCAATTCAATTCCAACTCTGTTTCCTGTAATTGTTGTTGAATTCCAATTCCAATTCCATTTTCTTCTTTGAATTGGAATTGTTGAGTTCATTCCTGAATTGACCCCAACCCTGGAGCAGAGGGTAGCATCTTCATCATTTCAGTTTTTTGTAGTAAATTACACAGTGGTTTGTGACTTCATGACAGCAACTCTCACACCTTCAGCACTCATACATCCCTATATAAGAGCTTTACTACCACTGAACGTCACTGTGGTAACCAGGCACTTCTCACAGTACTCCTCCTCTAGCAACACCAGAACATTTTGGATGCTTTTGGATCCGAAATGATCGACTTGGTCTCTTGAGACCAGAGTATGGATTCCCAGAAGTCTATATTTTGTAAATTTAGGCTTTGGAAGAGGTTAAATGAGTTTATTGTGATTTGGCTACAGTAGGCAATTCTAGTGGTGACAACAACCATGCATGTCACTTCTGCAGGCTGCGTCGTACTCTGTGAGATAAAGTATCACTCTTTTCATAGCTTTTGCTGGCTCTGAGACACTTGCATGGCATTTCTCCAGCTCTTTTTCTAGCAAAAATTCACTCATCACTAAATAAAAATGTAACGAGTGGGGCGGGGCCGAGAGCCATGGGAACAGAGCAAGGCCAGTAGAGTATAATGTTAATGAGCGACACCTACTCGCTGCCGTGCTCCGGGGTCGAGGAGGGGTGGCTGCCATCCAAGAGGAAGCGGAGGAGTCTGCGCCGTTCGCCAGGAGGCCGGAGCCTGCTGCCGTCCGTCATGTTGGGGATGAGCAGAGAACGGAGGAGGAGCTGCCGGCTGCCCTCAAGCCAGGGGAGCGTTGAGCCATCCACCAAAGGATGTCCAGTACCATCGCATGGCACCGTGAGTCAAAGATGCTCAGCTGGTTGAGGACCGAGCGGAAGTGTGTCCAGAACCGGACCAAGAGTTTGTTTTTGGGGTTTTTTTCCCTCTCTCCCCTCTCTCGTTTCTGTCTCTCCTCATCCTTCCGTCTCCTTTTCTCTCGACTCATCTGTCCTTACCCCTAGGTACACCCCCCCCCCCCCAAAGCGCAGTCTCGAGGGTGTAAGTCTAAGTATAAAAAACTTTTAACTGTCAGGAAATTACTTATCTTTGTTTTGGTTCAATATATGTATCTGTTGATCAAAAATAGCCTTAAACCTACACTTTTTTTTGTTTTTGTTTTATTTAGTAACTTTCAGGAGGGTGTACTCATGTTTGCAACACAACATTTTATCACTTTAATAAGAAAATCTTATTTAGCTGAGGAATTTTGACATTCTTCTTTGGTAACTGATCAAGCAGGCTTGTTGGAGCATTATATCTCCAAAAAACCCTAACATGTCTTCTAAGTAAAGAGTAATTGCTGAATTTGTTAAGTTTTAGAGGAGGTGTACTCATTTATGCTGTGCACTGTATATAGCCATCTCGGTCAAAAATGAGTTAATGATACTGAGTGCTCCTGACACATAGTATACGTCCATCAAATACTTTTACTTTAAACTCGCTTTTTCAGCCTCAGCCCAATCAGAAGTACCAGTACTTACAGAGAAACCTATCATAAATTCATAATTAATCATAAATTAATTTAATTATATACTATCATCTATAAAATTCTATCAAATTTAATCATACAGCATAAAATAAATTAATTTAAATGTCTGAGGTTTCTTTTTACTTGTATTTTCAGAATGTCCAATCCTTGATTACTTTTGTAACTAACAAACTGACACACTGTTCAGTGAGATTTAATGAGTCATTTGAGGCAAAAATGGTGATTGATTGATTGCAGTACAGTTAATTGTGTTTATAAATCATGAAAACATTATAGCACATTATTTTATTATAGTATGTAAATGGAATTTTGGAGGAAAAGTGCTATGGACATGCTATTTTGGCTGAATACATATATGTATTTTATTAGCATTATTTTTTCACATATTTGACCTTTATTCTACACTGCTTTTCTGTTCTCCTAAAAATGGTCTGTTGACTTCCTGGTTCCTCCCTCAGAAATTCGCAATGGTATCAGAAGTAGCTTGTTGTAGTCCCTATCACCTGTTTGTTGTAGGCCTTAAAAAATGAATTCTGTAAAACACAATTTCTTTCTTTACATTGAACCTTGAGGGTTGTAACTTTGCAGATGTTGTTTATGCTCAAACAGCCACATCACACACAAACTAGTTAAAGTTAAAAACGTGAGATCGTAATCTATGACCCCTTTAAAATAGTAAGACAATGTTATATTTCAGGCATTCAACAACCATTACATGAACCTCTACACTATTTGCATTGCTGTAAGACTATTATTCTGTACAAGCACTTGTACTAACTGACACCCAGTATATTGACAAATTTGAGGATATGTGAATATATTCAGATATATTCTTACATGAATTATTGTACAGAAAAGGACCAGATTTTAAAGATCAAGAACAGGTAACAGCTCCTTTATGATGCAGTAATTCATGTGGTGATTTTCTGCTTTTCTAAGATTCACTGGCATTAAGGTTTATGAAGATGTATTTTATCCATTATGTAGAAAAACAAATTGACATCTTGGGGAGTGCACGGTGTTTAGGATCAGCTGAATCAGGCTAAAGTCTGAAATTATTACAGGAGGTGAAGATACTTACTATGACCTTGCAAAACAAAAACCCTGAAATGCAAGATAGAGAATTCTTCATTACTTAGATGGTGTTAAAATATTGGATCTATTTGCCTTTTTAGTGCAATCTAATGCATGAATTTATACTAGTGTTCCTTGTGCTATTCACCTGGTAAAAGGTACTTACAGAGGAGTGAGAAATCAAATACTCGGATGACACAGTCATCACTGATTATACAAACTCGGATAGGCAGCTTCAATTTGAATTAGATAAGTTGTGGTGCAGGGTGAATTATATGGAACTGAATGCCTCAAAGATGAGGAGATGGTCATTGATTTCCGTAAGTAAAGATCTACCATCTACCATCAAGGCATTATATGTCAGCAGTCAGGAAATAATGGTGCAAGAATATAAATATATGGGAACCACCATCGATCAAAGACTCATTTTCAAACCAAATACTGAGAAGATTTTTCAAATCCCAGTAATGTCTCTACTTCCTTCAAAAACTTTGCAAGCTCCAGGTTCATCAGTCTGTTCCTTTAACATATTGGCTTGGTTTAGAGGAATGAAAAATATTACCATAAGCACTCTCCACAAGATCATAAGTGTAAGCACCAAAATCACTGGTTCAGGCCAGGAAGACAATTTACAATAACTGAGTCAAGGCACATTTTATTTATATAGCACTTTTTACAAAACAGATTGTGTCAAAGCAGCTTTACAGCATTGAAAAGAAAATTAATGTGTTGATAATGCAAGAGAACAATCAAACACTCAATTTTCAGTTAATGTCAGTTCATCATTGATTCAGTGATGAAATCATCCAGCTCAGTTCAGTTCAAATAGTATTTGTACAATCAAGTTGACAATATAGCCAGGAATAAAGTGTCCCCAACTAAGCAAGCCAGAGACAACAGTGACAAGGAACCAAAACTCAATCAGTGACAGAAGTGGAGAAGAAAACCTTGGAAGAAACCAGGATCAGTTGGCAACTGGGCCAATTCTCCTCTGGCCAGATGAAACTAGCATGATGTGGTTTAATTCTGGACTGCAACAAAATCAGATCAGAGAGGACTCGTCTGGTTCCTGTGGTCTGAGCCATTGGACATCTAGGTGATGAGGTCTTCACAGGGCATCTGTCTCTGGGGCTCATCTAGTTGACATGGTCTCCACTGACATTCAGAGCTGTAGAGGTCATCTCTTAGGTGCTGATCCACCATCTGGACTGGATACTGAGTGGTTGCTAAAGGAACTTAAATAGCACAGGACACTATGCACATCTTGTATTTCTAATACATTCTCCCAGGCTGTAGATCAGGGGTGCCCAACCCTGTTCCTGGAGATTTACCTTTCTGCAGAGTTCAGTTCCAACCCTGATCAAACAGACCTGTCTGTAATTATAACTAGTTCCTCCTTCAGATCCTAATTAGTTGGTTTACTTGTATTTGATCAGGGTTGGAGCTGAACTCTGCAGGAAGGTAGATCTCCAGGAACAGGGTTGGGCACCCCTGCTGTAGAACAAAATGTCCAATAGTGTTTTGTTTATGTCACATATGTCATCAAGTCTAATAGATTCCCACTTCAGATGCAATATGACTGTTACTACAGAAAAAAAGAGTGATTTTTAGTTATGCAGATGATGTGTAGTTTAAAAAGGATGTAATTTATGTAGGTGCATGGCACCAGTGTTATCTTTCCTGTTTAAATGTTTACAATGTTTGACCTTCTCCATAGCATTTAAATTACAGCATTCTGTGCAGAATTCAAATGGGTCAGATATGTTTTGTGCTGGTAACTTGCACATATGATCTGCTCTGTGCTATCATGTCTCTGGATTAGAGCACACTGTATGTGTGTGTGTGAGCGCGCCTCAGACGTTTGTGTGACACTAATGAGAATCCAGATTTCATTCAGCCCAAAGGAAAACATAATTAGACTGAATCATTCATTATTCCTTACAGCGCACAATGTGCTATTCACTATATAGAAAACAGTGAATGTACGAACAAGTGACCAATTTCAGACGCAGTTTTACAGTCCTTTTATCATGTAGTGGCCGGGGACCTTGAGAAAAGCATTTGATTGAACAGAAAATCTTATGTGAATAAAACTGTAATAATCGGTAACTACATTTAAGTTCACAAACCTGTTTTTCTTCTTTTTTATGTTCAAGGAATCATGCTTCCCTTGTCTGAACAAATACAGACAAATAAAAAAAATAAAAATAAAACTTCTTATGATTACTTGTATTATTTTTCTTTAATTCTACATTACATTTCATTATTTTTAGACCAAACATTTTAGATTTTTTTCTTTGTTTTGAACTTGATATTGTTCCGAATTTTCTTTAAATAGGCCTTGTTAAAGAAATTTGGTCATTTAAGTTTTTATGAAATTGTTTGATGCAAAGAGGGATGCTGAGTATTAGCCTAATTCTGTTTGGTTAACTGCAGTCTGTTTTTTTTTTTTTTTTTAAATTCTTCAATTAGAAATTTATTTTGTTCTGAATTTTTTAATTATTAAAATGTCATCAAAGTTGTGAACTTTATCTTTAAATAAAACTTTTAAGTAGTCATCCATCTATCCATTCTATTATCCATAACTCTTTATCCTTATTAGGATCACATGGAGCTGAAACCTGACCCAGCATCTTGAGCCACAGGCAAGCAGCTCCTGGATGGCCAGTTCATCACAACACAAGGCTCACACACAGATTTAAAGAAGTAATTTTTTATTGAATTTCTCTTCCTTTGACAAAGCATGAGGTGACAATGTTCAGTTTCTTTTTTTTTTTTGGAAATCCATATTTTGAAACCAGTTTATTTTAGATCCAAAATGATTGTTCCCAATGATGCATCCTGAAATACACCTACATACAGAAATGTATGTATATATTTAAGTTTTACCGATTATGGTCTTGTGCTTATTTTAAACACACCATCCCCCGGTTTCACAGACAAGGCTTAAGCCTAGTCCCGGACTAAATTGTAAGTCTGAGCTGTTTCAACTGAAAGAAACTTGCACTGACTGATCTTAAAATATATCAATGTCTTTGTTTTGTCTTAAGATGCACACTAGTAATGTTTGTTTCTAAGGCACGTTTATAAATATTACATAAGTGTCCTAACTGAACTATGGCCTAATCCTGGTTTAGTCTAAGCCCTGTCTGTGAAACCAGGCCCATAAGTAAAAACTGGCTCAGCTCACCCAGATCACCCCTAAATTAGGGGATTAGCATTTTTTTTTAGTATTTTTTTAAACTATATTTATTTTAAATACATGTTTTACAAGAGTTTACAAATGTTTAACAAACAAAACACACATTTCAGTGTTATACTGTATTAAAGAAGACACTTTAGAAAAACCCACTCCTTTTTTCTCCTATTTAGATCTATATTTTGACAGTTTTTTGTTTGTTTGTTTAAATTGCTTCTCCATAACTAGGGCAACAAAGATGTTGATGTTCAATCTTACACTACTTACCTCATTTTCTGTCACGTTCACATTCATATTTATCTGCAGCACATTCATAAAATGTAAAATACGTTTTAAAAGGGAAGTGCTAAACCATGACATTTTGGTGGTACCGTACACTTAAACTAAGTTACTTAAATCATACACCCTAAGTAACTGATGCATCACTTTGGGAGTGTACAACCCCCGGAAGCTGGTAAGGAGCTCTGCTGTGCCCTCTGCAGTCTGGAGGTGGAACTGCAGTTTTGATCTCTGACCTGAAGCCTTAAACGTCATGGCAATTACATAAAATCTTTGTCTGGTTCTTGAACTTTACCGGTCATCGAAATCTCCGATCGGCAGGTATTTTTTAGTAGGACGGAAATTAACGTTAATGATTGGTTTGCTGTTTTTAGCAACTTCCTGTGAATGTGATGAGGAAGTGTAAACAGCACGCATGGAGGGCGTGTCTCTCTGATATATGTTCCTGTAGCTGTGATCATGGGGATTTCTCTTAAAAATATGTGTCTTTAGTGCTGGATTATGGGGGACGCGGCGGTAGCGAAGCGTCGGGAGCAGCTGACGCGTTGGTCGGGCTCTAGTACGGACAGAGAGCCCGCGGTGCCTCGGAGTCGCTGGAGAGGAGAGACGAGCACCGGAGCTCTTGATGGAGGCAGAACAGACACCAATGAGCAGGAGAAAAAAAACAGGTTTGGAGATTCATGACCACAACAATGACAACCATTACAAAAAGAACATTTTAGCATTAATTAGTAATATAGTTCCGCGATGTAAACAAGCATGTCCGAATAAATCAGTTTCTGTGTTTCTCAGCTTAACTCTTTAATGAAGATCTCCAGATTTAGTTTGCTATTTTGGGTGTCAAGGACCATCTGCCATGCATTGGATTACTATCCTGCTAGAATGTATTTACTGATTTGATTCCTAATGGATTAGGAAGTACCAACACAAATTGAAAATACTGTTCCCAGAGCTGATGATTGTTGCTGAAGCTGAAGGTTCCCTTTCAGACTGTAGAAACTGAATTACACAATATTTTTTGTTTATTTCAGTATACTCATTCCAGATCTTTAACCACTGGGCTAGCGCATCTAAAGCCTTTACTCTTTACTCATTATATCTTGCTTCTGTTGTATCATATGTATTATGTAAGAATCTGTTGTAACATTGTAACTGTGTAGTTTTTGATGTGTCAAAATACAATTCCAGACAGCCTGTTTGTCCATCTCTCAGGTGGCGAGTAAGATTTGAGAAGACTGCAGAGTTCCTAGCAGTGTGTGCAAGTGGTGACACAGAGGAGGCGAAGGAGATGCTGAGAGAAGCAAGAGGGCAGAATGGAGAGAATGAAATGGTTAACTGTGCCAACGCAGATGGAATAACAGCTTTACACCAGGTCAGAATCTTACAGCATTTTTAAACCATTTATTGTCTTGATAAAGTGAACAGATAATTTGCCTGATGGCTCCTTGTGCAAGCTACAGTGCTATTTTGCTAAAATGTTTTTAGAAACTTTACTTAACTTCACAGTGTCTTTTATTACAAAACCTTTTTTAAAGTGTGCTCAATATATCGGTACACTACTAGTAATTGCCTGTTGGATATTTAAATGTGCATGCTCATTTCCCCTATTTTAACACTCATTTAGGCCTTGATTTTACCTGGTATTTAGGTGTGTTTTCAGTGATCCGAACTAAAGTGGTTATTCAAGAAGCATTGTTGTTTGTCTAGCATGAACTTCTCAACTGTTCCCCCACCCCCCGGTCTTATTTTAATACACCCTGTTAAGCAAAAATAAAACAAAACAAAAAAAAAAAGGCAATTGAAAAGGTGGTGTGCGATTTTGATCGTAATTTGTGTGTTTTGGTACAACTCATAACAGATCCCATTACACCACCGTTTAAAGGTTTGGGGTTAGTAAGATTTGTAAGCAGCACAATTATTTTCATCTATTAATAATAAAAAGGCTTCTTGAGTACCAAATCAGCATGTTACAATGTTTTTTATTGATCATGTGACATATGGCCACTGAAAATGGAGCTCTCACATTAGAGAATAAATAAAAATGTAAAATATTTCACAATATGTATTGAGATGTATTTTTGATCAAATAAATGTAACCTTGATGAACATAAAAGTCTTCCTTTTTCAAAAACATTAAAAACCTTTACCATAATAAATAAGTAATGTAGTATTTTAATTTGAATGCTTTTTTGTAAATAAAAAACTGATGGACTGTACGTGGTGTTCTTTCCCAGGCCTGTATCGATGGCAGTATGGAGATGGTGGAATTTCTTCTGTCTCAGGGTGCCAGTGTTAACCAGGTAGACAGTGAGGGTTGGACTCCTCTTCACGTCGCTGCATCATGTGGAAACCTGGAGATAACAGAGTATGTTATGATTGAATTTAATGATTATATGTTTAAATGAATGAGTCTGTGTCAAAGTTGTCTAATATGCTAATTGTTTAGCTGGCTTTGAAATTGCCGACTGTGTTAAATGTGATTGAAATATGTTCCTAGATTAATTCACAATATATAGCACGGTCTAAAGACCATTATTTATTTTAGTAGTATGTTATTACTATGGCTATGAATCAACTAAATGTAATTTAAAAAAGAATTGCACCTAATATTAAAATTTGTTGTTTTGTTGGAAATAAATATGCACTTTCAATCCCCAAATTAATGTAACGTTAGCAAAATTCTTTTGATACAATATTTTTCAGCTAGTTTTACAATATCTACATGGCTTTATCTCTTGAGACATATACATGCAGTATTACTGGCAGAATCAACCAGCTAGCCAGACAGAAACTGCAATGAGTGGGTTTTCTACACATGGTTTTTCCTCCGAGGAGGAGGAGGTTGCGGGCGTGAGTGCAGCAAGTAATAGAGCATGTGAATGGTTTGTTCTGTGGGTCTGGTGGAGAACTGCATGCAAATAGCATGAGAAAACACCACTATTCACTGGAAGTTGGGAAAAAACAGATGCCGCTTTAAATGCATGAATAACGTAACTTAAACTAGTTAATCACAGATATTTTCTCGTTATTTTCTCGCAGTCCGCAAAAGACACACATTTTGATTGATATTGTTCTTTTAGAATATATAATTACTGACATGACAGAACAATACTGTACAGTGAAAATGACTATATTCTTTGATGTGTGATGAACAGATGTTTTATATCAGTTACTACACCTGCTTCAAGCACTGCATTTTTGTATTATACTGCTTTTTGAGAGTTCTTTCAGTAATCATTTTAAAGGTTGATAAGTTGCTTACATTGTGACATTTTTTAAATGTGTTTTTTTCATTTGTGGACAGATTTGTGTGATTTGAGGGATTTAAAACATTTTAAAATATTTCTGCCTCAGTAAGTGCTACAAATACTGTATTCACTGGTATTGTCACTTTTAGATTTCTGCTCAGGCATGGTGCATCTCTCTGCTCAGTGAACTGTGACGGTGATGTGCCAATGGACATTGCAGAGGATGAGGCCACAGAGACACTGCTTCAAGAACACACACTGACACTGGGTTAGTTGACAGAACATCTAAAATGTCACATCATAAATACACTTATATGGAGCTCAGTTAAATTTAGAACTATCAGAAATTAATAGCCTGCCGAATTTACTAAGAAAAAACACCCAACCCAAGTTAGTTTGAGTACGGGTGCAGGACAGAATGTAGTAAATGTGAATTAAAAAGCACAAATGTATGCATTCTGATTATATTTAACAATTTGCAAGTTTTTGACCTCTCAGAGTCAAAAAGTCACCTGATGAAGACTGGAATGCTGTCGCGTCAATAATATAAAAGGATCGTTCACCCAAAAATAAAAACTCTGTTTTGATATATTCACTCTCATGCCCTTTCAAAATGGTATGGCCTTTTGTACATACATTGGAAGTCAATGCTAACCAAAACCAATGCTTACCAACATTATTCAAAATATTTTATTACAGACACCAATTTAGAACAACATGAGGGAAAGTAATATATGACAGATTTTTCATTTTTGGGTATACTGTTCCTTTAATATGGACGCCTGTTTCCACCACTTAATAAAAAATGAACAAAGGTTATTGCGACTTAAAAAAAATTCTCAGAATTGTGAGATATAAACTCCCAATTCAATTTTTCTTGCAAACGCGAGTGTGTATATCACAGTTCTGACTGTTCTTGCAAATTGCGAGTTTATATATCACAATTCTGGCTTTTTTCATGAAATTCTGACTTTTTTTCTCAGAATTGTGAGATAGAAACTCACAATTGTGAGTTATAAAGTACAGTTTTGAGGAGAAATGAGACTGATATGTTTCTCAGAATTACGAGTTTATTTCTCTGAATTGCGTGTTTATATCTCGGAATGCTGACTTTATAACTTGCAATTACGAGTTTATGTCACATTTATATGAGATGTAAACTCACAAGTGCAAGAAAAAGAAGTCAGAATTGTGAGAAAAAAGTCACAATTACCTTTTTTATTTTTTAATTCACTTTTATTCACATACTTTAGTGTGTGGAAACAGTATTACTTTTTGGTTAAGTCACACAAAGTAAACAAAACATTTTTACACAGTGTATTGTGTAACTTTTTACAGTATTTATGTACCTTTTCACACACCTTAATTTCCATTTATATTCATTCACAAAATATTTCCAAAATAAGTTTCTAGAAATACACAGATCAGTATATTTACATTAAATTCCCTTATCCAGTCAGCTAGTTAAATAGTTAATAATTGTCCCCATAGAATCTTGCATATTTTATTGTTATATGCAAAAGTGTATTAGACCTTATAATTAGTCCAGCTCTCATCAGGCACAGATGTGGAAGCAGCTAAGCGGGCAGAAGAGGAGTGGATCATGCGTGATGCCCGCCACTGGCTCACAAACGGACTACCTGCTAATCTTTGCCACCCCCGGACTGGTGCTACTCCCTTACATGTAGCAGCAGCTAAAGGATATCTGGAAGCCATTAAGTAAGTGTGAATGCAAAAAGAGAGATGTTTCCTGATGAGTTTCCTCTTGGCATTGCAAAATTTTTACTCGTATGATAACAAGGTCTAAAGCAAGTTATATTCTCAGCAGAGAGTATTACCCCAGACTGCTAGTATCTCTGTGATTAAAACCCTATAGGGGTTTTATTAACCAGGTTAACACCCCATGCTCGTGTAGAATGTTCCGCTACGCCATTGGGCAGTTCTCTGATCACAGAACAGCCATTGTTTGCTTCCTGTCTCTGTGCAAAATGGAAAAGGAGTGGAGGCCTGTGCTGACGTTCCGCAGTTTCCATCACATTGAGTTGTTTAGAGCAGAAGTCACATCAGTTTCCTCTACAATGCAAGATATGTCAGTACTAGATTGAAGGGAAAAACAAATAATTGGTCAGTGTTTAGAGTTTGTTGTAGTCAGTGTGAGTGTTTATCTCTGGTTACTTTCTCTAGATTTAAAAACATCCCAGAGAAAGGGGCATGGAAAGCTGTGGAAATGTGGCAGGGTATAGGATGGGAAGTGGTGAGAAAAGAGCATGGGAAAAATTTTGACAATTCTTATTTTTTTATTTTTTATGGAATGTTGCAATGTATCGGGGTCATTCCATGAAATCTTTTCCTACTGCGTCCCTAAGAAATATTCAAACATAGATTTAATATAACAACAAATCAATTTGCAATTTAAAAACAACAATACTATGTATGCTTTCATCAATATTGCTCTCATCAAAAAAAGTCTATTAAATATTATTTTAAATAATTTAAATAGCATTTATGCTGGTAAGGGTAAGGTTTTTGGCATGTCCCATCACTATTTTAATTTGCAATATAAAGGCAAAATGATATAAAAATCTAAGTTGCATTGTTGTAAATATAGTCTCATTGTTAAGCAATGTTTTTGACATACGTATGCATTTCTTCTATAAAATTTAAATAATTTTATTGGTGTCCACTGATTTCATGTCAGCCCTGTTACCATCATCAAAAAACCCTTGTAAAATAATGTATATTCAAGTGACATCACTTCTAGGAGGTTACATGATCTCTCAACCAGGATTCCAACACTTACAACATGAGCATGTTTCTCTCACATCTCTATAATGTTCTATTTTTGATGATTTATGAGGCTTGCCTGAGGGGGCACCATCATGCAATGTCAATCCTGTTACCATTTTTAAAATGCCAATTTAAACAATTATTTCTTAAATTTAATATATTCAGTATCTACAAGTAAAATCCAAACTGTACAATTTGTGCTTTTGTGAACTTGACTATTAGCTAGCAATTACCAAATTTGTTTGAAATTGTCAAACTGTTACTTCAGGTTTTGACATGTGGGGATGGTCACCCTCGGTATATTATTGAGCTAATGCCTATTTCGTTCAGTGGTATGTGAGTTCTAATTAAACTAGTATCAAGTGACGCTTGTCGGTTAAAAGGGTTGACAAAAAATACCAAAACAAGAGGTAGAAAAATAGTCATACAATAATAAATTACATTTCCTGAGATGGCACAATACCATCTCTTGTCATTTAAGAGTGTCTTCATTTCATGGATATTTAAGAAATATTGATTAAGCTTATTTTATTTTTCAGTTTTTCCAAGTGGAAATGCACCTATTTCATGGTATGACCCCTTGATGTGTGACTAAAAAATGTGAGTGGAGACAAAGAAAGAAGAGTTGATACAAGTAATTGGACAGAAGAGTCTAGAAAGTAACTTACTTGAATAACTTATTTGTCCGAGAGGGCTTTAGTAAACTTTCACTCACAAAAGCATGTTTTTGCTTCCACCACAAAAGGGGTATAATTAATGTACATTTAAAAAAATTGTGGACTCCCTCACCACTCCCCCAAAAAATTGGTTCTGCATAAATCACAGATTTTGTGGATTCAAAACAGAGTGTTTGCTGCACTAATAATATTTTACCTATTACAAATGTCATTATCAAAGGTGCCTAATTTTTGTTTATTCATTTGGAAGTTGTCTGCAAAATCCACTTGGCTCAGAAATTTGAGGGGGCCTGAGTTTCTGTGATTTATTATTTTTTAATTTTATTTTCTTATTTATGTTATTTGGAAAAATTAACTAGAATTCATAAGAGAACTACATTGGGATTTCATGACTCTTTAAAATGCTCACTAGAGTTTAACACAGAGCTTGTGTCTTCACATTGTAGTAAACACTTATATGAATGACTTCACACAGTTTCTTTCATTCTCTGTCAGATTGTTGTGTCAGTGTGGTCTGGATGTGAGTGCTAAAGACTATGATGGCTGGACTCCCCTCCATGCTGCTGCTCATTGGGCTCAAAGTGAAGCCTGCCGTCTGCTCGCTGAGCAACTGTGTGACATGGAGGCCCATAGTAACGGGGTGAGTAACAGAGAACAAATATGTGCTGAACATATAGCAGCAAATTCTGTTGGCCAGTAATTGTTACCTATGAGAAACAAAGCTGTTCACCTGCCTTGAAGGGATAGTTTACCCAAAAATGAAAATTCCAAGCCAGTTTGGCTTTCTTCTGTGGAACACAAAATATTTTGTGAATGTCTCTGTTTTTTTCAATCCATATAGTAGAAGTCAATGATAACCAAAGCTGTTTAAACTATTGGATAAAAGCTGCTAAATGACTAAATGTAAATATTTGTTTTAAACATAGGAAAATAAGTCATACAGGTTTGGAACTACGTGAGGATGAGTAAATGATAACAGTATTGTCAGTCAGGTGAATTACCCCTGTAAAAGCCAAGTCTTCCATAACATTAGATAAAATTGTCCTAAAATATAAATGTAGCCACGTTTATAATCAGTTAGAATCAGTTGATTCTGAAAAAATACAGGATATATATTAGATCTGTATTGATATCAAGAAATATAGTAGCAATAGTCAATATTCTATAATATTAATTAAACATAAAAGCTCAGGAGTAGTTCTAAAAATGGAAAATAAAAGCAAAAGGTAAGGCCTGATATGTAGAAGTAACTGCACAGCGGGAGCCATGCACTCTTAAAGGAAGAGGAAGCGTGGAGCTTCTGTTCTGTGTCAAAATGCACCACAGTTCTGCAGCTAGCAGCAGCACGGCAGTTAGCCAGAGTTCTGTTTCACAATGTGTGTGTGGGTGGGTGTGTGTTTGCATGCATGTTTGGGAAATTATAATAACTGAAATGTTGTTTTGTTTTGTTTTTAAGGGTCAGACTCCATTTGATGTGGCGGATGAGAGTGTTGTATCTTTACTGGAGGAGCTTTCTCAAAGACAGGCTAATGTGAGAGCACACACACCTCTGTCTAACCAACCTGTTATTTTAGACATAAAAGGACGAATTTTACAGCTTACTGTATGTAATGTAGCAGACCTGTATAACTAGTGGACATTTTGAAAAGGCTGTCGGGTATTACTTTTATTATGGTGATTGAAAAAAAAAAAATATATATATAAATATATATATATATATATATATATATATTTAAATATTATTCGCTGAAAGAGACAAATGCCTCAGTTTGTTTTTTGTGACATCAATCACAAAAGAAATTTTGAAATTAGCTTTTTGTCTTACTAAGTGCTCTTGCTTTCTTTTTCTTTGCTTTTGCAATATGAAAGAGAACAGACACTTGCACTCTTGAAATGTGTCCAACTGAACAATATCCGCAAAATCATTTTACTGAACTACTTATCTGCCAATTTTCACTCACACCACTCTCCCAGGCCATCATGAAATACTCTGGTTTCTTTCATGTGTAATTTATATTTGCATCATTTATTAGGACAGGAAACGATTTTGCACGAGTGTTGCAGAAATGATGTGTTCTTGTAGGCCAACCCGGAAGTTACCATCACCCTGGTTCCCTTGACAAAAATTGAATAGGGTTTTTCCATTGGCTTTTGGATCATTGCAGGAAATAAGCCCTGTGAACAAAAAAAAGTTTATGATTCTTAGATGTTCATGTAATTGTTCATCAAGAACATCATGCTCGTAATATTCCTCTCGCCGAAAGACAAAGTATTTAAAACGCTAAACATAGGATGTAAGCGAACTACACCACAGTCACATGACTTCAACGCCATGATCACTGTTTCACACAAATCTTTCAGAAACAATTTCTCTGAAAGATTTAGTTAGAATAGTTTGCAAGAGTGTGATTATTAACACAACGAGGCTGTGAAAAGTGGACTAGTGAGTAGATGAGTTTTCATGTTTGGTGTGATGACGTTTAACAACCTCTCAACTAACAACCTCTGTAGTCCCATTTAGACACTTAGCAATAACCTTTTTAAAGACAAGTAAAAGCTTTAAAAATCACAAGGGGGTATTACTGATATATTTTATGTCTTAGAATAAAACTTAAGACCTTATTTCAGGCATTTCACCAAAACCCATTCAAAAAAACCTACTGACTGTGGGACAAATGAACTGGAAGTGCTAAAATGCTGATGTTTCTGGGTTTTGGCCTACAAAAATACATCATCCATCCAGTACACATCTGTCCTTGTTTGTTTATAATATGAAGCAAATTAAGTGTTTTAGGCCTTTAACACATGAACACACACTCTCAGAATTTTTTTTTTCAAAACTGTCACTGTGGCAGTAACCATTCAAATGGTACCAATATGGACACTTTAGGTACTATTATTAACCATTTAGAAATAAATAAAGTACAAAGATGTACCGTTTTTGTGCTGTAGGGTACCACCCCATTGGCAGTTTTGTGCTGTTCTTTTTGACAGTGCACTGGAAAACTGAATACTTATTAAAGATGTATTTTTGTTATCCTATATCCAAATGCTATATGACAGCATTTGAACTGTTAATCAAAACATTAACTAAATCTGGTCTATTTAGATTCATTATAAGTTAAGACTGAAGATATTAGATATTAATTTTTGCATGTGTTTATTTTAGTGGAGGACTGAACAGGCACTTATTGAGCAACAAAATTCTCAGATCTCAAATGCCAACGCTGCAAACAAGAAACGCAGGTGAGAAAGATGATTAGTCTTTAGTCTTTCAGTCTTTGCAGTCACGAACATCTTCACTCACGTCTCTCTTTCCTCTTAGGAGCTCTGTGTGCCGAATGAGCAGCAGGGACAAAATAACTGTACAGGACCAGTCTAAAGAACGAGGGATCTCAGGAGGCTTGGGACTCAACGATGAGAGAGAAAGCAGCCCAGGTTTTTGTCTCTCTGTCTTTCTTTCTCTCTTTCTCTCTATCTCTTATACAGCAGTATTCAAAATATTCATATACATGAAACATACCTGTACAAGAGTACAGTCTGCTTGATGATGTTTGTTTTGTTCTCTGTTCTAGAAAGTTCAATGGTATCGAGTCCAGAGAGCGTTGTTCCCTCTTCAGGGGTTAGACACACACCCCTCTGTCTCAGCTCTCATTGTCAGAATATCTCTGCCTGTGCTTGTTTAAAGTTTAATCACTTTGTTTGTGTTCTTCAGACCACTGAGGATAAAGAAGTCAAGGTGAATGATCAGGACAAAGCGAGTCGCACAGCAGTTGTACAGCCCACCCCTCAGAGGCGGGAATCACCTGCTGAGAGCCCCAGTAATGCCGCCAGTGATGGAAAGAAGTAAGATAGTTTGATCCAAAGAATTAAATGCTTTACAACTACACTTCTTTTTATTTTCTTGATTTTATGTTACCACTGTACGTAACTTATATTTCAAGTGCAAAGTCTTCAGGATTAGGTAGTACCAAGTCAATACATTTTAATACCAAAATAAAAATTATTTTAACAGTGTAAACTTAAGTAACTTTAATAAGCCAGTTATATACTGAATGCACATTTTGTATTTATTTCTATTTATTTAGTTTTGAAGCTATATTCTCTTCTTGACTGCGTAGAACATGGTTTTATTTTTAATATCTTAATATTTTGGTAACATTTTTATAATTAAAATTGTGTTAAATCTCAAGTAAACATAAAAAGGAGTGTTTAGAAGCATTTTTGCTTTCGTTGGTATAAAAGTTGGTATTGAGAATTGTTAAACTTGTCTAAAATTTCAGTAGTCTGTACTTAAACTAGTAAAGTATCTTCTCTAAGTCAGTAAGTTACTAAGCAGTATGTAATGCAGTATGTAAATAAATGTTACTGTTTAAAGCAGTAAGCCCCAAGAAGCCAGGTTTTACAGTAAAATTAGAACAGCTAAAATAAAAATTTGTATACTTTTTAAGCACAAAAGCTTGTGTAGCACTTGCTCTGGGATGCGCGTCCACGACGCTACATACTATGGAATCACGTCGTCTGTGTACTCCGGCTCAACATCTCATTTTCTCTGACAACTTCAGAATTGTCTGACATCGTCGTACATCGTTGCACTTCCTTAGTTTTTGCGCGTTTGCTTTGTAAACACTGGGTCTGTAGTTCCATATGACCTTTCAATGTGACTCTGTAGTATGTAGTGTCATGGACGCGCATCCCAGATTTGTTAATTTCTATAAATTTACAATTTATATATATATATTTTTTCACCTAAAACGCTCATCTATGCTCTGCGATGTGCATGCAAACTCTGTGTAATCTAGGTCAATACAATTGGGGTGTGTCGAAAAAAACTCCCATCTCATTTTGTCCTTCAACTTCAAAATCGTCCTACATCATTGTTTTACCTTTTTTTAGTAAAGGACGTTTCATTTTCTTTGCATGTTCACTTTGTAAGCACTGGGTCTGTACTTCTGCAGCGATGTAGGGTGATTTTGTAGTTGGAGGCGAAAATGTTGATGAATAATGATAAAATTGTGTCTTACAGGTTCCAGGCTCCAGTGAGAGACGAGGAGTCAGAGTTTCAGAGGAAAGCTCGTTCGCGTCTCATGCGGCAGTCACGACGATCAACACAGGTGTGTATTCACAACCCTAATCACACACAATAGGTCTGTCATCTTGTTTTTCTTTGTAGTTGTGTTGCGAAAGATGTGTTTTCTGAATCAACTGGTTTTAGGGAAGGTCAATTACAATGCATAGGGATAAATTTCACCTTTTATTTCAAAATCATCATAAGAAAGACTTCAGTACAGAGTGGCACAAGACTGCTCCTAAGCATACGTGTACTCCAGAAAAATACTGGTATTCTTCCTGTTGATTTTACTTAATGATAAGAGCATTGCTCACAGTTGGTGCTTTGAAGTATGACAGCAGTTGTCATAAAATGTAAAATTTAAATTTATTCATGCAGTGATTTGATTGCACCTGTTCTGAATTAAAGTTTGTTCTGATATTTTTTGGAGCATGAAGTCAAAAAATAACCATCCTGATACAATATAATGAATAAAACTTATTAAAAGGTTTTGAAAAGAAAGCTTTAAGTAATTTTCCTTTATATTTTCTTAACAACATGTTAATGTGTCATAAAAGAGAAGACAGATATTTTTTATTAAAAATTATTATAAATTTATAATTAAAAAAAATCACTAATATTAAATCATTTTTGGAATTTTGATTGTCAGGGAGTAACATTGACGGATCTTAAGGAAGCAGAACGGAGTATTGTTAAGAGCAGTGAACCTCCGCACCTCAGTGTTCAGCCTGTGAGCCCCAACATCACGATAACACCAGCTGAGAGAGGTGAGTTTCATTACTATTCAGTGTGTCTAAAGCACCTGGAGTTAATTTTTTTTTCTTTTAATTTTTTTTTTTTGCAATGGATCTTTGATCTTTTTGATTCAGTGTGAATTCTATATAGATATTGTGTTTTCTCTCTGCATTAGACACAGAGCCAGTGAAGGAATCTGGAGATGCACAGTCAAGACTAGGAGTGAGAGATCGCAGGAAAGTGAGGAAAGAGAGACGCTCAACTGGTATTGTTCAGCTGGCTGGAGAGGTGAACTACAAGCATTCATTAAAAAACCCAGTGCATTTTCAATATAAATACACTTTTAAAAGTATGATAAAAGTATGATTGTTTGCCGTTTCTCACCAGTACATCACAAAGAATAACAAAAATAATTTTATCAGTAGCTGCGTTGCTTTGGTGTCAGGATGATTTGGAAGTGTGCACCTGAATTTTAAGCAAATGTTGCCCACAACCAGTTTTCTGCAGCAGAACAGGAAGAGTTTGTGGTAGTTCCCTGTTTTATGATAATGAATTTAGCAACATTCATATGCAAATACAAACAGTACATGACAAAGGGTCCATAATACAGACCTCAACACTATAATGACATAGTTCTCCCAAAACTGGTATATGATTTGTTTTACAATATTTCCTTGAAAAACTTCTTTAAAAAAATGCATCAGGCAGGCTTCATCAGTTAATATTGCTAATTTTTTTTAAAAATCATTACATTTATTTTATTATTTTAAATATTTGTTCTGACTTTGATTCTTTAATCTTATGATTGTGATGGATCATAAAATGAAATGTTTATTATAATATAGTTTTTGTAGTGGACTATTGAATATGCGTAATAGGTTTGCACATTGTCATGAAAAAAATTAATGAACCGACAATTATAATAGGCAGCAGCTCTTCACTAATTGTAAACTGCAGTTAGATGCTATTTACACTAAGTGAAAATAGCATATTTTCTCAGCGATAGATGCTATTTACACTATGTGAAAAAGGCAGTATTTTCTTGGTGATATGCTATTTACACAAGTGCAAATAGCTAAAGATTATATTTACACTATTAAAATAGCAGGATTTTCTGCTATTTATACTAAATATTGCAAATGTGGCAATTATCTTCACCTCAGTATTATAGTACATTATAAAACAGTATTGAGTGTAAATTATATTTTTAGTTCATATTATGAAATGGATGCTACATTGGGACAATATAAAGTCAAAACAAAAATTATTCAGACACCAGATATAATTTTTTATGTATTTTTTTACTAGTAAGTGCAGGACACTGTAGTTCATTTGTCTAAGTGAGGATAGCAAAATAAAGTAAACTGTGACATATTATACCCAAAAATTCTTCATACAGTGGATTACCAGTAAAATTGATCACATTTTGTAACCAAAAAAATTTATTTGACACTTTGACCTGACCATGTTTTGTTACATACCTTTATATCAAAGTTATCTGACGCTATCAACATGAATTTGTTTTGACACAGTTCTTGTTACCATTTTTTAAACTATAGCGAATGAACTGTGATAATGTGAGAAATTTTGTAGGTGTCTAAATAAATTTTTATTTTACTGTAAACCCTTCCTACACCTACTCTAACCCTACCTGATTCTCTGTTTTTAACTTTTCAATTAGTTCCTCCATTTTTACTGAAAATAAATGCCTTTCTGATGTGATATGAGATTTGAAAAGGGAGAAAAAAGTTTGTTAAAAGCAGATTCGAACCTGAGTCGATTGCGCCAAAAATGACTATGACATATGCTTTACCAGCCACGCCATGGAGGTTTGTTACACTATAGTCTTTTGTAGTGGTGAATAGCCCAATTACATGTTGGTGGGGGGGGGGGTTAGTGTAAATAGCCTCTGCCAATAAGGCGGGCTATTTGTACTTGGTGTAAATAGACACTCCAATTATAATATTTAGGCAAATTATACACATCTGGGTCACAGAATTAAAAACTGTATAAATGGCATTTATTACATTTTTATTAGTTATGATTTGTCAATCATGACATTTCAGTGGTCATTCAATATTTGTATTCTTGTTTCAGGATTTATTTTGTTGCAAGTTTGAATTCTTTTTTGTACAGTGAGAACATTTTAAACCTCTGATTCCTATTTATGTTTGCAGTTGGGTTTGGTGCCAGTAGTAGTTAAGAAATGACATAATTCAGAAAATTTTAATGCCTTTTTTTTATGCTATTGACGTGGACAGTTATTGATAATTAATATTACTTTTGTTCAGACGGATGATATGGATGCAAATGAAGAGACTGAACAAGACAACAGAGCAAGGTTTGTGTGTGTGTGTGTGTGTGTGTTTTTAAGATTTTGTACATCGCCTGGTTTGTAGCTTCGTCCGAGTGGTATATCCTATATAAGTGTGTACTGACTCTGTAGCACAGTGTCTTGTGTTTTTTGTTTTGCTCGTGATATCTCTTTCCATAGATGTGGGTGCATTGGGGTTTGCCTGTCCCTAACCACAGGATTGGTGGATCAATTAGTGTTTTAAAAAAGCTGCTTATAGGCTCATGTTGCGAGAGTAATATTGCAGCCTTTGTAATTTAATTTTTAACAGTCTTGTTTGTTTTTGTAGTGAACCTCAGTTAGATGATTCCAGACACTCTTCTCTGGATTATAGAAAGGTAATGAATTTTTGAAACCTTAATTCAAATACTAATGAGTGATTTAAGAGCTGGTTCACACTCTTGTTATATTATTTGTGTGTTTTCAGTTGTACCTGCAGGTGTTGCAAGAGAATGGAGATTTAAAAGAGAAGCTTCAAGAAACTCAACTGCAGTTAAATGAGAGTAAAGTTCAGCTGGAGAAACTCAAACAGGTGAGAAATGTTGTTTTCTTGTTCTGAAAACTTAGGATAGGAAAGAAATGTTGAACCACTGAAGTGAGTTGGATTTTATTATAGGTTTTTAATTGTTCTATTTGTTTGAATGTACACAGAATCAAGAGAATGGATCAGACAGACCAGCCCTGCTGGAGCTGGAGAGATTTGTAAGCTCCCACATTTTCACGCTGTGTCACGGTTTGGGTGTCTTTGATTTAGTGATAACAACAGTATTGTTATTTCACCTAATGCACATATGTTAACAAACTGAACCATACTGTAAAGTGTCTGTTTTGTTTTGAATTCTGCTCTATTCTTTATTCAGGAAAAGAAACTTCTTCAGCGGAGAGCATCTGAATTAGAAGATGAACTCAAAGTAAGAGCTTGAGCTTTACAGCATATAGAACTCTTTAGAATTTGAGAATAGATTTGAACATAGTTGAATTTGTTAAATAGAGCTGTGATTAAACTCTTTTGATAGCTAAAAACACAATTAGCATAACAAGCAATAGGTGGGAGCTGTGTAGAACTTTATGTATGGTGGATATGCCAGTTCTGCAGAGCTTTCCACAAAGTTCCATGCATATACAGATTTCATGTGGGCCTGCTCATCTCACTCTCTGTCCCCCTTGTGTAGGTGCTTGTGGATTTGCGTGCTGACAACCAGAGACTGAAAGATGAAAATGCAGCTCTCATTCGTGTCATTAGTAAGCTGTCTAAATGAATCTCTGGGTTCTTTGGATTTTTTTTCCTGAATTCCTTGGGAAAGTTGCTGTCCCATTGTCTGCCCAAAGAACTGCACAGCATTTTTCTTTCCCTCTCTCATCTCTGGGACATATGCCCCTGCCTGGGGTGGTTAAACTACTGTTCTTCAAATTGATATGTACATATCTAAGGCCTTGTTTAGCTGCCACTCTAGACCCATCAAAACTGGAATTTTCAACAACTTTAGAACTCAAGTCCATCTGCTGTTGAGCTGCTCTAGATTATGTTGTTCAGATTCAGGGTGCTCTTGTATTATTGTAATGTTATTGTTTTCCTTTGTGCATTGTGCTTGCTGCTTTTTTATTAATAGCACAGATAAGGCTCATAGCTTTAAAGTTCCTTAAAATTCTGCAGACTAGCCATCGCACTTAGTTAATGCCCTTATTGTGCCCTCACTGCGCTGCACTGATGAGAATTTTATGAATTTGAAGTTTCAGTTCAGGTTTACTGTTCAGTTTAGAGACAGCTACCATTGCAATCTTTGCCTTGTAGCAGGTTCCTTCTAGAAACCTGCAAAGATAGATAAATCAAGATTTTAATATTATTTACGGAATATAGAATATTGTTCATTAATAACAAAAATGATATATTCCAGATCATAGATCTGTAATGTTAACAGAACAGGCTAATGTACATTAAAATAGAAATGAAATTTTAATATATTTTCATATACATTCATATTTGAATGTACATGAATCACTGATCTGTTAAGCAGTATCTAATATGTGTTAGGCTTATTACTAAACTTGCAGTGTTACCAGACTTACAAATGTTTAAACTGAGCTTTTTAATGCAATGGCAATGTCTGCTGGGCAATGCCATCATCATTTTAGCTTAAAAACATCATTTTAATATTTCTTCAAATGGTAAGCAAAAAAGAAAGGAAAACCTGTGCCAAACAGTAACAACATTGCTCAGGGGTCTCTTAGTGAGACAGTAGAAGGTCTTGGGGTAGTGTGTCTTTTTCTCAGCATGTATCTGAATTAACACTGTACTTTAGCTGACTACTGTTCTTTGGACCAAACAGGCATTAGTATGGATCTATTTCTCTGTTATTGCATATTTATGAATATATTATGTATGGTGAATTTTAATGCTGTTGTGTTCTGCCAGTGGTGTAATCTCTTTTTATTAGGAAAAGACACAAAAGTGTTTTGTACTGTGACTATGAGTTTTGTCCTAGACCATACTGGCACAATAGGTCAAAGCTTTTAAAGGTTTACCACTGTTTATTTGTGTTTTTTTCGCTACAATTATTGCTTTCAGGACTTAAGCATTTGTTCATCCAGCAAGTGTATTTTGCCAAAAATGTGCCTTTCTATATATATTTATATATATAGATAGAATATATCTCTGTTGCTTTGTTAAAAATGTTGGAGTCAGTTACTCTCTCTGACCAATAAAGATCAGTGCAAATGGTTGGGTAACAACCATTAAAGCAATCTGTGCACCAGTGCTTTTATCTTTTGTGTACATAAATAATGGCTCGCTAGATATAATTATTTTCAGAGGTCTGATTTCCCATTAGTGGCAGTGGTAGGAAACTTAAATGAGACATAAGTAGTAGACAAATGTGTGGTTCCTAGCAAAAGTTAAGAGTTTATTCATTAAATTTCCTCCTGGGAAACTTTACAGGGTAATTTCATAGCAGCCTTATTGAGTCCTATTACAGACTTTAAATATGGATATGAAATCATGGGTATGAAATATATTTTATTGTAAAGAAATTAGTGGTTATATGAAATAATACATTAAGACATTTGACCTGTCCTCCAGTGCCACTATAACAAGGTAATCTACACACAGTATTAGTGGATTTCCTTATAGGCTGTATTACGTTTAGAATGATATGGACTGGAGTGTTTTTGGGCAATGATTTGTATACATGCATTAGCTTAATTTATGTATTTATGTATGTTTATTTTTACCTTTTACTATAAAGATTGTAAATCATAAATGTTACATTAATATATGTGACCCTGGACCACAAAACCTTAAGTAGTCTTAAGTAGCATGGATATATTTGTAGCAATAGCCAATAATACATTGTATGGGTCAAAATGATCTTTTTTTTTTTATTATTATTATTTTTTTATTTTCCTTTTATGCCAAAAGGATATTAAGTAAAGATCATGTTCCGTGTAGATTTTTTTTTTTTTTTTTGTAAATTTCCCACCATAAATATATCAAAAGTTAATTTTTGATTAGTAATATGCATTGCTAAATTGCTTTTTTTTTTTCTTTTTTTTTTGCACCCTGAGATTCCAGATTTTCAAGGAGTTGTATCTAGGCCAAATATTGTCCTAACAAACCATACATCAATGGAAACCTTATTTATTCAGATTTCAGATTATGTATAAATCTCAGTTTCAAAAAATGTACCCTTATGACTGGTTTTGTGGTCCAAGGTCACATATAATTATTTTAAATGACAATTTGTTACCTTTTAGGAGTATACTTAGCGTAAGTGTATCATGGTCCTAGAGTACCCCTGACAGTACACTGGGTCACTTCTAATTAGAAGTGAGCGTTCCTATACCCTACTCACTCCAAAAGTCAGAGCCCATGAAGTGGGAACTCTTGAGAAAGGAGGGCAATTTATGATGAGGCCAGTCTGGAACACACTTGGCAACATTTTTCCTCATTATCTTGACTTGCTAGAATGTTATCGTGAGTAAAGTGCAGTGTCATTTACACTATTAGCTTTTTTTAGGACAAGAATTTCTTATTTATTTCTGTTAATATTGCTGTTTCAAATAAAGTCTTTTTAAATATTGCTTTTGTGTCTCATTTGAAATAGATTTATTCCCTCATGCATATATACAATACCCAAATTAATATTTCCCAAAAGTCATCAAAAGGTGCATTAGACGTTTTAAAATAAATCACGAGGACCTGCCAACGTGGGTCACATGATTATCAATAATTAAATTGCTTTCTTGCTTTCTTGGTTCATTTGCTTACTTTATCACCTTCCCACAATGCTCTTCAATGGTGCACAAATGGTGTTTATATTTTGATGTAGCTGCTGACTTTTTTTTGTGCATGAAGTATAATGAAGCTAATAATCTACAACAAAATAGATAGTGCTATGGTGATAATTTAAGCAAATATTTAATTATTATAAAACTAATTCCTAGCTAAAAATGACATTACAATTGGAAAAAGTTGGCCAGAAACATTTATGCACTGTTATGTTTTCATGATACTGAACACACAGCGTAGTGGGATATCATAGGCAGTGAAGGATACAATTTATGCTGCCGTCAAACATTGATGAGATTAAGGTATCTTGGTAGACAGATGTGATATGATCAGTGGATTTAGGACATGCCTTTTTGCCTTCCTGCCTCCATATGCTGCTTGCGCAGTAAACATTTTTCAGTTGTCAGATGCAGCCTTACAATTAAACGTCCTGAAAACAATAAGAATTGTGGACCCTTGGTCTTTGTCTTACTCCTTTCATTCAGAGAAACAAAGTTACTCTGGGTAACTGGACATTATCATTCAATCAAGTTCCTCGACACAGACCACTTATTGAAAAAAGTTTTAAGCATGCTCTGCAATACTCCTGCAACCCTGGAATATTCCAGCCTAATAATGTGGTTAACAGCCCCTGCTTGTAGAACAGCATGAGTGATATTAGATGCCGTGATTTTGCATTGGCAGTTCTTCACAAAAGTATGAGAGGAGGTCCAACTACTTACTTGCTTACCTAGTGGGACATAAGGCATCCACGATTCTTCTTCTTGTTTCACTGCGAATCAGACTTATAAATGCATTACTGCCACCTATCTCTCAAATGGACCATTGATACTCTAACTACAGTCTCCTGATTAACCTAACAATGCACATTCAATCACCCTTGATTCTTATAACCACTCAGAGTCTTCATAGAGTTTTATCCGGCACTGTGTTCAGCTCCTCCGTCCACCCTCAGCAATCATCCACAATTTGTTTCCACGTGGCTTGATTGTTTGCAGTGTATTGTGCCTAACCCCATGTCAGACCCATCTTTTTCCATTCTGCCATCACTGTACATCTCCATATTGTTTTTCCAACTAGCTGCTGTACAAATTTCCTAAACTGAAACCCTTTTAAACAGCACCCACAAAGATGCTATTGCCCTAGTAGACTGGGCATTAATGGGTGCAGGCTCCCTTCCCTGCATAATGGTATGCCAGTGCGATAGATTTGATGATCCAGTGTGATAGTCACTGCTTAGACAGTATCAGACCTCCTGCTGGCTCCACAAAACGCAGAAATAACTGTTGACACCATCAAACATATCAGGTTCTGTCCAAATAAATGTGTAAATGTCCAAATTCTGTCCAAACATGTACAGGGCAGAGGGTATGTAACCTCTGACATTCTGCTGATGAGGAAAAGTAAGGGGCAAAAACCAGTTAGTCAAAAGGGTAAACATAAGCAGGGTCTGGGGATTTTTGGTATAAATGCCGCATTTAGTTGCAGAGTAACCTCTGAGTAATCTGCACTGAGCAGATTAGTGGCTTAACAATGAATGGAGTTCTATCCTGTCTGATGCTGAAGCAAGAAAGAGAGCAATCTTATACAATAAGATTCTCAAATCTACTTCCAGTAAATGGCTCAAATGGTGATTCACATAATGCATTCAAGAGGGTGACTAAGTCACATGACGGGAGGATAGTCCTAGGGGTTGGGCGGATATGGCAAAAAGAACTGCCAGCAGTCTGTTTTCTCACAATGGTAATAGATCTATGGCAGCCTATCCAAATCTGAATAACCCCTGGCCCAGGGGATGTACACTTCTCTTAGATTGGAAGCACAGCACTGGACTGCAACTGCCTTCACATTTAGATACTCTGGAACATGCAGTGCCCACAGCAAGCACAGATGAATGCAGGCCCGGGTCCAGAAATGAGATGAAGGGTGGGCCAAGTGATATTCGAGTTGGGCCCGGGGTGGGGTGTAGTGGTAAATACATACATTATTTTAATACATAGTGTGTTAAAAGCACATTTTAGTTTATAGGGCCTATTAATAGTGTCTCAGAATAGCACAGCTGAGAACACTATAGATGTTCTTAAGATTATCTTAATAAAGAATAATTTTTAGTACATTAAGTACAAAATTAATGTGTGAAAATAGAGCACTATACATTATGGAACTGCGCATTTTTTTTCACCTGGGGTAGTTTGTGTTACACAGTGTATGCTCATACACTGATTATATTACTTGACCACCGCCTTCAGTGACGTTTAGCATTTTTATAGAAATAAAATCATTTAGTTCAGTTGGAAAGCATACGCTACAATTCTAAACTGAGAGCATCTGTACCAACATGATCTCATGATAATTCGTATGTATTTTATTTGGATGTTAAACAAGACTACACTTTAAATCCTTAAAATAAATAACATTTCTGCAATCGTTTAACCATTCATAATATTTACTTTATTTGCCTTGGTGGGACACAAAAGGCGTTTTCCCCCGACATGCTGTTACTAACAATAGAACCATACAATACACTAAAACATAATTACAAAATTAAGCGATTTTATTTGTGCGCTGAACTCCAAATCTTTAGAATCCATACGACTGCGAGGAACAGACCCAAATTCAAGCCTTTATCTGGCAATCTTCACCTCCATCCCGAACAGCGAATTCAGCGACCGCGACAGCAATAAACCCATGCTGAAGTGCATTTTACAAACTCAAATACTGCCGCACCAAGAAACTACAAGTTTTTATGGCAGGAAAATTGAACCCTCATTGGCTCTCGCCTGCATTTGTCACAGATTACGACATGTGCGTGTTTTTGGTGCGGTGTGATTGAATGATGCATGCGTGCCTTCATGGAATGAATAGGGAAATAATCTGAAAAACAAGTCTCACCCTATCAAGTATGCTCCAGTCCCTTCTGAATCTATTAAACCAACCTCTGTTTTCCCAGTGTCAGCCATGAGTAATCCTATGTCAGAGCTAGAGTCCAGTCCTTGAGTCCACTCCAGTGTTGGCTTTAGCCCCTGAGCCCGCTCCAGTGTTGTCTACCCTTAACCCTTTCACTGGTGAGTTTAAAATATTCTATCGGACCCCCCCAGAGTGAGTTTTTTTTAGGCGACCGTTATTTTAGAACGTTCACTTTATTGTTTCCATGGCGACGCGTCATGATTGACACCGCAGCCACTATAGCGCTGTATGACAGACGTATCGCTTTTATTTCGTTTTTCCTTTTTTATTCAAAATATTCACACACTTGCTTACCATGTTTTCAACTATCTGATATTCCGGTTCACGAATACGTGTAAGTGAGTGTATTTTGCCGTTTTAAAACCTTTATAAATGATCTGGATCGTGATCTATAACGTGAGATGGGCGCCGCCATGTTTGTTCGCGCTGCCGTTCAGAGGGTCCTGTCAGCCGGATTTACAGCACGTAAATTCACCAGTTTCTCCCGAAATACATGCAAGTAAGTAGCTGGTGAAGTGGGAAAGGAATGGAGTGAATTATATCATTACTTACATTATGTGTATCTGCAGGGCTCTCAAGTTTTGAAGACAGGCAAGAGTGACATCTCAGTCCCCCCCCATTAATAATATTATTATTAGTATTTTTGTTGTTAATATTAATAATTGCTCAGAAATAAAATATTTGACACATGACACTGACAATTTAACCAAATACAAAGTGTTTATTAAATTTTTGTGTGTGTGTGTGTGTTGTTTGTTGTAAGTGTTTGTTGCCTTTTTGGACTCCTTTATCATTTGTGGTGTTGGCTCCCATTTGAAACAGTTCGGCTCAAGCCCAGCCATTTTCAGGGTCATGATTGAGGACAATGTCCCGTCCAGAGACAAGCTGTTTCGTGTTGAGGTTTTGTTCAAACCAACCATCGAAAATACCCTCTCAGCATCAGAATGTGGAAGCACTAAAACCAAGGCTGCGATCTTTGATAGCCTCCCAAATTGGTTCAAGCCAGTCACCTTTGAAAAAAGGAACCAGGGGCCTCTATTTCTCAAATATTTTCCCTTCATCGTAATTACTAATGAGCAAGTCATGTTGTGTGCAAAATATTTCTTACCTTGTTCTTTATTGTGGACATTCTTCCCCAAAACTCCTCAACATCAAAGACTGTTGGGTCCTGGGGCAAGGCAATGTCCATGAGTTGGTACTCCATAAACTCCTTACTTACTTGGTCTTGTTCCTTTGGGTCTTGAAAAGGAAGGAGTTCCTGAAATCTTAAAAAGAGCACATGTGTACAAGACTGATTAGAATACAGTGAGAGACAGATTTATTTTGTGATCATGACCATTAAACTTAAAATATATAATCAGTATGTGAAAACCCTTGCCTGTCTACAAAGTATAGGGCATCTTCAACCCACTCAGCTCACTCAGCACACTCAGCTCTTAGCTGCACATCAATAAATCTTGCATGCTTCAGGAGAGCATCTTTCAACGGGAGTTTATCCATGGCATACTCCACAGCTCCGACCAAAAAGGCCAGTGCTGCCTGCTGGAATTGTTGAGCCTTCTGTGATGTGACCTCTCCAGCCTCAAGGAGCCTGTTTAGCGTAGCTCTGGTGGTGAAACCCACATTGAGTTTTTCTCCTATCAGTGAGACAGAAGACACAGAGAAAGCTAGTCAAATACAGGCATCTTATAGGATATCTCTGGGTTATACAAGTTTCAAGTTTATTGTCATATACACATAAATAACATTTATCAGTCATGAAATTTGTTGTGCTCAAAGTAATCTCAACTTTAAAATTTTTTTTTTAAAGTAGAAAGTAGATAAATAGAAGAGGTAAAATAAAAAAGGATCAATTTAAGTTGAAGGATTAATTCTAAAAAGTGACAAGTGTGCTATTTAGGAGAGTGAAGATGGTTGAGTAAAGTTCAGCATTCTGATGGCTTGAGGATAGAAGCTGTCTCTGAATCTACTAGTGCTGTTTCTGATGCTCTTATATCTTCTACCAAATGGCAGAGGGGCGAATATATTGTTATTGGGATACCATACTTTTTAAAATTTTGTATGCATATTCCATCATCAGAAAGACCACTCAATCCATAGAAAAGGTGTATTTGTTGTGAATAAGCATACAGGTTTATCTCCCTATGTGACTTCAAAGCATTACCTGGCAGTCGGTGCAGTGGGTCCTTGTAGGGGATGTCATGGACTTCTCCTCCTCGTAGTGCTGCTGGTGTCATGAACCTCGAACAGAGTTTCTTGATGAATGTCTCCTCCTCTAATGTGCCTACCATTTTCACCACCTTCTCTGGGCCAGCATCCTGTAACCTGCCCTTTTTGGGGGGCTTTCCTCTCAGGGTGAATGAAAGGATGCTTAGTTGCCTTTTAAATGACATCTTTGAAAGACAGATGCAATGATTAATGCATCCATGGCCAGGATATAATTATAAAATATGACATGATTTTAAAAGTGACCTATAACATCAACTATGCAATACACTTGAATTAATTTAGTGCTAATAAAATTATTAAGCCTATTGGAGAGAGATATATTTATAATGTGACAATATGTCAGTCATCGTGTGATAACGAAAATATGACTAGGCCTAGACTACTTGTTCTGAGCAGATGTTGTCAGTGAACAGGCTGTAAAACTGTTGGCTAAGTAACAGACACTCATGAAAAACTGATGTTAATTATCTGGGAAACATTCTCTAACAGCTGTCAAGTGGTCATAATATTGTTTGTGTCAAACAAGTTGTGAATTTGCTGTAACGGGAGATCATTACTTACTTTGTGCTCAAAGTGATGCTCGGGGCTCCAGTGGTTTCCTCTGTGGGTGAACGAGGAAGATGGTGAACAATTTCAGAACAATTTTTTTTCATTGGTTGTTGCGTTAAATCTTACCCAGATACAATAGTGCTATTTTCTGATTGGCTATTGTGTAGCCTATTTCTTTTTTTTGATTGGCTGATAAGTGGCAGGCTCGACTAAGAACTCCAGGGGAGACGCGCTTGAATCCTGCCGGTTCCATAGCGAGAGCGGCGCGGCCAGAGAAATGTTGGGTGCTGCGGTATATTAAATATATTATAAATAGTTTTTTTCTGCGTGAGAAATTCAATGTGTGGCGGGAGTGCGTGACAATAGACCGAAATGAGTGACTGTCACGCTCAATGCGTGACACTTGAGAGCCCTGTATCTGATATAAATCAAACACGTCGGCAAATTATACTTGAATGGATTGTTATTGCTGCTTCCATAGACATCCGTGTGCATTTTACAAACTCTAAATGTATTGTTTTACTAGTAATTATGTGTATTTAAATTCCTGAAACCTAAAATAAACGTTAAGTCGTTGAAAACACTGCTCAATTGTGATTATATGACAAGCGCAGCGCGCATCTCTCTCTGGCTCAGCGCCAGACAACGCGCGAAATCACAGTTTGAATTTGGCAGTTGCGTGACGTCACCGAACGTTCGAAATCCCATATGTGGGACCGTACTCCCAGGGGCACAGAAAATGGAATCCCATATGTGGGACCGTACCGCTCAAAGGGTTAAGGACACCCCAGAACCTAAACCAGTTTCCAAGACCATTACTGTCAGTTCTATCCCTTCCCCTGAATCTGTCACCGTTACCAAGCCCAGGAAGTTCAGACCAGTGAGGCCAGTCCCTACCCTTAAGGGAGCATCCAGTCAAGTTCCCATCCCTCCCTTCCCACCCTCTGTGTCTCCTAGTTTTGGTCTCCCTAGGCCAGCACCTCCCTGGTCAGCCTTGAACTGTCTGCTGGGTTCGGTTACAACCTGCCCCTCCCATCCCTCTGTTTCCTGGCCAGTTTTGGACTTCCATGTCAAACCACCCACCCGCCCCCCCAGTTAGTACCACCTGTGATGTTGCCCGGTTTGGAGAGGGGGTACTGTCAGGATTCTTGAAGCGAAGAGCTGAAGTTGCAACTCTTCACTGGCCAATGCCAGTCAAGACGGTGATTATTGGCGGGACCTCTGCTGCTATATAATGCGCTGTCTTGGCGGCATAAACTCAGAATCTTCAGACTGAACAGACAGACTGCTTAGATGGTGTCTGAAAGACACTTAACTTTCAGAAATATATCGACCTGCACTAAAAGATTGCACTAACACCACTGGATGAGAGCAAAGCTTGAACTAAATTAAGCTGGATGATGGCACTATTGTCTTTTGTAGAGCTACAGTTTTATAGCTAAACATCTCCGGTTACTGTCGTAACCTCGGTTCCCTGAAAGACAGCAACGAGACATTGCGCCAGAAGCTGACACATTTGGGGATTCCCTTCCTTCCTAACCTACCTGAAATCTTATTGCACAATGCCAGTGAAGTTGCAACTCTTTGCTGGCCAATGCCAGTCAAGACGGCGATTATTGGCGGGGCCTCTGCTGCTATATAATGCGCTGTCTTGGCAGCATAAATTCAGAATCTTCAGACTGAACAGACAGTACAGCAGATCTGAGCGGAGAACACGGCAGTGTACGCAATGTCTCATTCCTGTCTTTCAGGGAATCGAGGTTACTACAGTAACCGGAGACGTTCCCTATCAAGGACGGTTCACTCGACATTGCGTCAGAAGCTGACGCATTTGGGGACTGTATAGAACAATGCCGTGTGAACAGCAAAGAGAGAGCTCAGCCTCGGCGGAGATAACAGCAGCTGTACTATGCAGAAGACATAGCGTAATCCCCTCAACCTATCAGAGCTAAAAATGTGTCATAAACATGAAACATAATAAAGCCAACAAAAAATGTGAGAGGTGAGGCCGGGCACAATAACAGTACAACATACTCAGCGAGCGGCCGCAGCCGACGCCAGTATCAAACACACCAGACCAACGGCTCTGTGCCTCGCCAATTCTCACGCCGTGTCATATATACAGTGGAGGTACGATAGTATTGTGTAAAACAGCTCTCTCTATCAGTAATAAGGCGAGCATCGCAGACGGGGTACGGCGATGACTCCGCCCCCTAGTCGAAACCACCCGCAGAGCCAATCGGCTGATAGTTACAGGTGGAATCGCTACCTGTACTCACCGACAGGACCTGAGAGGCCAGGGAGCTTACGTCCAACTTGTAAAATCTGGAAAAGGTGTTCTGTGAAGACCATCCAGCCCCCATGCAGATATCTCTGATAGAAATCCCCTTGGCCCAGGTCCAGGAAGAGGCAATCGCCCTTTTTGAATGGCCTCTGACACCAATAGGGCATTCCATTCCCTGGCTACAGTAAGCCAAAGCAATTGCATCGACCACCCAATGCGAAAGCCGCTGTTTGGAGACGGGCCGCCCTTTGGTGCCCCCTCCAAAGCATACAAACAGTTGCTCAGACTGACGAAAGTGAGACAAGCGGTCAACGTAACCGCGTAAAGCCCGCACTGGGCACAGCACGCGATAAGGAGCGGCGTTGCTGCCAGCTCTGGAGTGAAAGCAGGGAGCGTTATCACCTGTGCCCTGAATGGCGTCGATAACGATTTAGGCACATAGCCTGATCTTGGCTTGAGTGTGACGTTGTAATCACCTGGTCCAAACTGCATGCAGTCAGCATTCACGGAGAGCAAATCTCCTATGCGCTTGACCGAAGCCAGAGCGAGCAGCAGTGTTGCTTTAAATGACAGCTCTTTCAGACCAACAGACTGAAGCGGCTCGAAGGGGGGGCGTGCCAACGCCTCCAGCACCAGAGCCAGATCCCAGGGTGGCGCGGTGGGAGGACGAGGAGGTCTTAGCCGTCTCGCACCTCTCAAGAATCTGGTTACCAGATCGTGCTTACCCACTGAGTGTCCATCGACAGTGGCGTGAAAAGCTAAGATAGCTGCTACATAAACCTTAAGAGTGGAAGGCATACTGCTGCCGTCCATCCGCTGCTGCAAAAATTCCAGAATGTCAGACACAGGGCAATTCTCCAGGTCATGGCCATTCAATCTGCACCATTTCATAAAGACCGCCTACTTGAGCACATACAAGTGTCTCATAGAATTGATTGTGTCCATAACACAATGGGACAATAAGTGTGTGCTTACCGGTTCCTGCACACCAACCACACATGAAGTTTCCACCATTCGGGGTTCGGGTGCCATATTGAGCCGCCCACCTGAGACAGGAGGTCCCGTCTCAGCAGGATCGGCCACGGGGGAGCTGCTAGTAGTTCCAGCAGATCGTGTAACCACGGTCTGTTTGGCCAGTACGGGGCGATTAACAGCACCGACGCTCTCTCCTCCCTGAGTTAGTGCAGCACTTGCGGCAAAATCTTTAACGGGGGGAATGCATACAGATGGGCTTTCGGCCACGGCATTGTGAGCGTGTCCCCGCCCAGAGGGGAGCGAGACAGAGAGAAGAACAGAGGGCAATCCGCGTTCTCCTCCATCGCAATCAAATCCACCTCCTTCTTCCCGAACTGATGCCAGATCAGTTCCACCGTCCTGCAGTCTCCATTCCCCGTGAGGGATTCCACTCCTCGACAGCATATCCGCGCCGCTGTTCAGACAGCCTGGGACATGTGCTGCCCGGATGAAAAGCAGGTGACAATCGGCCCACAGCAAAAGGCGTGCTGCCTGCTCGTAAAGGGCTCTCGAGCGAACCCCACCTTTGCGGTTTATATACAACACCACTGACATGTTGTGCATACGAATCAGCACATGGTGACCTGCGTGATGAAGCTCTGAAGGACTAAGAAGACCGCTCTCAGCTCGAGGCGATTTATGTGCCATGTTCTCTCCGACTCTGTCCAGCGGCCTATGAGCTCCCCACAATGAGCTCCCCAGCCCGCCGTCCGTTGTGACGACTTTCCGCCGTGTGACCAGACCCAACTGGACACCGCGGCGGTACAGATCGGGATCCCGCCATGGCTCCAGCGTGATCAGGCACTTGCGAGTGACCACAATGCGAGCACGGCCCGTTCTCCAAGCCCTCTTTGGAACCTGCGTTGTTAACCATATCTGAAGGGGGCGCATATAGAGTAGACCGAGGTGGCACACTATAGCGGCTGCCGCCATCCGGCCCAAGAGCCTCTGATATTCTTTCAGCGCTATGGGCCGTCCCAGGCTGAAAGTATCCAGAGCTGACATTAAATCTCGAATACGCTCCATATGCACCCCCAGATATGTAATCGACCGGCTGGGGCATAACGCACTCTTCTGTACGTTCACGCAGAGGCCCAGACTCAACAGGTGATGCAACAGAACGCATTTGTGGCTGTTGAGCACATCCTCTGAATGGGCCAAAATCAGCCAATCGTCTAAATAGTTAAAAACGTAAATCCCCCTCACTCTCAGAGGGGAAAGCGCGTATGCATCCTTCAAGTCCACTGAAACGAACCAGTCTCCGGGTTGGATCTGCCCGAGAATCTGTTTCAGCGTTGTCATTTTGAAAGTGTGTTTGTATAATGCACAGTTGATTGGTCTCAAGTCCAAGATCGGACGGAGACCTCCACCTTTCTTTGGAACGACGAAGTAGCGGTTGTAGAAAACGCTCTCTCTCTCGCTGGGCGGGACCACTTCTATCATGCGTTTTGCGAGGAGATTGAGAACTTTTTGCCTCAGCACCGGCGCGCTGGACGCCGGAACTGTAGACATGACCATACCATTGAACCGGGGTGTAATAAGGCGAGCATCCCAGGCGGGGTACTGCGATGACTCTACCCCCAAGCTTCACGGTCTGAGCTGAAACTGAAGCGTGTAGCCGTTCTCTATTATGTTCCGTATCCACTCTGTAAATGCCTGTAATTGAACGCCACGCGTTGGCGAAATGACTGTATTCTGAGCAACGGCGCCATATGTTGAGGACGCGTTCAGTGAATTCACTGGGCAAATGGGAGCGCTGTGTGACAGCGAGGGTCCCGCATCGCCGATTAACGGGGAACGCGAGCCTCTTACCGAATGTGTGTGTGACACCGCCATGTTTACCCTGGGCGGTTGCGTGCGAGCAACCAAAATCATAGGAGGAGGAGAAAAAAGCTCTTTCTGTGAGGGTGTTACAGACTTTATTACACTCTGAACAGACACAACAAAGACATTCTTGTAGTCGCCCGCAACCGTCAAGGGGGCCTCGTGAAAACGTCTTGTACGCTTTACAGCGGGCCCACCGTTCAGCGTTCTCTTCCTTCGTCAGGAACGAGGCTTCTGATCCGACAGGGGCGTGCCCCCAGGGTGGCCGCCCTTCTTAGGACCGTGTTGGATCTTCGGTGCCCTCTGCCATGCTGGTTTGGTGCGAGCAGCAGGTTCTGGGACTGGTGCCGAAGAAACGGAAGCAGAGGGGGGAGCTTTGAAGGGCGGTTCGAAGCAGATGAAGATCTACTTCGTGGTGTAGGCTGTGCTGCAGCCCGGTGCGGCACGGCAGGAAGTGGCTCATCGCTCTGGAGCTTTTCTGTGCCTCAGAGAAGCGCTCTGCAATAGTCTCCACAGCATCACCAAAGAAGCTGGAGGGAGAAACGGGGGCGTCGAGCAGTGCCCTTCTGTCCGCGTCCTTGAGCTCAGTCAGAGTGAGCCACAGATGTCGGTGGAGCACCAGCATATAGTCCACGCTCCGTCCGATCACCTGGGTCATCTTCTTAGTGGCTTTTAAAGTGAAATCCGTCGCTGCACGCAGATCACGCAGATGAAACGCCTCGGTTTAAAACTTGGAGCACTGCCATTGTGTGGAGCGTGGAGACCGCCTCCCCCGAGGCAGCGTACGCCTTGTCTGCAATATGAGCAGTCAGACGGCACGTCTCGATGGAAGCGCTGCCTCCACATGAGCGAGACCCAGGCATAGGATGCAGAACTTGTGTGTGTCCAGAGCCTCGATAGGTCCGGAAAAGCGTGCAAACTTTGGACATGCTGGAACACCAAAAGGGAAACTCGTCTTCTTGCGTCTTCTCCACAGCTGTCTTTGAGTAGGAAACTGCTTCGAAAGAGGAAGATTCTGAGTTTATGCCGCCAAGACAGCGCATTATATAGCGGCAGAGGCCCCGCCCATTATTGCCGTCTTGACTGGCATTGGCCAGCGAAGAGTTGCAACTTCACTGGTGTTGTGCAATAAGATTTCAGGTAGGTTAGGAAGGAAGGGAGTCCCCAAATGCGTCAGCTTCAATGTCGAGTGAACCGTTCTTGATAGGGAACTGCATCTTGCAACATTGTATCTTTTAATTTTTTGACACTGATATTGTACTTAATTGAATAAATATTAAACTGACTCAAGCTGATTAACAACATTGCTGTCTTTTGTAGAGCTGCTTATAGCTAAATTGAAGCTCAATTACTTTTTGAATTATTTCAATCTAATGAACTTCACACTGTTATTGATCTGAACTGAATCAACACTGAACTTAACACTGGCTTGCTTAGTTGGGGTCTGAAAGACACTTATTGATCAATAATTTATCAATATGACCGCAGAGAATAAAACCTTTAGGTGAGAACAAAACTTGAACTGAAATAGACTGGATGATGGCATTATCATTTTTCTTTAGAGGTTTTTTTTTTTTTTTTTTTACAGTTGAATTGCATCTTACAATATCAACACTGGTATTAAACTGAACTGAATCAACACTAAGTTGACTTTAGACATTACTGCCTTTGTAGAGGTGTTTATAGCTGAACTGAATTTGTTTCAAACTAATTACCTTTACACTGTTATTGAATTAAAATGAACCAGCACTAAATTGACTTGAGCTGAATCAATTATTATTATGAATTTCTTAACCAAATCTCAACAACATAATGGCATGTCTTTTGAGTTCAGCTGAAACTTTTAAATGACACTTAAGTGATCAAGAATATTCCAATATAGGCTACAATCGTTCTATTCCTCTTTTCCTTACATCCTTACCTCGACTCATAAGTGAGCTAAAATGCTAAGAGAAGGAAATGGGAAAAAAACATAAACAATATATATATACATATATATATGCTGTTGATGCTGTTTTGTTCCGGTCTCCATAGGAACCCATTCAAATAGCACCCATCTGTTTTTAAAGTAGATATCATCGGCAGCTTCGCGTCATCTACACACTCATTAAACTTCGAGGAGCCAGGCACTAACAAATGACGGCCATTGCAACATTGCAAAGTGATTGCGCTATGGAGCCATGTGCTTTTTAAAAACATTTTAATAGGTTTAACATTAGATTATCAACTTGGAATATACGTTCATTTAACTAGAAACACTGGAGACCACAAATGCAAAGCATTCTTCAGGGTAAAAGTCAGGCTGACTTCCGCGTTCATGAAAAAAAGATGTGCTAGTTATATAAATAAGACTTCAATACAAAACATCTGTTTTAAGACCACATTTCTAGGACCGTAGTTGTTTTTTTTGTACTAGCAGTTTATACTATTTCACTTATATTCAATTCAGTCTGTATTTATTTATTTGCTATTGATTATATATATATTTTTGCTATTAATGTACATGTATATTAAAGCAACTTTTTGAGTTTACTCTATTATAAATCAACTTTTTGAGTTTACTCTATGAAAAGTATAAGGTAAAAACTTTGCTATAAATATTACGCGTCCTAATGTCTGATGACGTTTGCACCTTTTTTCCTCTGAAGAATGTATTTTGTATAGCCTAGGAAATCCACTGCTATGTGTGCAAGATCCCCTTCTAGTTGAACTTTATTATTAATGATCAGTAATGATTTATTGTTTCTATTAGTTAGATTTAATTGACCTGAACAACCTCTAACCATCCCTGGTGAAAAAAACAGCATGCTGGTAGGTATGTTTTGATGCTGGAATGCTGGTTAGGTAGGTTTTGATGCTGGTTTAAGCTGGTCCTTTGCTGGTTTTTGCTGGTCATGTTGCTGGTCAAGGACCAGCATGAACTAGCAAAGGACCAGCATAAACCAGCTAAGGACCAGCATAAAACAGCAAAGGACCAGCTTAAACCAGCATCAAAACCTACCTAGCCAGCATTCCAGCATCAAAACATACCTACCAGCATATGCTGGTTTTTTCACCAGGGATAACCGTTACTATTCCTTTTAAAAATATTTATCCAATTTGTTTCATTATATAAGCCCCTATATTCTAGTTTTAAATTCAGTTCTGGATCTGCAGCCTCTGGTATTCTACGATTATAGCCTACTGTTGAAAAAAAAAATGTCAACACAGATTTGGAACGACACTTTTTGTGTAAGTGTGCTTTTTAGGATAAGGCCAGAGCATACCACAAACGGATGACACAGTTCGGCGGCATTTGACAACATAAAAACTTCTTTTACTTAATATTTATCAGCTCCTTTAAATTAATATTTTAATGTTGTGACTTGAGTATGATAGCCTTGATCTACAGCGGAAAAAATGTTGGCTCTCTTATTGTTTCACGTGATTGGATGTTCGTTGGAAACGTCATACTTCAATGTGCTCTCGTCCCCAATCATAAACCGAGGAGGAACATCACAGGATCGAAACCTGAGTTGGCAGGGAACGTTTATATGGAGCCTTACAAAACGGTTGAACCAGATCTAAATCTATTTACATTTCTTACCTCGAAAGCAACTCTAGAACACAAATGGTGTTTTCGGATTTTTTCGTTAGACTAGTCTATGCTTTGCTGAATTGTTAGCTTGTTTTGTATGTTTAGCGTGTGTTACCATAGCAACCGCTCTGCTTCTTTTGCGTTTACTGCTTATTTCTCGTTTATGTGAGGTAACTCGCTTGTATGTTGATGTCCAAAATACAAACATCAGCTCTCGTTGTCTATGACAGAATACGTAAGTGTTTATGTTTTGCAGGAATGATGGCCAGCGGATCAAAATATAAGGAGCCCAGAGTCAATCACTACAGAACAGAGACACGACAGTTAATACAAAGTGTGTGTGTGTGTGTACTTGTTCTTGCTGCATTGTGGGGACCAAATGTCCCCACAAGGATAGTAAAACCTGAAATTTTGACATGATGGGGACCGGCCTGTGGTCCCCACAATGTTAAAAAAATTATTAAAAATAGTAAATGATGCTTATCTGAAAATGTAACAATGTAAACGTGTTCTATAAGGGGTAGGTTTAGGGTTAGGGGATAGACAATATCGTTTGGTCAGTATAAAAACTATAGAGGTCTACTGAAAGTCCCCACAATTCACAAAAACAAACGTGTGTGTGTTTGCATGCCGAAACTAATGCATCTCTTTTAGTTGATCTTTTCTATGGCTCCACCTGTGGGTTTGTTTTGTTTCATTGCAGTGATGATGCAGGAGTCTCGTCTAACGGACTTTCAGCAGAGGCAGATCAATAATCAGCTGAAAAGTGAGTTTAGGTGGCAAATTTTATACTATCCTACATCTGTCCTTACAACTGGACTTTTATGCCTAATTTATGTTATTTTCTGTTTGAGCAGATGGCGGCGCTCTTCCACTAACATTTAATCTCACCCCGCTTGAGCCCAGTGTGCAGTCAGAGCCCAAAGTCACTAGAGTGACTGCACTGACTGGTCACCAGCAGAAGCGCAGTGCAGAACAATGTAGTGCTGGAGATAATTACAAACCAGACCAGTTCAAGCCTAGAGCAACACGTAAGTTTGAAAAGAGTGAATACTGATGAAGTGGACAATGTTATTTTTAATCAGGATTAAAATACCATAGTATGACTTTTTACCTTTGTTTTAAGCTTAGGATATCTTATCTTAATTAAAAGAAAAAATAAAGAAATCATATATACTGGGAAAAGAACAGTTAATTTTTTCCTCTTAATAAGTGAGATGGGGGTCTGTACTTGAATATAGTTTTCAAATTTTGTTTTTGTTTGCAACGGGCTTAAATAAATAATAATATATCCATTTAAATTAACCTAAATTGACACATTTAAGTAGTTAAATCTCCTTACAATGTCCTTTAAGATAAAACATTTTGTAGTGTGCAGGATTTCTTTTTGTCTTAGGTGTGAGAAGTTCATTGATTTATTATTTCTAATTTTCGTACTATTGCTTTTCCTGTCTGTGGTTAGGAATCAAGCTCTGCTACAGCATCTCTGTGTAAGATAATTAATGTAGGAACCTAGCAATGTAACAAAATACTTCCCAAAGATAAATTTAGTAATAATGACTTTTAACCATTTAAGGAATTTACTTTACTTTGCTCATATTCACCCCAATATAATAAATATATAGAAAATAATAGTCTTTGTTTTGTAATTAGGGCTGGCAAAAGATTAATCGCATACAAAATAAAAATTATACTGTGTGTAATTATTATGAATATATAAATACAAACACTTTCATGTATATATTTAAGAAATATTTACAAGTATATGTATTTATTATAATTTTATAGAATTTATATTATATATAAATAAAAATAATTTGTACATAACATATTTCTCTTAAATATATACATAATAATTACACACAGTACATACACATATATTTAGGCAAATTCAGACTTTTATTTTGTATGCCAATAATCGTGATTAATCGTTTGACAGCCCTATTTGTAATACAACATATTAAAATAACCGTGATCATTAACAGGCATAACATTATGACCACTGACAGGTGAAGTGAATAACACTGATCTCTTCATCATGGCACCTGTTAGTGGGTGGGATATATTAGGCAGCAAGCAAACATTTTGTCCTCAAAGTTGATGTGTTAGAGGCAGAAAAAATGGACAGGCGTAAGCAGTTTGATGCTTTGGGCAATGTTCTGCTGGGAAACCTTGGGTCCTGCCATCCATGTGGATGTTACTTTGACATATTCCAAGTATTCTTGCATACCATGTACACTTTTTCATGGAGACAGTATTTCCTGGTGGTCGTAGCCCCTTTCAACAGGATAATGTGCCCTGCTACAAAGCAAAAATGGTTGACAACAATGAGTTTGAGGTGTTGACTCAATCCAATCGAGCATCTGTGGTCCGATTCATGGAGGCTTCACCTCACAGCTTACAGGACTTAAAGGATCTGTTGCTAAAATCTTGTGCCAGATATCACAGTACACCTTCAGGGGTCTAGTGGAGTCCATGCCTCAATAGGTTAGTGCTGTTTTGGCAGCAAAAGGGGGACCAACACAATTGTAGGAAGGTGGTTACAATGTTATGCCTGATCGGTGTGTATATAGGCTTTCCATAAATTTCTGTAACCTGTGTTTCCTGTCTTTCTAGGTGATCTAGAGAAAGAGAAGAGGCAGCTACAAAATCTTCTTTCGACTGGTCAAAAGGATATTAGGCCACCTGACTTCCAAAGAGACTTAACAGAGAGAAGAGAACAACAGATAGACCGATTCCAAGAGGGTGAGACACGCAGTATTTTAAAAATGGTTGTTCCCTTGAATCCATCGCACGTTAGGGACCTGAACATATTTTAATGATAGTGATTGAATATTGAAATAGTTTTGTAAGTAATGTTCTATTTTTTTATGTCCTTTTTTAAAATATGCTTTATTATAATGTCGAAGTTTATAGGGAGAGTTAAAGACACTTTAATGAAAGCTTAGTATAAGCACGTCACGGAAACATGGAAACTATAATTATGTAATTTCTTACCAACAGTTCTGGATGAGATTGAGGAGAGGAGGCAGTTTTTAGAGGACATGATGGCATTGGGAAAAGGTCACCAATACCAGCACTTCATCAACACAGAGATTTCCCAGGTAAAGATACAAACACATAAGCTGACATATAGAAGCCATACTGTCATGCAACATCATCTTCATCAGTTTCTCCAGTTTAAGTTAAAAAACTTGAAAAATTAGGAAGTTATTATTGTTTTATGGTACCACGCTTAAACATCCTGTTTTTTTTAACCACATTTTATTGTCTCTTTATATTCTTGTGTGGTCATTAGCTGTTTATAATGCTGGGAACACACTGCACGATCAAAGCCGTTGAATCGCTGATCTTCTCACATGAAATGACAGTCTGGGATACTATCATACATATACATACATCTAGTTGCTGTTGTGTGCACATTACACAATGTGTCAAATGTCTTTAATAATTCACATTACATGATTGTCACTCGCATTGATGAGCAATGATTTGACTCCGATTTCAAGCATTTGTCTGCAGTTTCCATAAAGCTGTTGGTAAGTGAAAACCGGGGCTTAAATTGTGCAGTGTGTCATCTTAAATCAAAACTGATTTGTTCTAAACTGTCTGGTGGATGCTGTGAGACCTGCTTCTAACTGCCTGATACTTTCCAACAGAAAATCTGTGAACTTGAAAAGATCGACAGGAAACGCAGTGCAGAACTAAGCACACCCAATCTTAATGGAAAAAAGGCACAAAGCAAAGAGAGGGATACAGAAAGAGTGAAAATATAAGTGTTAGACATGTATTAACATTAAAGTATAATTTCCAAAAAAGTCAAAACTTCGAGGGTTTTCTTTTATTAAGTGGTTTTAATGTCCTCCATCCTAAATGGGCAAACTGTTCTAGGGAAAACAAAAAGCCCTTGGAGTTGATCAGGCACACAAACACACTGACAGAACAAGCACAATACTGAAATCTGACAAATACAAATACACACACAAATACTTGGAGAAGACACGCAAACTAAAATGTCAACAAAATATTCAAAGACACTCAACAGCCAATGCGAGGACATATGCATAAATTAAACAGATTAAAGGCACTCCTTCGGAAATACACTCCTGCTTGGGTTTACAGAGATTAAGGCCCAACACACAACATGTGACATTCTACAGTGAACATAAACCATTTTTAAATTAAAAAAAATAATATTGCATAATCGTCACTTTTAATAGTCTCTAAAGTGTGAGGAACAACTATTATTGCTTAACATTAAAAACCTTACAGTTAACATTTTGTGTGTTGTTACAGTTTTGTTATTTTATAAAAGGGATTTAGACTCATTGTTATCTCTCATTTTAATGTTCATCTGTCATGGATTCTTCAGGGTGCACAGTTGTCTAGTAACAAGCTCAAAGTTAATTTACAAGTTTGATGGTTTCTTAAACCTTTAGGTAGGTTAGCCTAAAATTTGCACTGCAAATGTATTTAGTATTTTTGTCTTGTTTTTAAAATTCTTAAGATGCATTTACCAGATAAACAAAGGCCACGTTCGCACAGCAGCAGAATACGGTTGTCAATACCATATTTGAGTCCTTAATACGGTTATGTTCACACACAGTACAGTTATTTACGGGTGTGACAACTGTATTCTTGGACTATAACCGAACTCACACCGGTAAAAAAAATTTTTAAGGACTCACAACTGTATTCTTGGAAAACACGCGCCGTGTGAACAGAACAGGACTGGACAACTAGTTGTCCATCACGTCATACAGTGCGAGAGAGCCGCTTTGCTGCACAAACATGCATCTACCGTATGCTTTAATTTGTGGTTTCGGTCATTTACGGTGACAGAGAAATTAGCTGTGTCATCTGAAAGTTTTTTGTTTTCTGCACGCAACTCCAAAGCTCTGCTCTTCACTCAAATTTAATAGCTGCTGTCGGTTAATGATGATTTGATGGATGAACTCGCAGTTCGATTGGACTCTTGTCATGTCAGAAAGTGGGAATACTTTCAGTTTTACAGACATCGCCATATTTGATATTGCGCTGGTCTCTATTGCTATGGTTACTCGCAAGGAATATGGGCTTGACTCCTGTTGCACGTCCATACAGACAGTATTCGAAAATAGGAATGGGTGATACCACTTATTTTGTTTTCAATACGATACCGATACTTTTAAAGGCCAGTATCGTCGATACCGATACGATACTTCTAAAATAAACTTTTAGATTATCACATTTATTAAATTGTTAAATTACTAAGAGAAAAATGGTTTACTGTAGCGGTAACCATGGAAATCTACAAATACTATAGTTAAACTGTGGTCACTTTAATAAAACCATGGTTCATTTTCATAAGGGACTGAAGTGATAGGCTGTTGCATGCATAAAATGCAGCTTTTTGTTCTGACAGTATATGATTTATATAAACATTACAGAATAGAACCTGATCAACATGAACCTTTAACATTCAATTTTAATAAATGTAATTGAACAAACTATATAGGCTACAATTTGAATTTGTTTACTGTGAAATAACTCAAACACAGGCTATAAGATTTTTTTCTGTATTGTTCTGGGCTGCTGTTCCCAAAAACATCAACGCTTTATGATACTTTTGGGAAACGCAGCCCTATCTGAATGCACTGTCAAAAGTGAGTAAACACTCTGTGATTGATTGGTTCTGTCTTGCATTAATTGCGTGTGTTCAGATGACCAGAAAAATAGTTCTTTCCTACACAATTATGTGCGAACATAGGTTATTCGTCTAGTTTATTCCATATTGCATGCATTATTTTTTTGTTAAATAAACAATATTACTGGTAAATAAAACACACCTTACTATTGATATTTTTTTATTTGAGTATCAATACTTTCGATATTCATATCAGTATCGATATATCAATACTTCAGGATCGATACGCCATCCCTATTTGAAAAACGTCTGCAAGCTGCTGTGTGAATGGGACATTTCAAAACTCAGACCTGTAAGTAAATGCAGTTGTCAATCCTAAAAACTGACAGTGTGAACGTGGCCTGAATGGCATAAGATATTTAGTCTTGTTCCCAGAAGAAAAAAAAAACGAAAACTGTCTGTCAATGTTTTGTCAGTGGCAGTATTTTGGTTACCCCACTGGCAGATAATTTTATAATTTTACTTGTTTTAAATAAGTAAATGTTTAAAGCAAGTAAATCTAGTAAATGCATCTTAATTTAAGAATTTGTAGGTATTTTGACTAGAAACAAGACAAAAAATACTAGGTAAGAAAAAAGCCTTTTTTGCAGTGCACTGAAATCCAAAACATAACCAGGTTTTGCTAGTACGAAATTATGTTATGAACTAATACCCTGTCCGTAAAAAAAAAAAAAAAAAAAAAAAAAAAAAATTCTCATCGTAGGGTTATAACAATATCATTTAACAATATTTTTTAAGTTTATTTTTTTATTTGAATAAGTCTATTGAATATTATTCATATTAAATACATTGCCTGGGCCAAAAAAGCTATTTGGATTTAAATAAGAAAATACTTGAGTTGAATTGGATCATCATTATTGCAGGATTAATAGTTTCTGGCATGTTAGATTTGGCAATAATCCTTTTAACCCTAACTGATGCAGTGTGTAGCTTTCCATTAAATATGTTGGAAGATGTATCCAGTGGCCATATTCCACAATGTCAAGATTCATCAGGCTCAAATTGTGAAAGAGTGTTTCAGGGAGCACAAAGAATCATTTGTACACATGAATTATTCACCACTGACCTTAACCTCATTGTGCTGGAGTACACTTTACAGAGTGGTTTGACATTCTCATTGTCAATACATTATCTCTGCCAAAAATGAATGCAACTCTTGATGAAAAAATATTGGGATGTTGCGTAAGGTTGTTGAAATAATGCCACAGTGCATGCACACTGTTATCACAGCTAATGGTGGTTCAACAAAAGAGTATGTAATTTTTATTTTATTTTTGGCCAGGCAGTGTATTAATCAATAGAAATCATATTAAAATTAATGTGTATATAAAATGTTATCCAGGGTAGGGTTGCACCAGCTGTTAATAAATTTTTGCTTAATCTACACTCTCTTTTAAATTTGGTAATTTGGTTCAGAAGTAATGCATCATTGCATAATAAGAAAATTACCATAAATTATTCAACATCAGCTTTCAACTTCAGAAGCAGAAATGTGATTTTCAGTTCATCAATGTCTTTTGCCTCATGTAACTAATGCTAAAATTATGTTTTTTAACACTATTCTGTAAATAACATTATAAATAACATTGTAAATAACAAAACAAGGAGCAATAAATAAATACTGATGCAACAAAAACTAATGACATTGAGATGTTTTTGGCACAGAGCGGTGCACACAGAGATATGCTGTTTAGATCTGGTTTCGTGCTGGAGAGCTGCAAGTCAGTTATTCACGTAACGTTCTCTTTTTTTAAAAAGTAAACAACTGTAAATGTCAACACAATCAAACTTCTCTAAAGCATTGTATTCTGTCAGGTAAAACATGAGCTTACTGACGCTGTTTTAAAATCTGCTACATTCCAGTTGGTACTCTTGAGTTGGAAGCTTCCGTAATTGTTTATTGCATATTTTGTATATATTTGTATGTATAGTTATGTCTGAACTAAGTTTAACGGTGCAGCTTTCAAATATTTAATACTGCGTAAATTGTCACTCACTATCGGTTTAATACTAGGCTTTTTTAAAATTAAGCACAGCTGGTGCAACCAAACCCAGGCAGACAAAAATCGAAAAATCCCTGTTACTCATAAAATCCCAAAAGACTAGTAATTTATTTCTTTCATCTCAACAATGTTTCTTTAATTAGTGAGATGAAAAGGCTGGATGGGGCCTGAAAAGTTTTTTCTTCAGTGTGGAAAGAAAAGAAAAGTAGCAGTACCCTCCATGCCATTTATAAATAAATATAAACCCAGAGAACAAGATTAAATCAAGTTTGGCAAAAATAAATGTCATACCATTTAATAGGCTTCCTATTGAGTGCTTTCTATGACTAACGATGAGTTTAAAAGAAAGGTATGTGTTAAACTTTGTCAGCATAATTTTCTCATTGCCTCATTGATTCTCAATGTCATGTCTTCATCACATTCAGTATCAGTTTTCTTTTACTTCAAAATGTAGAGATTAAAGTAAGATTATATAGTGGCTGAGCCTTTCAGTATATATTTTTTAAATCGTCGCATCTGACTAAGACAGTGTTAATTTTTCACTTTTATGTACTGCAGTTATGCAGTATATCACTTCAGCTGCTACTACCTGAAAGGCAAATTAAACATAACCGGCTCTGTTTTATAGCAATATATTTAAAAGCGTTAATTAAACATAAAGAGCATTTAGTCAATCTTTTTAGTATATCTTTTTTTGTTTCTCTTTCCTTCGTAAGTTTACTCTTCAACTGTTCTCCTTTCTGGGACTGCTGTCCTTTACTCCTTCATTCTTGGTGCTCAGTCTCTTCAAAACCTTCATGGGCTTAAACTTCCCTGTTTTCTTCTTCTGCTCACTCTGTCCATGAAACTCTGAAAAGAAATACAAGAGCAAGCTTAGTATGAATGAGGTGTAAAGTGAAAGTCAGAGAAAAGAGAAAGAACACTAACCTTTTTTCTTTAGCATAGCAGCTACTAGTTTGTCTTCCTCCTCCTCCCTAAAGACAGAAATTAATGGTATCTTTAAAAACAGCATGCAAACTTGATACTAATGACAAATTTTCTTTTCTATTTCATTTTAAATTTGCAGGAAAAAAACGTTTTAGCAGAGACACTTAAGCTCTGAATTAGAGTACATTTGCATTGACTGATTACCTCTGCCTGTCCAGATCTATGCTGTTAACAATCTGGTTCCTCTGCTCAATTATAGTGACAAGTTCTGCCATCAATTGCTTTTCCCTGTCTTTGTCTTCAGGTGTCCATTCTTTCTCTATCAGAGATGTCAGCAATTGGGAGGGAGAGTCATAAAGGAGAAACGAAATAAAATTGGCTGTTATTTAAAAGAAAGGAAGAAGGATTACTCAAGAAAAGCCTTTTCTGTTATTTCATACCTGGCTTGTTAAGTAAACATCTTAGCTCATATTCCACATCAGCCTGCCTCTCCTCCAGGTTCTGCTGCTTGGCTCTAAAATCCAGACAATAATCAGACAAATTTATGCCTGTTTCATATTTAACTTTAACCCAACTGACCTCCATTGTTCTGTGTAGAGACCCTGAAAATATCAGGTTGACATGTTGATGAGGAGTTGACCAAGCAAAATTCAAGCACAATTATTTACTAACTAACTGACTAATTAAATAATAATAATAATAATTACTATTATTATAATAAATAACATTATTATTATTATTATTATTATATTGACAGCTCTATGAACAGGAACTGCAGCCAACTTTAGCACCTTGCTATGGCAGTGGTTCTAAAACTGTGTGTAGCAATCTGGCATAAAAATTAAAAAAAAAAAAAAGTATTACACATGTACATAACTATTAGAAACTTGACTGTCATGGAATCTTATGTACACAAAGATGAGGATCAAATTTACTTCATAATGGTTTACATAAAGCCCCAGCCAGCAGTGTTGGTTGCTTTAATCATGTACATTTAGTGTTCAAAGTTTTTTTATTTGCTTTCATTTCTTTTCATTTGCAATTTTATTTTCTAGAGCGGTTAGAGATGCTAACTTCTGCATGAGCCACACATCAATGATAACCTGAGCGCTGAAACTAAACGCCTACTGCTGCTTTGGCAACGGATGCTGTAATCTATTAATAAGGGCGCCAAAATGAATTTAACACTCATGCACTGTTTGTGAAACAAGTCTAAGGTGACAACTCAGAGTATGTAAAGCAAGCCTGAAACTTCATTTATATAATGATACAGTTGAGGTCAAAAGTTTACATACACCTTGCAAAATCTGTAAAATGTTAATTATTTTACCAAAATAAGAGGGATCATACAAAATGCATGTAATTTTTTATTTAGTACTGACCTGAATAAGATATTTTACATAAAAGATGTTTACATATAGTCCACAATAGAAAATAATAGTTGAATTTATAAAAATGACCCCGTTCAAAAGTTTACATACGCTTGATTGTTAATACTGTGTTGTTACCTGAATGATCCATAGCTGTTTTTTTTTTGTTTGTTTGTTTAGTGATAATTGGGTTTTTCAGCATTTTTGTGTATTTGAAACCTTTCCAACAATGATTGTATGATTCTGAGATCCATCTTTTCACACTGAGGACAACTGAGGGACCCAACTATTACCAAAGGTTCAAATGCTCACAGATGCTCCAGAGAAAACACAATGCATTCAGAACTGGGGGGGTGAAAACTTTTTGAATTTGAAGATCAGGGTAAATTTAACTTATTTTATCTTCTGGGAAACATGTAAGTATCTTCTGTAGTTTCTAAAGGACAGTACTAAATGTTCAAAAAATGTATACATCTTCATTCTGTTCAAAAGTTTACACCCCTTAATGCATTGTTTTTATTTCTGAAGCATCAGTGAGCATTTGAACCTTTTTGTAGTAGTTGCATATGAGTCCCTCAGTTGTCCTCTGTGTGAAAAGATGGATCTCAAAATCATAGTCATTGTTGGGTTCAAATACACAAAAATGCTGAAAAATCCAAGAACTTGTGGAACCTAAAGGAACAGCAGGCAGTTAGACTGTTCAGGACAAAGAAAGAACTCATGAACAACTACCACAAAAAAAAAAAAAAAAACACACACAGCTGTGGATCATTCAGCTAACAACACTGTATTAAGAATCAAGCGCATGTAAACTTTAAACGGTGTCATTTTTATAAATTCAACTATTATTTTCTTTTGGGGACTATATGTAAATGTCTTTTATGTGAAATATTTCTTATTCAGGTCAGTCCTAAATAAAAAATAACATGCATTTTGTACGTGCACCTCTTATTTTGTTAAAATATTTAACATTTTGCAGACTCTGCAAGGTGTATGTAAACTTTTGACCTCAACTGTATGTGTAGTATTTAAAATGATAAATGTAAGTTTGAGATTGTTTTTCAATCATACGTTTTCTCTAGGGAGGTTGCAAATGGATACCACACCATACACAAGGGGGATATTGCAGTTTAAGAACCACTATGCAACAGTATGTTGTTATTGATAATACATCATATTAAATGTATGCTAATAATGCACTTACGTGTAGACCAGTTCAGCCTCTCTCCGTACCAGTAAATGCTTCTCGTGAATCAGAGTGAACCAGTCAACAAGTAGATGTTCCTCCTCATCATCTGAAATGACAAAACGCAGGGTCACTCAATCCAGTAATTCAAACACAGCCATGTCCAAGATCAAGCACACTGCTCTGTTCTAACCAGATATGGGACAGTCTGGTAAAACAGAGTGCATTTTTATGACGCTTAGCCCAAGTTTTGAGTTCTCAGTTTGGGACTCAGTTTAAGGTTGATCAGCCTCTATGAAACCACATGAACTGCTACTCTCTTTAGATGAGCCAAAAGTAAAAAAACCCTTAGATGACCTGGCTGAATGCAGTTACTGTTCACAAGATGAAAGATGGCAATAATACACAGACAAAAATGTTTAAATCATCATTAAAAATTTATTTTATTTCATTTTATTCTTATTTAAATTATTAAAACCAAACAAATTAATAAATAAATATTAAGAAAAATGTAATACTTAATTTTACGTAACAAAAGTAAAATTACAATATTTATGGCAGTCTCAATTTCTTTTCCTTCAAATGTTAAACTATAGAGCTTTTATTTTGGTGGAAAACACTGGTAAACCTTAAAGCTTCTCTTTTATTGACAACAAATTTAAAAACTATTCTTATTACAAATACAAGAAGATGGTTGGTGTGTTTAAATGCACATCATAAGTGAGCCAAACTCGCTGTGTTTGCAAAGAAGTTTGTGTAAAACAGCATTTGCTGTAAACCAAGCCACTCCAAGACACTGAACACACTGGATCATGAGCTATTCATGGAAAAATCAGATCCCTGGCTAATTAATATCTCATCAGCATAGCCAATGTTGGCAGTTCTTCTGCAGCATGCAGCTCTCCTCTTACCATTTGAACATTCTCGTAAGCTCTTCTCCAGATCCACCCCTCTCTGCTCTAATTCATCCAAGCGTTTCTCCAGATCACTCATCTCTACATGGATGTCTTCAACTGGAATATACTGGTCTGACTGTACCTATCAGATAAGATGACAGGACAAAAAAAATTATAAACATGCTCTGACTAATATATGGGGTGTAATGGACCCTATCAAACTATGTTCATTCTGACCTTGTATAGAAACTAATAACATTTTCAAAATGCAACAAAAATACTAATACTACTTTTCATGTGAGACATTACATTAAGACAATGAATGTGCCATAGTTACAGTTCCTTTCTAAAAACAATCAAAACACAACCATATTCATATTCAAGCAGCAAGAGGTTGTTTCTGTGCCTTACTTTACGCTTAATGAGAGGAAATCCATGTCCAGGTGCAGGAGGTCGTGCAGGACGGGGCCCTTTTGGAGGTCTGGATACAGAAGAGCTGACAGAGGTGGTTGTCTTCCGATTAAAAGGATTCTCTTTACAAGTGCGCTGAAGACGACAGTGATGAGAGAGCATTAATCAAAGATATTGAACAAAAAAATTATTAAAAGGAAGCTCCTGGACTCCAGGAGGATTTCCTAGATCAAAGATGTGATAACTTGAAATTAAGTCTCTCACAAAAACCCTTGTTCTCACTGCTGCCCTGTTTCTTTTAAATTAAAGGGGTCATGAAATGCAGTTTCTGATTTTTATATTATGTTTCTTGAAGTTTGACAAGTTTGTTTACAGCAATAAAGGTCCAATATTTCCAAAAAATACAATTTTCCATCATCATTTTCACTCTCTGTGAAAAACACTCAACTCAAGGGGCATTAGCTCCTGTGGAAACAGAAGTAAACAGCTACTGCTGTAATTGGCTAACTTCATTATATTGTATCCACACCCTCCTTTACAGCACACTGTGCATTTTCATACTCAAGATGGCAAGAATTGTGAGCCTCACTTGAACTTGGGAAAGGTGCTACATAAATGAATGATACTATTATTATCATTATTATAGATTTTTGTGTTTGAGCCAAGTCAGATACAGAGTAAGGAAGAAATTGAAACAACACAACCACAACGATTAATTAACTGTTTAATTTTAAGTAAGCACTATTATTACTTGGCATAATACAAAACATTGATGGACATACGAGTTGTTCCGAACACACCTACATGATTACATACGATGATAGCGTGTGTTAAAGGGCGTGTCGAGAAGAATCTTGAATCTCCAGATTTCAAATCCATGCTTTTCAGAAGGGTAGAAAAGCATGTTTTATTTTAAAATGGGGAGTTACGGTTGAGTTCTGAAATCTGCAGTATGTTTTTACAGTAGAGAAACTACTTGTGTACATATCTAAAATATATGGATACTCCATTTCATGGCCCCTTTAAATTTTTTGCTACTAAAAGTTTTTTACATTCCTCAGCTAATTTTAAAGCAGTTAAAATTGTCATTACCCCACAAAACTTTTAAGAATCACAATAAAGTCCTATAAACTATTTTGTGGAACAGAAGCTTTGATTTCTTTCAAAAACAAAAATGCCAAATCTAAACAGTAGTGTGATCTAGACAGTAAATCTAACCTTGCCTGGAGTGCTGGGTGTCTGTAAAAAGGGGGGTGGTGGTGGTCTCACACTGCGATTGGTTTGTGGAGTAGCTGGTGCTGAGTTGGTATTGGTAGGTGGTGGTGGTGGAGGAGGCAGGTTTGGAGAACAGTTAGGCTGAAGCTTAGTTTTTTGGGACAGGCCAGAAGCAGGAGCGTTGATTGATGGTTCAGATACACTCTTGGTAAACAAATGGTCCTGTTCATTAGCAGCAGGTTGCTGGGGGACTGCACTGTGGTCTGAGGAAGAGGAGGAAAGGCTCTCTGTGCTCAGAGCTAAAGAAGAAGCAGGAGAAGAAGTCTGGGATGAAGAAAAAGCTAAAGAACAGCAGGAAAGAGACGACCCAGAAAAAAAAATATAACAAAAAATACAGACATGTGAGTAGTTACACAACACAACAATGGGGCCTCAAACATTCAAGAGGGGTGCAGAATGACTTACAAGTATTGAAAGTAATAAATTTAGTTGTGTGAAGCAAAATGTATGATGCCAGACACTGTAAGCAACTAACCTGATGTAGAAGAATTTGGAGCTTTGGGTGCTGGTCGCTTCTTCCTTCGGACACTTACGGGACTTTCAGAAGGGGCAGGACTTTGTCTTCTTGTGTCCCCAGCTGTAATTTCAGCAGACTGAGTAATACCATACCAAGGATGACTAGCCACCACAGGAGCAGGAGGATCTTCAGGACCTGTTTCTGGCTCCTCTTCTTCACCATCAAAGGGATTTGGAGGAGTGGATGGTCTTGATTCCTCTTCCTTTTCAGAAGGAGATGAACCAGTGCTGGGAGGTATGGCTATACCTGTGGGTGGGCGAGGTGCTGGTTTCTTCTTGGTCTCTGACTGGACAAGAGCCAGCCAGGGTGGGTCTTTTAGTTTAGGAGTGTCATTGGCCTTGCTAGATCTAAGAAATTAATGCATTTAAAACACTACTGGTCAAAAGTTTGGAATAACTGAGAGTTTTTAACGTTTTTGATAAAAAGTCTCTTATGCTCACTAAGGCTGGATTTATTTTATGTAAATTACAGTAAAAACAATAATCATTTTAAATGTTATTTCTATTTAAAATAACTTCATTTTGTTTTAATATTACATTTTAATACACTACCAATCAAAAGATTTTTTTATGTTTTTAAAAAAGTCTCTTCTGCTCACCAAGCCTGCATTTATTTGATCCAAATACAGCAAAAGCAATAATATTGTGAAATATTTTTAAAGCATTAAAAAATGCTTTCTATTTGAATATATTTTAAAATGTAATTTATAATTTTACAATTTATCATTTCAAACACATCCTGTTCTTTTGAATCCTGAAAAATATCCTGTAGTTTCAACTAAACTGTTAAGCAGCAAAAAATGATTTCTGAAGGATCATGTGACACTCAAAAGTGAAGTAACGGCTGTTGAAAATTCCATTTTGCCATCACAGGAATAAATCGCATTTTAAAATATATTAAAATGTTAAAAATAGTTATTTTAAACTGTAATATATATATTTTTTTTACATAATTTACAGTTTTTATTGTATTTTTGATTAAATAAATGCAGCCTTGGTGAGCATAAAGGACTTTTTTCAACATCATCATACATAAAAAAGAAACAAAATCCGAACAATGGATAATAAGAGATAAAATAGAGAAGACGTCAGCAACTATGTTACCGAGCAGGTGAGTGCACTCTTTCTCTTGGCACAGGAGCTTGAGGAATTTGAGTGTCAGGATCTCCTAGAGCCACAGTTAACAGACAGTTAAAAACATTTTACAAATGTAAAACATGTAAACAACATGTAAAATTACGAGCAGTTCAATGTTAGACATTTTTATCAATGCAGATAAGATTAGCATCAGTGCTCACCATTGACAACAGGGCTTTCAGAGGACCTGGGTGGGCGTGGCCTGGGGACAGGACGAGGAGCAGGGGTGGGCTCAAATACACGTCTAGGTGCTGGAACCGGTCGACCCTCTGCTGCAGTACTCTTCACAGGCGTTGTTGACTCGTTGCCATTGGCCCCATCAGCAGCTGGCTTGTGGTCTTCTTGTTGTGTGTTCTGATCCTCTTCTTCAGATTCATCAAAAGGATTTGGTGGACTAGAAGAACAAAGTGATCTCTGCTCTGTCTCGACTTCTGATCTTCTATCTGGCTGCATAATTGCTGCTTTTTCTATCTCAGTTATTTCCTTGTCCTCTCTCTCTGGGGTGATCTCAGCATCGCTATGTGATGCTTTAGATTCTAAACTCCTATTGTTTGGGTCTTCTGGGCTGGTTGAAGTTAATTTGGCTAGTTGATTACTCATATCTGAATGACCATTCTGATTGGTGGAGGCAGATTTGGTGAAGTGGTGTTTGCAAACTAGTGATCCAGGATCCTCTGTGAACTTGTAAGAGCCAGGCAGTAAAGTTCTGCTGCATTCCCTACATCTGAGACAAAAACAGAAATTCTCACAAAAACATTGATGACAGCAGAGGGAACAATAAGAAATTTTACTTTTTTATAAGTTTTTAATAACAGAACACTGCAGATGCAGAAGTTACGCTAGGCAGTTGGCCAGTTACCTGAAGCAGTTCCGATGATAAAGTTTGCCATCAACGAGGATCCTCTGAACCAGGTGAACATGTTTTCCACAGACTGAACAGGTGCTGCTCAGAGTACTGCGTTTTGGTTGGCTATCAGCACCAGACTACATAGCACATAATCCAGGTCGAGGATAGAAGGTATAAAAAACATGGGAAGGTAGAGGAAAAATGGTAAGAACCACTGATGTTTATCTGGGACCATATTTCATATATTTTGTACTTTGTTAATACTTGTACTGTATAAATATGAATAGAAGACCAGCTACATACACACTTAACTTCATGGCATTAGAAAGTTGTTAGGACTAAAAAATTCTTCAATAAGCAAACAAAGTCAATAAAAAAAAAGAAAAAAGTTTTTACTTTGAAAACAAAGGGTTACAATACAGATGCTTATGTCAAAAGCAAAGCATTAAGAAATGTAATTTTACTGATGTCATTAATTTACTGACCCACCAGTTTTATTGACTGGAACACAGTTATAGAAAGAAATTATCAGGATAAAGAGCAATAAAGAAAAGGAGCAGAATTCTGTCTGTGAATAAGAGGTAAAAGGTGCACAGGGGAACATTTCTGGAGAAGCAAAATTCTCTGAACTCAAGACAGTTCACAATATCTACCAAAAACCAAATATGTGATTTGGCTCTGACTGCTGATTTCATAAATTAATTAGAGAATATGGCAATAGCAGAGTACTTTGCTCTGAATACATGGAATCAGGCCAAAATAAGATCTCACTGCTCTCCATCTCATGTTGTAATAATGAATTCCACTCCACTCATGGTGCAACAGCAAATCCTTAAGTGGTTAAAAGTGTGAATTTTTGGAAAATTTGTCTGTGCACATACAGAGTGTTATTCGGTCTACAGCTACCTAAATAATCAGATGTTAAAAAGGACAACAAAATGTCTGTTTTTTAAAAACAATGCTGTCTTTACCTCAGTCTGAGCGTCACGGCCCTCTGGAGGAGCAAATGGTCTCTTTATGGCTGGTTTGATGTGACCAGGGCCACCAGGGCTCTTTATGTTTGTGGAGACAGCTAAATAGAGGATAAAAACATTCAGTAGCATGCTTTATTTTATTTTAAAGAATATATACACAACTCAAGTTCTATGGTCAGCATAAGGGACTTCCTGTCAGTTACACCAGGGAAGCTAAAAGGCTGTAGAAACTTGATTAAAAAAAAGCATTGGTACATAAACCTAAACATCAAAAAGCAAATCTGGACAAGTAATTTGCTTGAACAGCAAAGCTGGTTTGTTTACTTGCACCACCCAATGGTTAACAGTGTGAATCAGTTCAAACCACACCATTCTAAATAATAAGAAATCCATAAATCCTAAAAACTGTAGTGCAAACCAAATCATTCTTATTCAACACAATTTATCGTCAAAAGAACATTCTTTCTGTTTTCATTGTCCAAATGGATCTCTTTTTTCATTTATGGTGTTTACTGCAGTGTGAGACTACTTAAACGAATCAAATGTTACAATACCTCAGACAATCACTTCTGCTTTCAGTCACACTTGCAATGTTTTGTGACACTCATTGCATACACAAATGTTGCAGAAAAGAAAAAAACACTGTAGCACTGCAGTTATTTTGCATCTGTGGCTAAGATTTTTACAAAATGGACATACATTTAATCTTAATAGATTGGCTCATACGAGTAATTTGTATGTGATTGACACTACAAACAGAATTTGCTATACGTTTTTGATTTACTAAACATTGGGGGAGATTATAAAAAGGCCGTCTCTCTGTGTGTGTAAATAAAATGTTAGTATAAGTCATCATATCTATTTGCAGTATCCAATACTTACTGTGAGATTTGTTAGTGAAGTAGTTGTAATACTGAGATACATAGGTGATGATGCTCAATCTGTCAGGCACGCTCATGGACACCATGTCTTCTGGATCCAGCAGGGCTGGAATACCCAACTCACTCTCAGCAATCTCAAATGCCTTTGAAATGAAAAGAGAGAGGTCACATTACAGCAGAGCATAAACAACCAAAAACAGTGAATAAAAACATAATCATGTCACAAACTGTAATACTAAACACAAAAAAAGAACTCCAGTCCTAAGTGTCTCATTTTTCGTATATTAAAAATATCAATAACCACATGATTGTTATAAAAATATGTAACTACCAGTAGCTAAAGTAGCTGCAAGTCTATGGTTCTACAGCTTACAGTTAATATTCTGGAACGTACATCAAACAGGCATACTAAATAGTCAGTGTCGACTTACATTCAAAATGGTATTATGAACATTTAGACATTAAGAAAAATACATTTATCTGTAAAAACTAGACATGTATAAAAAAAAAAAAAAAATTTAATACTCAAACTTTAGGCAGTGTACACATTTACACTGCTGTTTATGCAAAGTCACAATAGACTACAATGTTATGATTTAAGCTCAATTAACAAAAAGCATTACTGTGTCATGTAACTGACACAAACACATAGATGTTTTGCTGCAACCACTTCCACTTTTAAGACCAGTACTGAAAAAAGATGCTTTCAAAAACCAGAGCATGACTTAGGAACTGTCAGCAGTTAATTGTTGATTCTGCCTAATGGTACGTATTAACAGCATAATTTCTAACTATACCCTCTCTTTATCTGGTGGTTTGTGTGATTGTGTGATACTCACCAGACGGTTGTTCTCAAAGACATTTTCTTTTGAGAGGGAGTCAAAATCTCTAGGAGACCAAAAAAAAAAAAATGTTTAGCAATATCAGAAGTCCAGAGTTATGAATTACAAACATCACAATGTTTATTAAAAATATAACAGAATAGATGCTAAATTACTCCAATAGGAGTAATTTAACTCCAAAAGGAGTTCACTGCATACACCCCAAAGATTTGTCTAGAAAAAATAAGCCTAAAGAATGAGACACACAGTATTTGGCAACCTGCTCTAATGCATCAGAAAAGTGTATGTTGGTTTGTTTACAAAACGCCTTTTTATTCAACTAATCCCATGATTAAAGGTTTAGCAGCCTGCAGAGAAACAAAATGGCGGTGAACGGCCTTTTCACATCAAGAGTGAAACAACATATGCGCCTGGCTTAATTCACGCCTGCACAGAGGGCACAGCATAAACAAACCTTTCAGAAGTGTATTCATACTTTCTTTAATTATTCCAGGTTTGTGTAAAGTTTGGTGTGTTTTGTTGATTTTGAGGAATACTGAATCTGTATTTGTGATTGAGACAAGCAACAAACAGCTGTTGCAGAAATAAGCATGTCTGGCATCTATATTTAACCAGCACATACGTTATATTTTACTACGAGTGTAATCTGATCCCAGTTCACAAACTGTGTATTTTTTCTTATCTTAAAAAGAACTGTGTGCATTAATGTATAAACTAGAACCACAAAACTTCATTCAAGATTATTTATGGCCTTAGTATACTGACTAGTTTTCTCATGACTGACTGAGTGTGAGTGTCTCCAGCATGAGCCAACATGCCCATTACAGCATTACACACAACGTGTGATCTACCCAGCAGATAATGACTGATGGCCTAAGGAATCTAGAACAAGTGATTAAATTTGTGGCTTTGTGTTTGGGAAATCAAAAAGGAAGCCTGGTTAACCCAGGTATATGTCTGGACCACACTGATATGTCCTGTGATGGTTTTTAAGACACTACTACTAAACCAACCTTCATTCACCCAGATGGAAATCATATTTAGTGTCTGAAAAAATGCCTATCCTATTCCCTATATAGTGCACAACTTTGGTGTTCTTCACTATATATAAAATAGTACATGAGTGAACAAGTGGCCAATTTAAAATGTAGCTTTAGTCTGAGACAGGTGGTATTTATAATTTAAAGAGTAAGGGATGCTCTCATCTAAAAATTAATTAAGCATATAAAAACTAGAGTTTAACATTTGAAGTGGATCAAAACCTTTCATCAAAGTTGTCCTAAAACCAAAACAATACCCCTTCTTGTCTATCATTTCACTGTGGTGAACTTCTTACAAATTACTTCCTGTGAGGGGCTTACACTTTTTTTTAAGTCTTTATCTGCTATGTCTTATAGTTGAAGTAATATTTAATAATACCAATTAAATTATATGAAGATTTTTGTTTTACATGTTAAAATTAAGTTATTTTAAATAATAAATCCTTATCTATTTAAATTTACATACACATTGAAATACAGCAGATTTGGTCACGGTATAACTGTTTAAATTCTTCATTATGTTCACAACCTTTCATCAACAAAAAATAATAAATCTTTCATCGTACGATGTATATATTGGCATGAAGGTAAATGATGCCTGAATTTCCATTTGGACTAAACTATTCCCGATGTGAATCAAACTGCGTGTCACTTCCTGTTTACTTCAAGTCACACCTAACAATAGCACAATACAACATAGATTTCCATTATTAATGTAAGTTAAAGTTAAAGCTGCCCTGAATTAAAATCGTTAAGATGATTACATTTTATGAGGTAACAGCTATGTTATCTTCAGAGAAGTGGGAAATGCAAACAAATCAAAGATGAAGTGTCAAAGAAGTGCTCACATGAGATCAGGTCTGTGTTTGTGGATGATGGCACAGAAGGCCAGTCCATCCCTGAAGGATGAAGACATGTTTGTAATGTCCACATTACTGTAACTTTCACACTGCCTCCTGCACCAGTCCTGTAAAGCTTTCAGAGAGCCCATAATCGAGATTCCAAAATCCACACCTATAGCCTAATCCTGCTCCTGAAATACACATGAAGACCCAAGAGTTCATGAGAGACCCGCTTCCACATGTCTCTGCCCGGTACCGTTAGATTCTGTTGTCTGATTTCTAAACGATCCCATTCGATCAAAGCAAGCAGTATGGATTTGACCGTACTCCAAAGAAAAAAAAATCAGCTCACACGAATGGAGTCAAACTCCAACTTCAGTTACAGTATTGAATATCCGTCTTTTAAAATGAGACATCAGTGATACTCCGATTAACGGCATTCAACTTCAAACCCGATACATAGACATATCAGGCCTAACAGTTAAATATTCTTTTAGGCGTAGCGTATACTGACGAATTTGGTGTACAGAGGCGTCTAGACGCGTACAACCAAGAATTTCAAAATAAAAGTCAAGTTCAAAATGAATACAAAACAAATCTTATAAAACGTTTTAAATGTTTATTAATGTTTATTGATGTTTATTATTATTATTATTATTATTATTATTATTGTTATTATTATGATTATTATTATTATTATTATTATTTACGCAACTATAACTATAACTATAACTTTTATCTCAAAAACGAATTCAGATTTTTTTAAGCGTTTAAAACCGTTCTGGTACACAAAGAGTGAAATGAACAAACATTTTTAAAGTATTCATTTATATTTAAAACTGTAAAATTATAAATCAAAATATAATTCATATTACAAACAAATAATTTCCACCAAAACCGACAATTTTGGCCTAGAACTTTTTTTTTTTTAATTGACTTGCACTTCCTAATGATGATCTGTTAGGTCTATATTCAGTGAGCAAATCTACAGTTTATTTAGGCCAATAGGCTACTGGGTGATTTTTAAACAAGTAAGAGTACTTTAAAATCAATTGCAAATGTAATTGGAAGCCAGTGTAAAGACCTGAGGACTGGAGTGAAATGCTCAGATATTTTGGTTCTGGTCAGAATCTTAAACTGCTGGTATGTCAAAGCAGCAAATACTGTTACTGATACTGCAGCCTACTGTTTTAAATCAGACATAGTGACTAATTTGCTGTCAGAGAGAATTTTACTGTTTATCTGAACTTGAGGGCTGCTTAACCTCTCAACTTCTGAGATATCAGGAGAACATCAAAAGGGTCTGCAAAATATGCTTGTTCAAAAATCAAAAATCTAGCTTTATAAAGATAACACTTCAGTGTTCTTGTTTATGTACCTTTTTGAAAGAGACTAATCTACTCTCACTGTGCACTTTGTTAGGCCTTCTAATTAAAAGGCTGAACACTAAGTGTACATTCTGACCTGAAGTCAGCCATTACACCATGTCTGAGCAAAATATAAGCTAACATAGAAGATTAATTAAATAAAGAACTGCATTTTTTTTAGACAATTTAATTTAAAAAATATGATTTTCTACTGACTTATAGCTTACTAAATCAACTCTAGAGAGGATAATTCAGTTTCAATGAAATAAGTGCTAAGACAGTTTCAATTAGAGTTTCAATTTGACTTTGGCCAGGAAGGAACCAAAAGTGATGAAAAAATCTTGAGAGGAACCAGTCTTACTGGTATTGGATATTTAATACAATTCCTGTTCCTTCTCTTCTACACTCTGTATACCATCTGCATTTTTGACCCATTCCACTGAAAATAAATTATTTGAATTGCCTGAGGTCCAAAAAAAACCTTCACAAGCAGCTGGAGCTATAGGTACTCTAAAGTAGTTGCCCTTAGGCTATAAACTGTATGACACCAATATATTATAAATAAGTAATTTATATAAGAACACATAAGCTGTTGTCACAGCCTATGAAAGAAGGGACCTGACAGTCAGTGTTCAGAAGGTCATTTGTTCATGGCACGCTAGACCACCATCTACACCTACAACTTTATTGTTGGGTGGGTGCTGGTAGATGGGGGAGCAATGATGTTGGCTGGGTGCTAGATTAGTTCTTGGATAAATTAATAAAAAGGTTCATTCATCAACAATTCATTCATTATCAAAACAAGTCTAAAATCTTCCCCATTGAACAAAGGCCTCTTTTACAGTTTAATCTGTGTCTTTTACAGCTGTCACCTCCTTCCTGTGAAACATACAGAACATACACATGTGGTTCAAAGAACTGACCACTAGAAGGTGACACTGGCACATTTTTACAAACTTTGGTGCATAGTTATTTATTTATTTATTTAAATATTAGAGGCAAAAATCTCACATTATTTGTTGGGAGACATATTAGATTAACTATTACATAACTTAAATAAATGAGCACATTTTATCAAAGAGACTGGTCTGTCCCACCTCATCTTGACCTTTTTAAATGTATCCAACAATTAACGTTATGCAATAAATAATGTTTAACTGATATATTTTATTCAGTGTAGTATGCAACTTAATTTATTTATGAACTAATTGCCAATAATGTAATATTTGTGTCCCACATTTTGCATGAAGTAGTTATTAGTTTATCTGTATGACTTGCTGTGGTAAAAAGGATGAGAAAGTCCAAAAGTGCACTATTATAGATTCTTTTGATTGTGAAAAGTATATTTGTGAATGTGTCTCTTTGTGAAGCTGAAACCAGCCTATTCATTAATAATGTCTTTACAATGAGGACAAAATAGTGATACTGTACCTCATTAAATATGGCACAATAACACAATGGCCAGGATTAATTGGCAAATTGTATTAAAGATTCACTCAACAATTGTAAGGCTAACGATACACGGGTCAACTTTTTGAGCAATTTTGCCGGGCAACTTTTTTTGAGCAATGTTGCTTGGGAATTTTGCCACTGAGAATGGGTAACAAATTTATATCTGGATAATTTAGATAGGTTGTGGGCCCTGTGTCTCACCTGGTTGCCCATTGATGGCAACATTTCCCAAAGTTGCCCAGCGATATTGCTTAAAAAGTTGCCTCGTGTATCATCAGCCTGAGGCTGTATTTCTCATAAACAATCATATGCCTTAGTAGATTGTAGAGACCACTGGTGTCAAAGGTCCATCATTGAACACAAGCCTATCATTGGCCTACAGTCCACAGCAGTCCAGTCTGTGGAAGATTTGCTTGTTTCTGTATTTAGTCTACTATATTTTCAAGTTTATTTAAACATTAGGTCTTTGGATGCTGCATCACATCTTGCTGGATTTGAATCACGAGTTTGAAGTGTTTAAATCAAGACAACAACAACACAATAATCATTCAGTTTCAGCTTTGAGTTTATTGCATTTCATTGAAAATCATTTTATGTATTTTGAACCCTTTGGTCATTTACTTTCCTAATTACTTTGAATATGTATTTGCTTACTATCTACTCATGAATATGGTTTATAGCAGGTGTTAACAGTGATCAACAATCATTACTAATGAAGAACAGGGTGGGGTGGGGTTGGTATAAACCATTGAAGCTCATTTGGTTAGAGAGAATAAGCACTCCACCCTTCTGTTGTCAATTACTATGTAACACCCTCCACCACGACACACAACACAGTACACCACACCGGTCATGTACGACTCTGCAGTCGCTGGACTCTGGTGGGCTGTAGGCTGTAAAAATGCTTTACAATAAACATTTTTATGTTTTCATTTTTACCATTTTTTTTATTCTTCTACGCTTTACTCTTTAAACGTTCAATTAACTAGATTATGATCTAAACAAAGGATAAAATAAACAATTTCTGTATTTATTATTTGAATGTGATTTACACAAACTTTTCGAAAATGTCCTTAAGATGTGGTGTTACTGCACCACAACTGTTTGAAGTTTTTTTCCTCCAAATTAGGCTATTCGGTGGCTGGCGCTACAAATAATGAATATGAAACGTTAAATATTTTTTCCAAGCATTTATACCGTCAGTAAAACTGCTTGTGAATAGTCATGTAATGTGATTTACACACAAAAAAAATCACCTTTCTTTCGCCACTCCTGTCCAGTTGGTGGCGGTAATTCCAAAATTGCTGGGTTGGCAACCACCAAACAAACTCCATAAGAAGAAAAAGATTTACAGCGAGCTGTACGGATCGTAGTTATCACATTCACCGTGAATTGTTCCTATTACAAGCTGCAATAATGTCTGAGGACAGAGCTGAACGATCAGATGGACGGATAGTGAAGATGGAGGTTGACTACAGTGCTACTGTAGATCAGCGTCTGCCTGAGTGTGAGAAAATGGCCAAAGTAAGTGTGAATGAGCGGCTGAGTCATGCTGCGTGCTAAAGCTAACGTTCATCAAATCATTCCATAATTAAACTATGTGAATGATCTGTTTATTATGAACATCTTTATCGTGTTTAATGAGGGAAAAAGGGTTTTATTATGCAGACATAAACCTATCAGGAAGCTGCTGTCTAAGTAGACATTTGCCGCCGTTGTTTAGCCATGTTTTATCTCTAATAAACAGTTACTGAGAAACGATTTGAGCTTTGGCTTTAACATGGGACAAAGCCCTAACTTAATGTTCTGTTTTTTGTTTTTAAGGATGGCAGACTACAGGAGGCCATTGAAAGTCTGCTGTCACTAGAAAAGCAAACAAGAACTGTAAGTTTTCCGCTATGATCATTTCATCTGTTTAATGGTGGTTTGAGATTATTAGCTCCTAAAATGCTCTGCATTGTTTGCATGTGTCATTTCTGTCCAGGCTTCAGATATGGTGTCCACCTCCAGGATCTTGGTGGCCATAGTTCAGTTATGTTATGAAGCCAAAGACTGGGATGCCTTGAATGAAAACATCATGCTGCTCTCTAAGAGAAGAAGCCAGTTGAAGCAGGTAGGAATACTGTTTCGAACATATCATGGAACCAGTGACTGAGCTCATGTTGCCTCATAAAAACATCCTTCAACCACCTGTTCCAGCCTGTCAACTACAAAATGTGTTTTGTTATTTGAGTAGTATTAGAGAATATGCAGAGATAATAAATGAAATGAATAGCAAGGACACACACATACACGGAATGGTGAAACAATATCTGGACATTTTTGACAAAGTAATGGAGTAAAAATTATGAAGAATGCATAAAATGCAGAACATTAGTAATTTGTAGCAATCTTCAGCCCCTTTCCTCTGATGCTTGTAAAAATAAAAGTCATTCTTGCCATTATTCTTGTCACTTGCAATAGTTGGTTAACTGAGAAAAAGCAACAGTTAAAGATGATTTATCTATGTTTTAAGTATCTTTTTTCATTATTGGCTTCCTAGGATGAAATGGGTGATTTTAACATTCTCTTAATTTTCCTTTGTAGGCTGTTGCAAAGATGGTACAGGAATGTTATACATATGTTGATGCTGTGAGTGACCTGTCAATCAAACTCCGGCTCATTGACACGCTACGCACCGTCACTGCTGGAAAGGTCTCCACTTCCACTCTTTTTAGCTTAATCTGCATACCAGATTTATTTCTTATAAGCTTGCTTACTCTTCTGATGTAACGATCAGCTTTAAACTTTATTCATGTTGCATATCAATGTTTCTGTAGATATATGTGGAGATCGAACGTGCTAGGCTGACCAAAACATTGGCCCATATCAAAGAGCAAAGCGGAGATGTGAAAGAGGCTGCATCCATTCTGCAAGAACTGCAGGTGAGTGTTAGCCTGCAGTTAGCGAGAGATTTGCTCATCTGCCTCTTTGTGCTCTTAAGTCCTATTCAAACTAATTGTTAATACTCGTGAATATTTCTGATGTTCATTTTCAGTTTTTCAGGTTTAATTATTTCATCTAATGTTTGTTTTATTTCATTTCAGCTATATCTCTATATCAGCTATAAAAATTATAGTTTTAGTTTTAGTAAACAATAATGTGTTTCACAGATCAGACCCCTAAATTTCACAAACCACATGCAAGTGTATAAATAATATAAGAAAATGTATAGATATTATAATAATTTCACTTTATGATGCTTTATGAACTTAGATTGTGCGTACTACTTTATGTATAATATTTAATGTATTTGTATAATATAATCTTGGAGTGTTTTTTTTTTATTTTTTATATTTAATTAAATAATTGCTCTGATAAGAAGCACATTTACTGATAAACAAGAACATCCCTGATTTCTGAAATGTTGTCAACCATAAACAGTGTTAATCAGTACATAATCATGTTATGTAATCATGTTCATGTTAAAAAGTCTGCTCTTGGTGCTCATGTTTTACTGTCTTACCCTGAATTGTTTCCTTTAACCTGGCATATTCACACTTGGTTTGAAGAAACGTTTCTCAACAATCTAACTCTCAGGTGGAGACATATGGATCAATGGAGAAAAAGGAGAAGGTGGAGTTCATTCTGGAGCAGATGAGGCTGTGCATTGCTGTCAAGGACTACATTCGAACACAGATCATTAGCAAAAAGATCAACACTAAATTCTTCCAGGAGGAGGGCACTGAGGTTGTATTTCTGAAGAAACTTCTGTTTTAGTCTTTTATTTATTTATTTATTTATATTTTTTTTTACATATTGTCAGTGTATGAATTAATTAGTGGGAGGTGTGTTCAGTTTTTTCTATTTATGTAACTGTTTGACTTTCTTTATTGTTTAGGATTTGAAGCTGAAATATTATAATCTGATGATTCAAGTTGATCAGCATGAGGGCTCCTACCTGTCCATATGTAAACATTACAGAGCCATATATGACACTCCCTGTATCCTGGAAGATGCCTCCAAATGGCAGCAGGTACCTTTTTATTTGCATTATATTGATATTATTCCATGGAATGTCTGGATACTGGATTCTGATTGGCTGGCAGGTTTGCAGTGAAACCGTTTAATGCACAGGTAGTTCAAAGTCAGTTTAAACACCGTTCCATATTAATGTTCGGCTTTAATTGATGCACACACAGAAAGAGAGAGAGAGAGGTCAGACATTGCATTTCGCTGCGTACATACATAAACTTGTTGTCAGCGCTTCCCCGCGATTCTTATTAACAAAAAATAGCGTAAATACTAGATCGCTACATTGTATTCTCAGCAACGAGGTGGTAAAACTGCTGTTTTTGAATAAATTTGTTGTTTGTGGAGAGAGACACGCAGACACACAGCATGCAGGCAGGTACGCGCACACACACGACTGTCATCTCTCTCTCTCGCCTTCTCTCTCGGTCAATTGATAATTTACTGAAATAAATGCATTTTGTCTGAAAATGGCTCATGTATTTTTCAGGCTCTGAAGAGTGTGGTGCTCTATGTGATTTTGGCACCTTATGACAATGAACAGTCTGATTTAGTTCATAGAATCAGCATTGACAAGAAACTGGAGGAAATACCCAAATACAGGTAAACAAGCCAAAATATACTGGGTGTTTCTGCAAGGGTTCAGGGATGTGACTAGTTAACTGCTGAACTGCAAGCATGTTAGAAGAGTTTATCTTTCTCATCCCTCCTTTGCAGGGATCTCCTGAAACAATTTACCACCATGGAGCTGATGCGCTGGTCATCTGTAGTGGAGGATTATGGAAAGGAACTGAGGGAGGGTTCCATGGGAACTCCTGACACTGATGTCTTCACCTGCTCAGAAGAGGGAGAAAAGAGATGGAAAGATCTGAAAAACAGAGTGGTAGAACATGTGAGTTAGTCTTATTGTTGCTGAAATGGGAAGCCTAATTTTTTATATCTATTTTTAGTCTATCACTCTCTTAAAAATTATTCACCCCCAAATTTTAATTTTGATTAATCATTATTGTTGTTATTCAAAACTTAATTCCATGCAACACAAAAGGATGATTATAAAGTGTTGTGCTGGCTGTGCTTTTCCATGCATTCACAAAGAATGGGCACTGAGGCTTTCACGCTTTAATATTGACACAAAGTGTCATAAATTTGACTAGTGGACTCTATAAATGGGCCATTCGGCAGAACTGGTCCAAAGTCAGAGTTGGAAATGTCTTGAAATAAATGTCTTTTTCCAAAGCATTTTACGTATGCAAATTGCATAGTATGCAAGGAACACATTTCTAGTAATTGTGCAGTTAATTCTCGTATTGTATTTTCAGGAAATTTTGGAATATTAGTCCTTTCTAGGGATGTAACGATTACCGGTTTGACGATAAATCATGATAAAATTCAGCACGGTTAGTATTACCGTTTCTGTGTGAAAAGGCGGTGGATGTTTTAAAAGAGTGCTAAGGGCATAGGCGCCAATCCCCACAGAAATAATCGAGCACCCACAGAAAAACACAAGATAGTCTCGGTTCATTTTAAGCAATAAGAAATGCAGCTTTTGCGACTTTATTTTCGTTTTCATAGTTCATTTGAAGCCATTTTGGCGTTATTTTAATGGTTAATGTCAAGAGTGCATTATTTTATGAGAGGGTGTCATCTCATAAAATAATCTCTCGGCTTGCAGCTGGCTTCCTCTCCCATATAGTGATCATGGCTGTGCGCTCTCCCAGATATTACGTGTGGGCCCTCAAACATTGTCCTGTGTATGCGCGAGTAAGTGCTTATTGTAAACATGTACAGTGGATTTACAGAGACTTACATTTACATTCAGCTTGTGTGCAGTTTTTGTCTGGCCAAAAGACAAACCTAATTTGCTTGCCCTGCTGTAGCATAAATTCTGACCAGTTGATGGAAAAACAAGCTTAAGTGGATTCTACACATTTAAACAATTCAGACCAGTTATCTAGATTCTTTATGGAACAGACAAAATACGTATAATAATTTATTAAATCAATTATCATTTTGACTTAACCTTTTTCTTTATTTAAAAATGTAAGGTTTATCTTTTCATGAAACTTTTTCACAGCTTTATTTGAGAAGTTACATTCAATAGTTGAACATGCTATTATTTAAACTGTTGTTGTTAAACTGTTGTCAGTCATGTTGTCATTTAAAATCCAGACATCATTGGTAGGCTACTGTTGTTGTTTTAGTGATTATGCGAACAAAAAGTCATTTTATTTGTTGTTTGTTGATTTTAAATATAAAACTTGGTGAAGTGATTTATGTGTATATTTTGCACATTTTCAGTACATTTTAACAACACCGTGATAATACTGATAACTCCCTCGTCCTCTCCCCAAATTTGTCACTACCAAAACACAGTAATGTATCTAAAGGGTTATTAAGATTTTGGGGTAAATTTAGGGGTTAGGGTTCAGGACAGCCACCTCTAAAATTGAAAGTACCAAATAAATGATGATTTTATAGATATTAAGCTTACTAATATTTAAAAAAAATTCTGGGTTTCAGTAGAAATATCTTAGTAAATATCTAAAATTTTAATACTTAAATGCTTTTTAAATGTGTTTTGTTTTTTTGGTTGTGAGACAACAGTTTGGACCAATTCTGTAGAATGGCCCATATAGTAAATCTTATAAAGCCGTAAAATGCAGTCTTCAATCTTGCTCCTGGGGACCCATAATATCATAATCAAAACATTATATTATTATTACTTTAACATCGTAATTTTTATGTAATAAATTATTGGTGAAAAAATGGAAATATAACTGCAGTGAACTAATGTAGATTTTAAGGTGGTGTTTTGAAATATGATTTGTGTCCTCAATGCTTTTCCATTGCTAACTGATGACTGTATGTCTCTCCATTACCAGAACATCAGAATAATGGCTAAGTATTACACAAGCATCACGATGGGGAGAATGGCAGCACTGCTCGACCTCTCTATTGATGTGAGTTCTGTAATGAAATGTATAACTTTTTGATGCCTGATATTAAATGTTATCTTTTTTTTTCTTTTAATTAAGGCTTCAATGTTTTTCCCATTTCTCCCTCTCAATAATAGCTCAACAGAGTTTAAAAAATTTTGACAAATGTAGTAATATTCAACTTAAATGTTTGTTGTTCTTATAGGAATCAGAAGAGTTCTTATCTAACCTGGTGGTCAATAAGACCATCTATGCAAAAGTAGACCGTCTCGCTGGAATCATTAATTTCCAACGGCCTAAGGACCCTAACGATCTTCTGAATGACTGGTCTCAAAAACTGAACTCTCTCATGTCTCTGGTCAACAAAACTACTCATCTCATTGCCAAGGAAGAGATGATCCACAACCTCCAGTAGAGCCTGTTAGGGAGTCCTTGGTACACATTTCCCCCCCCTTTTTTTCCACCTTGAAACATTTGATAAAACGAATGTTAAATAAACTTTTGCTGTTAATGCTTCTCTTTAAATTTTGTTATTGACAATGATGTGGCCTGCACTCAGACTAAGAACAATGTTAGTCTCTGGTTTCCATGACAAGTTTTACACTGCACTTAAGATTTTCCCATTTGTTTTGTGTGTGTGACCTCTGACTATATTTGGTGTCAAGAAAAAAAGAATCACTCTAAACTCCATATAAAGCCTCCCAACCTCAGTGACACCTCATCCACATTTGTGTTAACTAAATGTCTTGTATTATGTTTAAACATAATTGAAAAATTGCATAATATTGGTATTCAGATGTTGCTCCAGCATCCACATTAAAAAAATTTTTGGAAATAATTCTGGGTTTGTTAATTTACCGTTTAGGGAAAATAGAGGCAACATGTACAGTTTGTTCATTATTATTATTATTATTATTATTATTATTATTATTATTATACTTTTAAATCAAATCATGTTTAAACTTCCACTAGGAAGTGCAAAATTTGAGTTTATTTGTTCCATAATTGATCCTTCAAAGTCATTTCAATAGATTAGGGCTGTCAAATGATTAATCGTGATTAATCATGTTCAAAATAAAAGTCTTAAAGAGTTTGCCTAATTTATGTGTGTGTATTGTGTAATTAATATTAAATATTAATATTAATAAGAAATATTTACAAGTATGTTATATATTTATTATAATTTTTAAATTGTTTATATATATATATATGTGTGTGTGTATATATATTCATATAATTGGAATTATGTATAAATATTTTAAATATATAAACAACATATTTTTCTATATACATGTATGTGTGTGTATTCATATATATATATATAAACAGTACACACATATATAATGTGAACAAAAACTTTTATTTTGGATGCGATTAATCTTTAAACAGCCTTAATTTTTTTAAATATTAACTATACTTTTGTAACCACTTTTCAAATGTGTGTGTATCGTGCATTTGAGAGTTCATGGAGAGCCACTTTTCTTTTCAGCCTGACCACGTGACCATGTTAGTCATGTAACTTTAATATCATGTACAATTAAACATTTAAGCGTTAAAAAAAAGCTTTAGAGGTCGGCGTACTAATAGATTTGCATCGTTTAGATTGGAAGGTTAAGTTTTTATGGTTAATAAAAAAACTTGAAACAACCAATCGGTCTTTGTCAGATGAAAGTTCTGTATTCTGTAAACTGCATTGAATACAATGCAAAAGAAGTATTGAAAAATAAAAAAAAATGTATTGAAAGTGAAAGGAGAAAGTTCTGTATTCATTAAATTTACATTTAAATTGTTACATTTTTAACATTAACATAATACGTAAATGACTTTTCGTTTAAATTTTTATTATTAGTATAATTTTTTAAAATGTGTCAATAATGTAAAATACAAAGTCAACTATTGTATTGAAAAAAAAAAAATTAGTTTCCGATATAACCCCCGTTAATTTGTGCGGATGAAAGGAAGTTTGATTTATGAGCTCATCATGCGTGGCCGAATTTAGACACTCAGCAGAGGTATGTGAAATGTACTGTGAAGTGGTCTTGATGCGCTCAGTTCAGTCTAGTCTACGGTGTCATGGCTTGGTGTGATCGTGGAGTTCAGATTGTTTTGATGAGCCTGGGCGCATTTGCAGCGATCAGCCTGATGACTGTCGCGATCGGAACCGACTACTGGCTCTACTCTAGAGCACACATCTGTAACACAACCAGCAACGCAACAGATGAAACCCAAACCTTGCAGCAGCCAAAGAAAACACGAGGAGATCTCACGCATTCTGGACTCTGGAGGGTCTGCTGTGTCGAAGGTATGAATGGGCTGAATTTTAGTATGTAGACTATCTAGTAGTTGCAAATAGGAATAGAAGATGTAATTTCTATAAGAGTCTTGCAATGCATTTAAAATGCTTAATACATTTAAGAGATACACTGCCGTGACATGAATGAAAACTTTTACAGTAGAGTAACCTACATGTTATGTTAACGTTTCAGTCTTAGTCACTACACTGAAAATGTGTCAACTTTACTGCTAATTAATTCGTATTCATATACAAAAATGTGTTTACTAGGGTTGAATGTACTGCTCCATCAAAGGTTCTACATGCTGTTGCATTTTTAGTCCTTTTCAAAACAAATCTCAATCAGAAATGCCCGCAAAACAGTTCTTTCTTTCTTCTCCTGTGCATTAATGAGAGTCTAGCTTCTAGAAGGCAATATTGCACCAGAGATGCCTTCATTTGTCTTTCAAATAATCCTTTTAAAACGTTGTCAAACAAATGAATTTTCCGCAAGGTATGAGGTAGATCTACTGAGGACAGTTTTGACACTGGATTTCACACACAATATTGGCTGTTTATTTGAGATATATGAATTAATTTTGTCCTTAGATGTGACTTTAGAGAGAGCAGATTATAAAAGATGATGAAAATGGAAACAAGAAAATACATGTGGCATAGATATTTAAAAGAATTTAACATTTATTTGCATAAAATAATATAAGATTTAGCTAAATAAAATAAAATATTATAAGGTCACAGAAAAGAATCATCAAAAGGAGAAATAACCAGATACCCAAAGGAGAAGTGAATACGCTAAGCTTCTGAATATTCCTTCTGAAATGCAAGTCTAAAAAAACTTGAATTATGTTTATCTCATAATGCTATCTTTAAATAAATACACTGGTGTGGAGTAGTTCCATCAGAACATGATGCGTTAAACAAATTTTACTGCTTTTGGGACAAACAGCGCTTTATGCATCAGCGTTTCATACCGTGTCATATTTTTTTATCAGGAAATGTATAGTGCTCTGCACTAATATTGGCACCCTTGGTTAATATGAGCAATAAAATATATGTGCATCGTTTGTCCTTTTGATCTTGCATTTAAAAAATTCACAAAATTTAAACCTATCATCAAGTAAAACAATAAAAAGTTGGGGGGGAAATTTCATGATGAAATAAATGTTTTTCTCTAGTTCACGCTGGCCACATTTTTTTTATTGAAAGTAGACATAACAGAAGACAGTACACCAAAACCAAAGACAAACATATGGACAAACAAGCAATGTGTTGTGCAACAATACTCCCCAGCCTTCTAATACATGTCAGACGAAAAAGCTTGTATAAATGAATAATAATAACAGTAATAGTGGTAATAATAGTAATGATAATAATAGTAATAATAATAATATATTATGTAAATCCAGTAAGTACACATTGCTATTATTGATGATAATAAATAGAAAAGTATATGAAGAGTTCAGATGCAAAAGCCCCTAAATCCATCTGACATATTTCTTTAAAATTAGCATTTCTTTCTGGCTACTTTATATCGGTTTCTATGTAAGTACTGGTACTTCTGATTGGGCTGAAATTTAGCGAGTTTGAAGTAAAAGTATTTGACGGACGTATAATATGTATCGACAGCATTCACTCAGTACCATTATCACATTTTTGAGCAAGATGGCTTTTAGCTGATTTTTCATCTGAACTCTTCATATGTAAAGGAGAGAGAAAGAAGTGTTTTTCCATTTGAATAGATGCAAAATTTAAAGTATAATTACTAATTTTCTTTTCTTTTGTTACCATTGCTGTCACCGCCGCAATTTTGAAAATATAGCTTATACTAAAAAAAAAAAAAAAAAATAATAATAATAATAAAAAGAAAATAAATAAATGAATAAATAAAAATAAATACAAATCAATAAAATAGAAAATAACAAGGAAAGAAAGAATGAGACGGGAGAGAAAATGAGAAATGAAGAATAGACAGGAAAATGAGGAGAGAGAGTAAGAGGAAGACAGGGAAAGAGAAATTAAGGGAGATTGTATTATTTCAAACTGATGTTGGGAGAAGACCGGGAGATAAATTGTGAACCCATTTCCTTCGAATCATAGGTCTTAGGGAGGCCCCTTCTAGGGCATTAGCGTATAACCTAGTCACTGCCTCGCTGGCCACAATTATTGGCACTCCTTTATTGCACCGTCCTTTTCCCAAGATAACGGTTGTGCGTTTTCTCCTATAATGCCTGATGAGTTGACACCTGACAAGAGATCAGAGACCAGTTCTTCACACAGAATCTCTCCTGTTCCTTCAGATGTTGGTGCTTCTCTTTAGTTTACCCCACTCATTTTCTATAGGGATCAAATCAGGGAACTGGGATGTCCATGGTAGAAGCTTCATTTTGTGCTCAGTGACACATTTTTGTGTTGATTTTGATGTTTGCTTTGGATCATTCTCCTGATGGAAGATCCAATCATGGCCCATTATAAGAGGCAGTATTAGGATGATATAGACACACATCCTCTTCTAGGCAGATTTGTAACATCTTTAGTTGATTGAAACTTCTTAATTATTGCCCTGATAGTGGAAATGGGGATTTTCAATACGTTAGCTATTTTCTTACAGCCACATTCTATTTTGTGAAGCTCAACATTCTTGTTCTGCACATCAGAATTATATTCTTTGGTTTTACTCCTTGTGATGGATGGTCTTTGTCAGTGTTGCCAAGTTTAAAACTATTGCCACTGGTTGTTTTTCATGTCCGCGGGTTAACGCGACCTTAATAACATGATATTTAGGCACAGGAATGCGAATTTTACTAGTGGAATCCTGCCAAAAAATGTGTATTTAACCCCCATAACGTGATCTTTACCAGCGACCCCTTCCAAAACGCGATTGGTCTAGTATTGAGTAACAATTGGGCAGGTTTTTGTGTTCCTCATATTTATAATCCTGTGGAACAGGAAGTCATGGCTGGACAATTTAATGCTCCTAGTCGCTGTGGTGTGCTAAAAAAAATGTAAATATGAATGGGAAATATACTGCAGAGATATTTTACTCGTAAGAATTTCTAGAGGAAGAAAATAAAAGTGCCCAACATGCATTGGGCAAAAAAACTTTTATTTCATAATGTGAGTTTCCCCACATTTTGAATTGTTTTACTTCAGTGAAAGGTTAGAATGTTGTGCATTTTTTAAATGAAAGCTTGAAAAGATAAACAATGCAGATTTATTTATTTTTGCTGCATGCATTAGAAGAGGGCATTGTTCAGTATATGAATGTACAGCATCACCTATGTTTGGCACAGGGATCAACAATGGGAGCTGCTATTGGATCAATCATTTTTCTGTGGATGATGACTATGACGCAGACAACTCAGAGTATCTCCTCCGTAAGTATATTTTCTTTACATATTCAAAAAATTATTTAAAGTGGTATTCCACTACATGAAAATTTAAGAATTAAATTATGAATCAAATTAATTAAATGAAGAATTAAATTATGAAAATTTAAAAGAATTGTTTATGTGTGTGTGTGTAGGCCATTTGTTTCAATATGATGTGTAATAATGCTGGCTAATTTATGTACATAATGATATAATGGTTGCCTAAGATGCCTTTGTGTGTTGCAGGATTAGTGCGGGCATCCAGTCTTTTCCCCATCCTGAGTACCATCCTGCTTCTCTTGGGGGGACTTTGTGTTGGACTGGGCCAGATTTACAGTAGCAGAAATAACATTCTCCTGAGTGCAGGAATTCTATTTGTATCTGCAGGTACAATAAATGACAAAAACAGTAACCTTAACATTCAGACACTTCTAGTGTTTCAGAAAAGAATTGCTGAAGAGTCTCCAACTGCAAATCATAATTTTAACAATTATAGCATATCTATATATTTTTAAAGGGGTCATTGAATGCAAAATTCACTTTTACATGTTTTTTGAACATAAATGTGTGTTGGCAGTGTGTGTACACATCCTCCGTATAATGATAAAAATCCACCCAGTGGTTTTTATTTAATTCATAAATATAATATTCCCTTTTTCAAATTAGGCCATTCTCAGATTCTCAGCTTCTTGTCTGTGTGATGTCACACGGACAAATGCCGCTCCCATGATAGTTGACTGACATGGCCGTCTTACCTTAGACCCGCCCTGAGTGAGCTGTAACAGTTCGACGGCCATTGTTTTGACCCTGGAGCAGGGACGTAGACAAGAATGGCTCCTATGCGATTGAGGTGTTTTGTTGTTGGATGTAATAATGAGCATAGTCGTCATTTACTCCCGACATCTGAACTGCTAAAGACGCAAGGGATTATGTTTGTTTTTGAAGGGAATCTGCCTCCCGATCTGCGTAAAATGCGTGTATGTTCACGTGAATCATTCGTGATCCAGCTTCACCTACAGCAGAAGTGAGTATAAGGGTTTTTTTATGAATCTTTGCAATCGTCTTTCCTAATAACGTGCTAGTTAGCAAGTGTTGCGGCTAAATGCAGCTAAAGTAAACAGTCTCTCAAATAACGGCTCATCACCCCACAGAAGAGAGGGGCGGAGTGAGCAGAGCTCATTTGCATTTAAAGGGATAGTTCACCCAAAAATGAAAATTTGATGTTTATCTGCTTACCCCCAGGGCATCCAAGATGTAGGTGACTTTGTTTCTTCAGTAGAACACAAACAAAGATTTTAACTCAAACCGTTGCAGTCTGTCAGTCATATAATGGCAGTCAATGGCTACCAAATCTTTGAGAGTAAAAAAAACCATACATAAACAAAACCAAAATAAACCCTGCGACTCGTGACGATACACTGATGTCCAAAGACACGAAACGATCGTTTTTTGCGAGAAACTGAACAGTATTTATATCATTTTTTACCTCTGATTTACTGCTATGTCCTACTGTCCCGAGCGCATGCACAGCATCTGACGCGTGACGTGTACGTGCTCTGGCGTAGTATATGCAAGCGCCGGAAGCGATCTCTGTGCAAAATGTAAACAACGAGTGACGTATAAGCGCAGATCGCTGTCCTACTGTCCTGAGCGCATGCACAGCATCTGGTGCATGACATATGTACGCGCTCTGGTGTAGTTTTCGCAAGCGCTGGAAGAGATCTCTGTGCAAGATGTAAACAATGAGTGACGTATAAGCACAGAACGCTTCTGGCGCTTGCGTATACTACGCCCTGAGGGTAAGCAGATAAACATCAAATTTTCATTTTTGGGTGAACTATCCCTTTAAAGATAGATAGATAGATAGATAAATAGATAGATAGATAGATAGATAGATAGATAGATACTTTATTAATCCCCATGGGAAATTCACAAACTCCAGCAGTATCCACATTTAAGGCATCAAGGCTTCCGTAAATACAAACATATAAGTAAATTTAAATGTCCAGTGCAGTCAAATATTAAAAATAAAAATAATTAGATGCAATGTGTGCAAATTACAGTTAGTAGTGCCGTTCAGAACACTGAGGAATGTTAGCACTGACTTCCCTCCCTCCCCGGGTGAAGTTAAAGAGCCGTATAGCATGAGGGAGGAATGACCTCCTCAATCTGTCAGTGGAGCAGTGCAGTGACAGCAGCCTAGTACTGAAGCTACACCTCTGTCTTGAGATGATGCTGTGCAGTGGATGCAGTGGATTATCCATGATTGACAAGAGCCTGTTCAATGCTCATCGCTGTGCCACAGATGACATGCTGTATAGCTCTGTGCCCACTACATAGCCACAAAGTCCACCACCATTTCTTTGGTCTTGGTGGTATTGAGGTGCAGATGGTTGGAATCGCACCATGATACAAAGTCCCGGATCAGTTTCCTGTACTCCTCCTCCTGTCCATTCTTTATACAGCCCACAATAGCAGTGTCGTCCGCAAACTTCTGCACGTGGCAAGACTCTAAGTTTTACTGGAAGTCCGACATGTACAGGGTAAACAGAACCAGAGAAAGCACTGTCCCCTGCAGTGCTCCTACTGTATACTGCTAACCACAGTGTCAGACCTGCAGTCCCTCAGTTGCACATACTGAGGTCTGCCTGTTAGGTAGTCCACGCCACCAGGTGTGAGCCCACTCCTATCTCTTTCAGTTTCTCTCTGAGGAGCAGAGGCTGGATGGTGTTGAAGGCACTGGAAAAATCCACAAATGTAATTCTCACAGCCCCGCTGCCCCTGTCCAGGTGAGAGAGGGATCGATGTAACATGTAAATAATAGCGTCCTCCACTCCCACCTTCACCGGATATGCAAACTGCAGAGGGTCAAGGAAATGGTGGACTTGGCATCATACAGTGTAGCAGCACCCACTCCATGGTCTTTATTATGTGTGACGTCAGAGCAATCGGCTTGTAGTCATTCAGCTCTCCAGGGCGTGGTTTCTTCAGGACTGGGATGATGCAGGATGTTTTCCACAGCCGAAGAACCCTCCCCTGTTCCAGGCTTAGGATGACGATACGCTGTAGGAGGTCACCCAGCTCCAGCACACAGACCTTCAGCAGTCGTGGGGATACTTCATCTGGACCAGCTGCTTTGCTGGGACGAAGCCTCCTCAGCTCTCTGCACACCTGGGCTCTCGTGATCATGGGTATGATGACACTCTCCTTCATGCTGAAGTTGATATCAAGGGAGAGAGAGAGAAGAAGGGGGAGGGGGGTTGGATGGTGCAGTATTATAAGATGTTTTGGGATGAATTGGGGTGATCAAACCTGTTGAAGAAGTTGTTCAGCTGGTTCGCTGTCTCCACATTTCCTTCAATGTTGTTACCCTGCTTTGAGCTGCACCCAGTTGTAATGCTCAGCCTAACAGGCTGGGTTACAAGGTTTAAAATGGGGTCAGATTCTACTGTGTGACAGATTTGAGGTGTTAAAAGAATGACATAAAACAGAAAAAAGAATTTAAGAATAAGTATAGCAAACATCACACAGTGATTGTCTTAATCCCCTCCCACACCTCCTTCATGCTGTTATTTCGCAACTTCTGCTTCAGCTTCCTCCCATACTGCTCCTTCGCCTCCCTTAACCTGGACTTTGAGTTCCTTCTGCACACGCTTCAGCTTCTTCTGATCATCATCCTTGTGTCCAGAGTGACATGATTAAAGTCCCCAGAGATTAACACAAGCATCTCGGGGTGCTGTGTTTGTAGTTCAGCAATAGCCGAGTGGATGACATCATATGCTACCTCCGCATCGGCACGTGGAGGGATGTAAACAATAACAACAATCACGTGTCCAAACTCTCTGGGCAAGTAATAGGGGCGCAAACTTACAGGCAAAAGTCCAATGTCCCTGCAACAACTGGAGATTTTAATACTCACATGCCCAGGATTACACCACCTTGTGTTCACGTATATAGTGAGTCCTTCTCCTTTCCCCTTCCCGCAAGTTTTCGTGTCTCTATCCGCCCTGACTGTACTGAAGCCGTGTAGATCCACGTTAGCATCTGAGATGGTAGTCGTGAGCCACGTTTTACAGAAGCACATCAAACTGCACTCTCTGTAGATCTTAACATTTTTCACCAGCACAGCCAGTTTGTCAATCTTGTTTGGCAGTGAGTTCACATTTCCCATAATCACAGAAGGTACCGAAAGGCTTATATAGCCATTTCTTCGCTAGGCGCTTAGCCTTAGAGCCGGCTCTGCAGCCATGATACGGCCTCCTCACCTTGTCAGGTAAATGGGGAACCACACCAGCACGGGACTTTGATTTTAGAGCAAGTAATTGATTGTTCGAATAAACAAGTTTTGGTATGTAAAAATCCATACCCATAGAATAGATGGTATTCTGACTGCAATTAAACAATAGAAGTACAAAAAACACAAAAATAGAAAAACACACACGGAGCTGCTGGAAAATGCTGCCACACGCAGCAGTACCGGAAGTCACTGCTATATGCAACAAAACGGGTTGATGTCTGCAGAGCTGATTTTGACAAGGTAAAAAGAATGTTGTTTTACACTACCATTGAGAAATTTTAACCAAAGTATGTTATAGACTTTTCACTAAGACCCTAAAGAGTCATATCAACTTGTGGAAAATGGGCATCCAATGACCCCTTTAACTGAAAAAAGCAGGATTGCCATACATGCATGGAGGTAATGAAACAAGACATGTTATAATTGATATGACATGATATAATGTTATGATTCTTTAAGATGCATTTTGTCAACTTGAGTTTTAATGATATTTTGCTCATTTAATTTTTTGCATTTGTTTTCTGCAAAAAAAAAAAAAATGTTTGAAATAATGAATATTTATAACATGCATTTCTCAACTCAATTAATTGATTAATGATGTGCTCAATCAACTTAAAAGCCTATTACATTTGTATGACATTAATTCACTAAAATTTAAAATTTTACAATGATGGATTTTTTTTACACGGCTTCTGGACAAGCTGCATGGCCATCCTGCACGCCATGGCCATCCTGCAGTGTACCAGGCCAAGGTGTTACAAAATCTGCACGAGGGTGGTCCCAACCCAAAGTTGCTGCAAGAACTGTGTTCAGTGACTGACTACGCTCTCCGAGCTATGAAGGTCACGGTGCAGGCTCTGGGAAGGGTGATGTCCACTTTGGTGGTCCAGGAGCGCCACCTGTGGTTTAACCTGGCAGAAATGCGGGATGCTAGGAAGTCTGCTCTCTCAAAGCCCCCATTTCCCAGGTTGGTCTATGGTAACACTGTGGAAGAATTTGCACTACAGTTCTTCACGATAGAGTAGCAGGCAGAGGCCATCAATATATCTTTCCTCTAGCGCAGGTCGGGCTTCGGCCCTGCACCCCAGACAAACCCCACCTGCTCATCGCTGAGGACAGCCCCCTGCAAGAACTGCTGATGCCCCGCAAAAGTCTCATCTCTAGGCACGGCGTCCACTCTAGGTACGTTGGGTATAGTTCCTCTGAGACTGCTAGCAGAGTCCTGAGACAATTGGGTAGCCTCCCCAAATCCTCCCGTTGGCTTCTCAGGACCACCTGGCTCGGCTACACGATTTAGTTTGTGTGGCGTCCGCCCAAGTTCAATGGCATTCTCTTACAAAGTCGATTCAGGGCGAGAATGCTGCAGTCCTTCAAGCGGAAGTCGCAACCCTCCTGGCAAAGGGTGCAATAGAGCCTGTCCCCTCAGCCGAGATAAAGAGGGGGTTTGTGTCAGCCCTCACTTCATGTTACCCAAGAAGAGTGGTGGATAGACTGATCTGAGAATTAAGAGTTTTGAATCGGTCCCTTCACAAGCTCCCATTCAAAACATCAACCCTTAAGCACACTCTAATATGTGTCAGTGATCAGGATTGGTTTGTGGCTATAGACCTGCAGGACGCGTGCACTTTCATGTTTCGATCCTTCCAAGACACAGGCTGTTCCTATAGTCTGCCTTCGAAGGGCAGACATTCGGTACAAGATCTTTCCCTTCGGGCTATCCCTGTCGCCCCGCAGCTTCACAAAGATCGCGGAGGCTGCCCTTGCCCCTCTCAGGAAAGTGATTATACACATCTCGTCGACTGGCTGGTTCTAGCACACACGCAGGAGTTGGTTTGTGCTCACAAGGGCATGGTTCTCAACCACCTAGCCCGACTGGGACTTCGGGTCAACTGGGAAAAGAGCAACTCTCCCCAGTGCAGAGTATCTCTTTTCTCGGTGTGAAACTGAACGTTATGACTGCACACCTCTTTCAGGATCATGCACAGTCAGTGCTGGAGTGTGTGAGAACACTCAAACTCAGAACAACGGCTTCACTCTCAGAGGCTCCTTGGACATATGGCATCTTCAGTCCTGCTCTCACCTCTCAGTCCTGCCCTCAGCTGCATTGGCATATCAATTGCCTGGAGTTGCTGATAGTGCTTCTGGTCTTGAAGAGGTTCCGACCTTTAGTCCGGACAGCCAACACAGCGACTGTAGCGTACATCAATCACCAGGATGGTGTCCGCCTTTCGCATGTCACAACTGGCCTGCCATCTCCTACTCTGGAGGCAGCACAGACTCAATTCTCTGCGTGCTACGCATATTCCGGGCGAACTCAATCATGTGGCAGATTTTCTCTCACAACAAGTTTCACGTCAGGGCGAGTGGAGGCTCCACCCTCAGACGGTCCAGCTGATTTGGAGTCGAATCGGCCAGGTACAGGTAGGTTTGTTGCCTCACCGGAATTCACTTATTGCCAGTTATGGTACGGCCTGACCGAGGCTCCACTTGGCACAGATGCACTGGCACACAGCTGGCTCAGGGGTCCATGCAAGTATGCCTCTCCCCTAGTGAGCCTCATTGCACAGACTCTGTGTAAAGCCAGGGAGGACATGGAACTGCTCTTGCTGGTGGCCCCATACTGGCCCAACAGGACCCGGTTCTTGAAGCTTGTGCTCCTGTCATTGCTCCCTGGAGCATTCCTCTGCCTCTGAGGAAGGACCTCCTTCCTCAGGACCCCCGGAGATGTGGCATCGAATCTGTGCTAGAGAGCAGGTGGTGACCTTGCAAGCTATCCTTTCCCAGGAAGGGGACCCCAACCTGTCTTGTTATACCCAGTCCGTACCCTACACATGATAGTGAACATACCAAGAGGTCAGACATTATGAACAGCTCTTTGCCTGTTTTGGTGGAGAGCAGAAGGGGAACGCTGTCTCCAAACAGAGGATCTCTCACTGGATTGTGGATGCAATCCGAACTCAACCAGGGGCGTCGCTGCCTCAGCAGCCTTGGCAAAGGGGGCCTCTCTAACAGACAATTGTACAGCTGCAGGTTGAGCTACACCTAACACATTTGCCAGATTTTATAATCTGCGAATGGAGCCAGTGTCTTCCAGAGTCCTAAACACAAGCTATGCGACTCAGGAGACTGGTACGGTGTAGAGCAGAGGTGGGGAACATTGATCCTCGAGGGCCGGTGTCCCTGCAGAGTTTAGCTCCAACCCTAATCAAACACACCTGAACAAGCTAATCAAGTTCTTCAGGATACATGTTAGTTTTCAGGGTTGGAGCTAAACTCTGCAGGGACACCGGCCCTCCAAGATCAAGGTTCCCCACCCCTGGTGCAGAGCTTGCTATTGTGCTTCCCCCCCAGGGCGATTATGCTTCTTCAGTTCAGTAAGTTTCCTCAGGTGAACAATGAACTACTCCTTCCATCACTCTAGCACATTACACGTAGCCAAGTTCGTCAGAGGAACTTTCAATTAGGACCTAATACAAGGTAGGTTGTCTTCTGTGAACTCTTGTATTGGGTTGGGGCTCCACATGTAGTGGCTCCTCATGCGACCCCATGTGTGTATTTCCCACCTATATTCCCTGAGACAGGTTTTGTCTCTAGGTTCTGAGTTCCGGTAGTCTCTCCTTACATGGAGCCCGTCCTCCCTATGTAGCACTTCCTTTGTGAGTCCTTAGGTGGTTATTTACGTTTCCTCCCCTTCGGGTAGGATGTGATAGTAGTGGCTCTCCCCCCCTCTGGGGAACAGACACTGTCTCAATGTTTTTGCCAAGATTCTCAGCCGTTTTTTTTTTGCTGTTTTTTACTACGAGGAAAGGCTCAGACTGAAGGACCTCTGTCTTATGGCGGCTCTCCAGTGAGAGAGCAGGTCAAGTTCTTGGGCGTTGGAAGGTCACGAAGAGGTGAGGTGCATTTATTCTAACACATTGGCTTGTTAATATCTGCGCCCCCGTACACTCGTGGTGCAGTCCAACAGTTGTGGCGTTTAGTATAGGGACCCCTAGTGTTGTACATTCGACACAACGTCAAAGTGAATGACAGAAAGGGAACGTCTCGTTACATATGGTAACCGTCGTTCCCTGATGAAGGGAACGGAGACATTGTGTCCTTTATGCCACAACTTCGGACTGCCTCTGAGTGGGTTGAGAAGCTTCTCAACTCCTTAGAACAGAACGAGTGAGCAGATGCCACGTTGGTCTATTTATACCCGGATGTCCGGGGGCGTGGACAGCTATGCAAATTCTGCACACCCAATTTCATTGGCCTTTTCTCAATGATGTCAGAGGTGTTTGGGCTCCCAAGAGCAACCCCTAGTTTCATACATTCGACACAACGTCTCCGTTCCCTCCATCAGGGAACAAAGGTTACCATATGTAACCGAGACGTTATTAAAGTACATGATTCTCAACTTGGAATTAAGAAAAGATTTAGTAATGACCTGACAAGATTATGCCTAGAATATGTGGATAATTAGATGCTTAAATGTATTTATTTATTTTTTTACCTTTCATCAGGTCTTAGCAATATCATCGGCATCATTGTTTACATCTCCAGTAATGCCGGAGACCCTAGTGATAAGAAAGGAGAAGATAAGAAAAGCCTATACAGCTATGGATGGTCCTTCTACTCAGGTGTTCTCTCCTTCATCATGGCGGAGGCCATCGGTGTGTTGGCAGTCAACATCTACATTGAAAAAAACAAAGAGGTTCATTTCAAACACTTTGAGTTTATTAAAACTGCCCCTTCCCCTTCATCCTCCCCCTATGCAAGCATTCCAAGTTACCATTACAGACAGCAACGATCCCAGTCCTATTCTCAGTCCAGAGAGCCATCTAAAAACACTTCCCACGCCACACTTAGCATCACCAGCTCCACGCTGCCTTTGGGGGACATTTCAATGTATATGGTAGGGAGAGAACATCCACTAAAGGCAGGTGCTCTGGCCTCCTATAACACTGATCTTGAACATCCCAACTTCCTACAAGTCCACAACCGCGTCTCTAAAGATATGAAGGACAGTCTAAATCGCAGGATCACTCCTGTGTAAAAATGTTGTTACATGATGCATTTATAATTAGTTACAGTTTTGCTTAATCACTTTGGTTTAATTCTGAAATGAGAATTGATTTTTTTTCTCAAAACAACAGATCTCTGAACAATTAGTTTCTTCACACCAGATTTGCATTTTAATTCAAGCTAATTGCATGTGTTTTGGCCCGTGCAGAAGAGTAAGGACTAAATGTGCATGGTTTTGCTCATCAAAACTTGCTAATCAAAGTTGATTCTCAGAGAAACGGTCATATTCTTCACAACTAAACATTCTTTTACGCATTACATGCAAAATGATTAATTCAGTTAGCAAAATCTGTCAGACATACTACATTTATCTTCCATAAATATATATGACATGGAATGTTTTCTGTTTATATGTGACACATTGCTAAAAAATAAATGTAACATATACATACAAATGTGCTTATTGTTTTTCTGTATACTACAGTATTGACTTTTCTGGGTAAAATGAATCAGTCAGATTTTCTCAGTCAAATAAATAAATAAATACACAATAAATGATAAAAGAAATAGGACAAAAATATGGGGGAATTAAAAATGGGGGAGGGGGGGAAAGTAACTGGCATTACTTATTTGAAAAAGTAACAGATATCTTCTTGTAAATTAAAAAGAAATGCATTACATTACTAGTTACTTGAAAAAAGAACTCTAATTACTTAACTTGCCTTACTTTTGGCATTGAAATTAAATTAAAATGAAGTTGATAACCTTAAAATATAAATAAAATATATTTTTCGCAGGGAAACTGAATTGAAACCTAATTACAATTGTCAGATGGCATAAGATGGAATATACTACCTATGTTTACAATATGGGTGTTTGTCTAAAAATTTGTAGCTTAAAACCACTGTTCACTCCCTGTGCCCATCACTTTTCATGCCAAAATTAAACATCTGGCATCATGGAAAAAAAAAACAAAACAAAAAAAAAAAAAAAAAAAAAGCAGAAAACCTTAGGGAAATAACTTTGTCACATATGATTACCTTGTTCATGTGGTTCATGTCATGGATGGCTTGAGAAGGTCCCTAGATGCGGAATAGTTCACTGTTGTAAGCATTTATCTAATGAAGCAAATCTTTACTGTCGTGCCCTCACATTACACCATTCAGGATATGCAGCCAGTCAGCTGCAGCATTCGGAAAAAGCGACAGAATCCTCTGAATGCTTGGAGATCTTAATCTGGTGATCTTAAAAAAACAAAATGTATGTTTAAATGGAAGAGTAATAATATAGGCATACATTTTTCACAGTTGGGATGTAATAACCACTGTGGTGAATGGTTCAAGTAGGCTTTTATTTCACAATATCAACATTAAGACAGTATGGTGGATTTATTTTTTTATTTTTTTATTTTTTTTACTTACCTACCTGTGGTCTTGTGAGACAGTGGTTTTCAGCCCTGGTCCTGGAATGAAGTACTCTGTTTTTCCACACAATCAAATTATTTTAGAACCTGTGTATATTGCACTGTGAATAAACATTAATTGTATGTGCTTTTATGAGTAAAAATTAGAGTAAAGTACAGGATTTTATTATGTGCAATATATTCCTTTCTTGCATAATCTGCATAATAGTATAAATTGTTTATTTTGTGAAATTTTGCATTACAAAATTACTTACTAAAGATGTACAGAGACAATGACAACAGTATATGCCTGTTTACAAAATGTTCATTCAGTTCTTCTTCTTCATTCTTGTTTTTCATCAGAAAAAGAAATGGGAATAATGATGATGTTGGATACAGATGATAAGATTATAGGGCACAAATGGTTTTGTTCTTTACAACCAATCAATCAATCAATCAGTCAATCAAATAAATAATTGAGAACTACATTTCTAAAGGATTATGATTAAACTTAAACCTACTACTTTTACTGCTTATTTTATTTTACCATGTTTTTATTACGTTACACCTTACTATAGTAATAACAGTAAATTGTGTATAATTGCATGCAATTAAACCCAAAACCAAAATATAATCCTAACTCTAACTCTGTACCTAATTGCATGTGTATATTGTATATGTTTAAATGCACTGTAAAAAGGACAAGATAAATTAAAATTGCCAAAAGACTTTATTACTTTTATTCCCAATAGTTGCAAAGTTACCACATATGTCTTTTTTTATTTTATTTTATTGTTATTTTTAATTTCATTTTGAATTAACCTATATACCCTATTGCAAAGTACAAACCACAGCTGAACAGCCTGTGTGAAACATAATTGCATTTTTTAAAGGTGTGGCCCAAAAATTATTAACTTCCGAATTTTCACAAAACTTGATACGCATGGAGAATGGAAAGTCTGAACATGCTAAATTTTATTAATTTCTGATGCTCAGGAGATCACTTTAGATCACTGATCTAAAGGTGAACGCATTAATAGTGTCATACTTGTTTTTAAATATCCAGGCTCAGTTCATTAAATGTATTCATTTTGAAATGTTAGATATGGCAGATGGCAGTAGATGTTTGGCCTGAGTTCATGGTAGGGAGATAGAAATGACTTTTGCAGGAGCCTAAAGGGCAGCAGGGAAATGTACTAGAAAACTCTACAAGGGAACAGTGCAATATAAATGTAAATGTCTGATTCTTACAAAAATTCCTTATGAATTGTCTTACTTAATTTCTTATAAAACACATTACATTTAGAGAGAGAGAATAAATCAGACCAAACAACAACCAACCGACCAACCAAACAAGCAAAAACATTTAGCTAATCTTAGACTCAGTACCTTAAACCAGTCATGGAGACACAACTCCTCCAGAATGAATCTCTGCTATGGATCAGGTTGCAAACAAGCACAAATCATCTGGCATAATTTTGTGCAAAAACACAACAAAGACATATGATTTTTTTGCTGATACTTTATACATGTTCTCTTTTCAGCTATAGGTCTTTTGTGTATAATTTAGAATTAAAATTGTTCTTCTTTGTTCTTTAATGAACATCTGATCTTGTAACAGGCCAGGATTGGTCCAGTTGTTCTCACTGATCATGTACAGGTCATGGTCTGTGGATAATATGCGCACACCATTATGAACAGGAAGATCCCTAGTGACGACTCTGTCGTCAGCTTTGTGTGGAATTTGCCAGTAATGTTCTGTCTGTCTAGTGCCTGGAAGAAAGAGAACTTGGCTGATGTTTAATCCATTTACACAACATGTTGACTATGTTTCTGTAAGATTCTGTGAGAAACAGAATCAATGAAGAAAACTTAAAGATGCAGGCAAATCCAAATTCTGCTATAAAGTTGCTGCAGCAAGACAATTCAGCTCCAGTCAGTGCAGTGTTGATTCAGTTCAGTTCAATAAATGTCTAAAGTTCATTCATTATGAAACAAGTAAGTTTTGCCTTAAAAACATTTTTTAATTGAAATATTATTATATTCTGGCACAACAACATCAGACTTTATCAGACATGTATTTAATAACTAATTTTTCAAACCAGCCCAGCCCTGATTTAAAAAGTAATGCAAAAGTAACATAACGTAATGCATTACTTTCCATAAAAAGTAACTAAATAGCATAATTAGTTACGTTTTAGGGAGTATCGCAATACTGTAATGCATTACTTTTAAAAGTAACCTTCTCCAACACTGAAAGTAATGTCCTTTGTAACTGGCTAAATATGGAATTGCTGTTAATAAAAATAAACAACAGCAGGCAAACACTTGACAAAAAAGATCTGACAAACGGGGCCTTGACAGATTTGACCCCAGAGACTTAAGTTTTGACTTGGACTTAATCTCAGTAACTTGTGAACATGTTTTATTATGTACACAAGGCTGTGAAGGGGAATGCATTTCAAAAGAGTACCCCTTATCAGTTCCAGTTCAAGGAAATTAACAACATTCCTAACTCAGTAGCCTATGAAAAATATGGGAGTTCCACACATAAATGTAGCAGTATTTTCTGCATGCAACAAATCCATGAAAAATGCACAAATACACACATCACCTTGAGAATGTGTGAAGTCTTTACACAAGTAACGCTTCGTCATTTGCTGGAGGCGTGGTTTATCATGGCTGACAGCAAATGCTGAGAACCAGTTACCCAACACCCATTCATTATAAGCAAATGAAGAACAAAATTAAGCAGATTTGTCTGTTTTTGGAAAACACCACCACCATCACCAACAACAAAACTTCAGTTTCTGAACAAGACATTTTAATCTAGTGTATTACTATTGAGACTATTTTGAAAGCTCTTATAGAATTGAATGACTATTTAACTCCTCAGCTACATACTTTAATGAGCACTTTAGTGAAGTTTGTTAGCAGTTTATAAATTTAGCTCAGTTTGCCTATCACATTATATTCAATCCCACTTAAACCTAATGATTAATTCTTTTCATGGAATTGTCACACCCTAGTAATGGCGGATGGAACCTGATCTGTCAACACCCAGACATTAGACTCAGATCACATTTATAGAAGCCCAACTCACCCCCCACAAACCTCATGTGAGACAAGTCCGTTTGGTCATCAACTTTCCTGACGAGCTAGAACAGCTGCGGTTTGAGTCTGGCCTCTCAGCATAAATACTAGGACACTGTCGTTTGGCTCCTTTTATCCATGCACAAGCACAGTGCTGCACAGAGACCTTAAGAATCAAGAACAAATTGAACCAGGTTTCTGTTCTATACTGTCCTGATATTCAGTGATTCTTTCACCGTTATTTTCTTTATAGTTATTTTCGTGTGTATTTTTATTTTATTTGTCAGCAGTGGATACTGGACAAAATGCAGAAGGAAACCAAGACAAAAATCTTGTTTTTTGTGCTTATGGTGGGCTCCTTGTGCATGTTAACAGCAGTGGTGACAGACCACTGGGCCGTGTTGAGTCCTCGAGTGGAGAGCGTAAACTCAACATGTGAAGCAGCCCACTTTGGCCTTTGGAGACTTTGTAAGAAACACATCTACATTGAGGATGAGGAATTGATTGGTAAAGGTTGTGGACCTATCAGCTTACCAGGGGGTAAGTGACAAAGTGAAAAATGTAAACAAGCCACTCTGGTTCACTTGTCTCGATATCCTCTGCATAATAATTGTGTAACAGGTTTATTATTATAAAATTATAATTAAAAAGCATGGAAGCTAGTTAAAGTGAAACCAGAGGTATCTAATCAAAACATTTTCAAAAGTTGAACAGATGAAAGCATGTATTAACATAGATATCAAATTTTAAGGTGCATTGATTCATGCAAAATTTTTCAATATGAAATAAATTTTGCTTCATGCTCAATTTTCCAACAACTGTAAAATAACAGGGGAGCATGTCTAATTAGATTAGTTAATTAGTTCATTTTTAATCTTTATAATTAATTGGTACATAGTCCCTACCTCCAGATCGCAAAAGTGTGAAATTGATTTTTATTTCACAAAACAGCATATAGTGTTTAATGTCAACAACCAAAGCAGTTAGCAAAAGATACGTCAAACAATATATCAAATTAAAAATATGTGAAATACTGTAAAATAGCAAAGAAGAAGGTATGATATACTGTAAAATATTTGTGAATGTTATTAATGAAAATGATTAACTAATTATTTAGTGTTAGTAAAGAATTCTATAGGATTTAGACAGAATTATAAAGGGTCAGTGCAGGATTAGGGTTGACGCTATAGTACTATAATTTATCCTTATCTTAAAAACTATTAATCTAAAAGTCTGTGTTTTACTTGGTTGAAGTTAGTTTTGTTGACAAACATAAATTGTGCTTATACATGATGATGGTTATTATTATATATACAAATTTAATATAAAATATTAAAGTAATGTATAAAAAGGCATGGATATGCAGCGTGTCCTGCATACATGGAAAGTCCATCAGTCATTTAAAAAAAAAACACCTTGGATGATTTGATTAATTAATAATTCATTTTTTGAGAGGATGAATGTCAGAGCTGTAATCTAGAAAAACGGTGGCTACTGTGAATCTAATATTTTTATTTCTACAGTACATTATATTGGCAAAAATATTGAGACACCCCCTTTTAACAAACAGATTTGACTGCATTAGTAATTTCCATGAGTACAAATCTTAAAGTTTAAGCATATAAAGATATTCTAGGATATTCTAATTTTGTGCTTCTAATTTTATAGCAACAGTTTGGATAGGACACTTTTCGATTCTAACATAACAATGCATCTGTGTATAAGAAAAGGTTCAAAAATTGAAATGATTGATGAAATGATTGATTCCATCAGTGTGGAAGAACTTGACTGGTCTGCGTGAAGCCAAGTCCTAATCCTAGCTGAACACCTCTGGTGTGACTTTAAATGCAGACCAAATGCTCATCACCAAACACTTGTACATACAAAAGTATCCAACTTAGTTGAAAGTATTGAGACACCCTTCTTTAGAACAGACAAAGGCTGTCAAAAGCTGCAAATCTCTGTTGCAACAGTTTTGGAAGTGTCTGTACCCATATGTACCAGTCATTGGTGTTTGGTGATGTGTTTTTGGCTCAAGGTCTGCATTTAAAGTCACACCAGAGGTATTCAGCTGGGATTAGGACTTTGTGAAGACCAATCAAGTTCTTTCACACTGACTGAATCAGTTGTTTCTTAATAAACCTTTCCTTATACACTGAGGCATTGTCATGTTAGAATAGAAAAGGGTCCTATTCAAAATGTTGCTATAAAATTAGAAGCACATAATTCCCTAGAATATTAATATATGCTTAAACATTAAGATTTATACTCAAACCTGTTCATTAGAAGTGGTGGTCCCAATACTTTTGGCAATATATTAGTTTATATAAAAGTATATAAGAGGTTTTATTTAATGTCTATACATCATTCCCACACATCCACTTGTGTTCGTTCCATAGTTTTGATGACTTTACTTATAGTTCGTAGACAATAGGAGATAATCAAGGAAATAGTAATAATAAAGAATGAGTAGAACTTGTAGTGTTTGTACTGCTCACAGAAACAGTTGTAGTACAAATAAGAGGAACAAGAGGCATGCCATCCGACAGTAGTCACACATTTTACATGACGTAAACTAGACTAAATTTGAATTTGATTTAAAGTTAAATATGTTTCTCCCCAACCTCTGTGTCTAGATTTAGCTCCTTCCTCCTTCCAAACTGCAAACTGCTAAGGTAATTATACGTAATCAGAGGTTTTCATACTGCCTTCATGCAGTGACTTACTTAGTCTTTTAGCCTAACTCAATCCATAGTCTTCTAGCCATCAGTTGGGCTTATGACTGGTCTGTAGGTCTACTGGGAATTCCCTGTCTGTAGGTCTTGTTTAGGTGTTATGACAACTCCTGCGTGGAGATCACTGCTAAAGTGGGAAAGCTGTAAGCAGAATGACAGGAAGTACCTAACAGGTGTGGACTGTCAGTGACTCTGAACCTGACAGGCAGGAAGTGACAAAGACTTAATAACATTAAGAACAACTTGATAATAATGATCATTTTCTTTTATAATTAAACTAATTAATTACATTTAAATTTAAAATTCAATTATTAAAATCATACATTTATGCTGCTTTTTACGGACTATAATCCCTAAAGCCCTAATATCCCTAAAGCCCTGGCGCCTAACACTAACCATATTAAGCATGCTGATCAGTAAAAGTGTAAAAAAAACTAATTTGATTTTATTGCATTTTATTTAATTTATTTTATTAATTTAATTTATTTTATTTATAATTAATTGCTTTTTGCTCCAAACCTGAATTTAAGCTTTTAACACGTTACAACATAGCAGCTGTGTGAGTACGTGTGTGACTGCCCTTGCAAATGTAGTCAGTAAAAGCTATAATTAGGCTGTGTAAATAGTCAGCTGTCCCAAGAGGGGAGACATTCTGAATTTAAGAGTGGTACAATTCCACTACTGTGACTGACGGTCACATCTGAGAGAACAGTATAGATGCCTGCCACCTTTTCTCAACACAAACATACCTATTGGTGCTCAAATAATACCTCTTTGATTGTGGCCCAAATCATAAAAAAACTCAATAGGACAAAATTAAAATTTTAATTATACTAGCAATGACGTTTTTGAGAACATATCACTATTTTATTGATCTGTCTGTAGTATTAGTAAATATGAAATAAATGACTTGACTTGAATGCTTCTTCCTCTCCTTGCTCCCTATTGGTGCTGCCTTGTAAAGCAGTTGTAAAAAGAGCTGTTGATTCTATTTGAACATGAGAGGATGTGGTGGTACTAACTGGCAGGTAGATTTGAGAGTACAGAATGACAAAAAGCTTTGGAAACATGTAAAGTAATATCTGGCGTAAGACATGACATTATTACAGTCTTCACTTTTAACAAGCAGTAGATCTATGACAGTTTGAGGGAGTGTGTAATAGATATAAGGAATAGGGTTATAATCAGCTTTGTTCTGTGTCAAAGTAAAGAAATATAAACATAAATTATCTTGGACATGTGATACGTGCCTGAGAGGATATTTAGCCTTCCTTGCCAATCCCTGCATCAATACAAGGCACATGCACATGATTCTCCCGTTTGTTTATTATTTGGCGCAACATGAAAGAGTAGCTCAACATGCCACACTGAACTAGCAATATATTTTGTCAGTCACATAGGAAACGTTGTGAAACCGGACCTATATATATATATATATATATATATTTATCCCACAAGCTATATATATATAGATAGATACATAGATAGATAGATAGATAGATATAGGGCAGAACGGGGCTAAAGGTGCCTGGGGTAAAAGGTGCCTTTGATATTATTTTCCTCTAAATCACTAGATGGCAGAGAAAAGTGGCATAGCACCTTCCAAAACATCCCCTTTTCAAAATACACGTGCAAATTTGTCTGCTCCTTGACGTGATCGCAGGCAGCAGCACAAAGTTGATTCTGTGCTTACTTGATCTAATATTTGATGTTTTTAAAATTGTTGTAGATTTAAGTAGCAAATGAGAATCACTAAAAATATTCAGTGTATCTTGAGACAAAGGTCTTCTTAATGATTTTCAGTTTTGTTTAAGATAATTAAAACAGCAGTTTTTAATAACGAAAGAATATGTAAAAATATGATACTTGGGGTAAAAAGCGCCACGCTAATTAACATGATAACATGACATGGCATTGTTAGATTCTGATGGTTAATATCATATATTATGTTGGGTGTCCATCTTAGAGATAATCACCATATGTTTACAATGAAACCATCATATTTAAAAACATGCTATTAATCATATAATATAATAAAATATAATTTTCTGTTACTACTGTAAATCTATTGGATCTCCTTTAATGCTTTCGGAATCTTAACTTTTTAAAATGATTTTGTTTCTGTATTTTAAAATATGTTTTATATTAACATAGCTTAATGAGAGTATATTTATTGAACAAAAAAAAATAATTATTTTATTTATCAAAATAAGCAGAAAATAGTACAAACTTTGCTAAAGTGACTGTTTTGAACAAGTATAAACTTATACTTTGTGTGTTGGGTAAAAAGCCCCCCTTGCCACCTCATAGATTTATGAGATTCTTAAACAAAATATTCGACTTGTATGATTTTCACACAAAATCTTCAAAGTTCAATATAAACATATGTATTTGTCTGCAATCATACACTTTGGGCACAGTGTTATATAAATAAAGCAATGCCACTCCAGTTGAACAACACCGGATTGGAACATTTTGTTAGAAACCAGTTCTCCCTTTTATTGTTTCATCAAAGCATAGCAATCTTTACTTTCTGCCCCATGTGTTCAGTCTTTGTCACACTGGAGCCAAGTCTGAGACTTCAACAGTTGTCAAATAACTTAGCATTTATATTTAGCTGCTAGTGAAATTACATGGGATGTAAAAAAGCCCTCTGCAGTTGACACTTAAGGCAACAGGTGACTCACACAAGAATTCTTGTGAGGAGCTGACTAACCCTAGAGTAATATTAGGACGCAGACCAGAAAAAGTTTTTTTATTTTTTATTTTTTATACAAAACATTTTACTTGAACATCCTTATATTAGCTTTAAAATATATAATAATTTTTTCTTTCAGATATCAACTGCTCTTACTTCAGACACTTCACACCAGGGGAAGATTCTGAGATCTTTGAAGTCAAAACTCAAAGAGGTGAGTTCATATAGTCAAACCAATACTAGCCTGAACTGACTTTACATTTTACTGTACTACTAGTAGAATACTTTTTGTGGACCATTTCTTCTGCTATATGCACTGTAAAGAGTGATGAAATTGGAAAGAGACTTCTAGGAAAGAGCTCTGAAGCATGATACATTATCATGTACTTGAAAATCACTGTCATTGAAATGTAGCTGTTGCTGATTTGTCTACTCAGAATACAACATCTCAGCAGCTGCCATAGCCATCTTCAGTCTTGTCTTCATGATTCTGGGCACATTGTGTTTGTTGGGATCCCTTAGAAAGGGAAAGGACTATCTGTACAAGCCTGCTGGCATGTTCTTTGCTTTTGCAGGTAGGATGCAACATCTAATTCTTCTCTTACAAATAATTTACTGTACATGACACACTACATTTAAAAATATGGACCTTACTGAAATGTTGTACCCAAAAAGTATTTGGACTCTTGTTTGAATGTCACTGCATTAGATAACAATCAACATTTATTTTAACAAAACATAGTACAAATACATTTTGCTATTAAATAATTTCACAAAAGAAAAAAAAAAGGCCACTGTACATTGATTTTCATATCTTTTCTGTCCTCAGGTCTATGTGCCATCATCTCAGTAGAGGTAATGCGTCAGTCAGTCAAGAGGATGATAGAAAGTGAGGAGACTATCTGGATCGAGTATTACTATTCCTGGTCTTTTGCATGTGCGTGCACGGGTTTTGTCCTACTCCTCCTCAGTGGAATTGGTCTGCTGCTCATCTCCATGCCACAGATGCCTAGAAATCCCTGGGAAACCTGCATGGACGCTGAGCCTGAACAGATATAGAGCATGAATTCCAGATGCCAGCAGGTAAACCATTGTCTCACAATATATATAGACCTCTTTGATACAGTGTCAGAGCTTGACAAGCAGAGGTCATAAAATTAGATCAGTAATTTCCTTTTTCCCCTTGCAAACTGGCACTGAAGAATAAAGGTGTGTAACACACCCGATAACATCCAAGCCAGCAAGTAGCCAAGCTTTTCAATCTTTATATTATTATTATTTACAAATATATGTCATTTTAAGATCGTAATGTATAAAATCTTAAATCTTTGAGATGTATATGAAGAGTGCAGCTGGCTTTATGTAGCTGGAGATTTTGTGTAATAATGCTGTACATTAACGGACATACAGGGAAAGTTTACGACATGAAAATGGTTTAAGTGGAGAAGGGTTGAGAAAGAATTGTGATTGTTACATTATTGAAGGATTGAAGAGTTTATTAGCATCTGGCTAACATAATTTAAGGATGATGTATTTAGAAAAGTTTATCTGCACTAATTTGCAGACAGTGAATAGTAAGAAAATAAAACTCAATAGGCAGTGGTGTAATGCCACAAGATTTTGCTTCCGAAAGCATTATTCATGTCCTGTATATGGATTTATTTTATTTTATTTCTTTTTTTTAAGATGTGTGAATGCTACTTTGGGTTTGTGTTTAATAAATCAAATTGTATTAAGTCATTTTAACAATAATTCTCTTTTGCCCGGGCACAGTGATGCTCTCAGCTGCCCTGAGCAGAATGTAAATGGTCTGCTGTGGTTACTGAATGCTTGGCCAGACATTTTGGAATAATTTCAGATCTTGCAGGTGCAAAGAAAATGGTATCAATCTCACTCTTATGTGAAACAGTAAAATTATTCTGAGACTTTCCAAGTCTACAGGTTCCTGAAATGCACCCATAAACTGTGTTTACAAGCTTGAAATGGATTGGTGTGCTTCAGTATTTTTTTGAGTGGAATGTACTTCTGTGCTTTATAATTTAGGAACCTCTCAGGAATTGTGGTCATTTTTGGGTCTGCATAAACCCAATTTATCTATGTATCAAGCTGTAACCTACAGATCAGAACAAATCTGCGCCCTGTTTTTTGGGTGGTGATTCACCCAATGTATAAAAAAGATATTAACATCAAATTGTCTATTTAAATTTATCAGCCTTTTTGACATTCATTTAAATACTACAGCACCTTTTAATTTGCTTAATGGGCTTAAAAAGTCTTATTAGGCCTGGTTCCTCAACAAATTATTTTGTAAAGTTGGCAATAGGATTTAGAATGTGGGAGAATCACTGCCACTGCCAAACACCAATAGGAGCCACAGCCTTGATCATGTTTCTCTCTCTTCTCTCCTATCACTTCCTGTCATTGCTTTAATATAATGTTTTTGTAAGAGTTTGTAGTGGCAGTTAGAATTGGTCTTTCAGTGATATTTTACCATATGCTGAGGCAAATTCATAAAGTCATGTTTAATTTGGCAGATAAAACTGTAATTATTTCTTTTAATGTTGTTTGCATGCAGAACAAGAGACCATGGATGTTTGGATCGTGTTATGCTACCCAACAGAATAAATGTATTTCTGGTTTTACAACCATGTCATGTATTTCTAATAAAAAATTAAGCTAACTCCCATGTTAACATTGACATTTATTCTTCCTCTTTTACTGTGATTTATTTGCAGTTAGCACAAAAAAAAGATTGTAGAATCACATGTACACTATGCACCAGAAGTTTTGATGTATTTAGACTGAATTGCATTTACTATATTTTTGCTCTCATCTGAGAAGTGTCAGTGCCATCAGGTGACAGAAATGGGGGCAAAAACCTTGGGAGAAACCAGGCTCACTCAGGGGTCCACTTCCCCTCTGGCCAAAAGAGAGAACACGGTGTGATTTATGACTGGACAATGACGGTATGATTCTGAGATCCTTCTTTTCACACTGAGGACAACTGAGGTACTCATATGCAACTGTTAAACAAAGTTCAAACGCTCACTGATGCTTCAGAAGGAAACACAATACATAAAGAGTCGGGGGGTGGAAACTTTTTGAATTTGAAGACCAGGGTAAATTTAACTTATTTTGTCTTATGGGAAACAGAAGTATCTTCTGTAGCTACTGGAGGGCAGTACTAAATAAAAAAGATATGATATTTAGGGAAAATAAGAAAAATGTACACATCCTCATTTTGTTCAAAAGTTTACACCCCCTGGCTCTTAATGCATAGTTTTCCTTCTGGAGCATCAGTAAGTATTTGAACCTTTTGTAATAGTGGCATATGAGTCCCTCAGTTGTCTTCAGTGTGAAAAGATGGATCTCAAAATCATACAGTCATTGCTGGGTTCAAATACACAAACATGCTGAAATACCAAAGAAGAACTGTTCAGGACAAACAAGGGACACATGAACAACTATCACAAAAAAAAACAGCTGTGGATAATTTAGTAACAACACAGTATTAAGAATCAAGCGTGTGTAAACTTTTGAACGGGGTCATTATTTTTCTTGTGGAATATATAAACTTTTGACCTCAACTGTATATAGTTATGTCATACATAATATAATTAATTTTTTAATTTCCACAAAGATTTTTCACATTTGAGTGCATAAAGCAAATAAAACTCTTTAAGCCATATTATAAATGTGAGATGTCATTCTCAAGAGAGATGCACAATGCACCACATCAGTTGCCCCAGCTGCAGACATATCTTTACAAGAGTATAGCTGTTATTTTTTTATGTAGCACTCAGGGAATTCACTGGAATCAAGGCTCTAGGGAGATTTCTGAGGTCCGTTTAGACTTGGGAGACGCCAGCTGGGCTGAGGTAGGAAGAGTCATATATAAGCAGATTTTTCCTCTAGAACTTGAAGATTATTTTTATTAATGTAACTTACATTATCATTGCTATTATAGCCTACACATAAATTAAAATGACAAAATTCTACTGGCAATCATCAATGATTTTTAATGAGCTACAGTAAAGCTATAGTATAAGAAAATTTGTACTGTATATTTTGTAGCTGATTATTCTCAACATGCACAACAATCAGATCTCTCTCACGTTTTAACACATTTAATAGATTATTCAGGCTGTAAGTTCAACACTCACATACTCAAGAAACTAACAACTATGCCAGTAAAATACTTTAAATTATTAAGTGATAGTGGATAAAATTTGGGGTTAAAAATAATACCAAATTTAAAGTTTGAACTTGGTATGATTGGTCAGTGCAATGTGGTTGTCATCTGGAGTCCAAACTGTGTGCATGTCTTGACACAAAAAATCCACAAAGCTAGTCTGCAAAAGCACATGAAGTGGTTCACAAACATGTGCTGTGATCCACAAAAGCACATATAAGCCCTCATGAGCATTAGCTGTCCCCCTGCAAGGGTCCCTAATGATTTACGTAGGTTTCCTAAAATCAACATACAGCCTTAATGTAGTTACTTTAAAATAACATCACAGATGGCAAATGGCAGTCAACGCAAATTTCATTGAACATGCTTATTAACAAAACACACTTTGTTGTGCTGGACTTTGACAACGTACAAGTGAAGGAAAGTATATTACTGTTAATTAGTAATCTATCATTTCAGTCCAGCCACAAGATCCATTCTGAGAATGGGCATATCTGTAGACATTATGTAAAAATCAGCATGGCATCAGCATTTCCTGTGAAACATTCAGTACCAAGCATCAGTCAATACTTTAGTGTAATACTGCAGAATAGTCTTTGACCTTTGGTGGTTTTAGCCACATAACAGTGTGACAGCATTGACTTTCTTCATACTAACAGCTTGTGCTGCACTTTTGGAAAGCCCTCCAAAATCTTGGTGTCCATAAGTACCAAACACAATTTCCAATAAAGCCAGGCTTCAGAATATATATCATGGGCTTACCTAGAGCTTGTGCAAAAGAGCTGCAGATAACTTAAGCATAGCCAACTTTAATGTGTGTATTTCCTTAAAAATATAAATAAATAAATAAATAAAAGCACAAATGAATGACATTAAAACTCTCCTCTCCAACTTCTCTTTCATAGATCAAATCATCCTATACTCCCACCTAGTGGCATAAAGTTGCATTTACCACTGAAATCCATATCATGTACAAATTTTAAAGAGATTTTTTTTAAAATTCAAGATAAAGAAATTAGGTCATATGATATTTCTAAAACATGAGCCAATTATGATTTTTACAAGATATGATTTTGTGACACATGGTTAATGAAATATAACAAAATTCAGTGTTTTCATCATTAATTCAATGATACATAATTCAAAACTTTGATTAACTATATTTATTTAATACATTAATACATTCATAATTATTTTTTATTTTATTTTGTGAGTTGATCAAATTGCAGACATCAACATAGGCCTATCATTGGCCTACAGCCCACAGCAGTCCAGTCCATGGAAGATTATGTATTTTAAAGTTTATGCGAAAAATGCATTAATGTCTTTGGATGCTGCATCTCGCCCCCCAAACCCCCCCAAACAAAGTTTACAACAAAGTTACCACAAAGTTACAAAGCTACACCATCCCTAATCTTTAACTATGAACTTACCAAGAGTCACTTAGAACGCTTCTGTTATCGCTTTAAAGGCTCTTTATGACGTCATATTAAGTCGTCTCGTCTCGTCATTACTGCACCACATCTATTTGTTTTTTTGTTTGTTTTTCTCCAAATTGTTGGGTGGCTGGAACACTACAAATAATAAACAGACTTGAAAACGTTAAATATTATTCCAAGCATTTTTTACTGTCAGTAAAACAGTTTGTGAATAGTCATGTAATGTGATTTACCTCAGAAAAGACAACAAAGAGCTTTGTAGCTCATATTATTTATTTATTTTTATTTTATTATTATTTTATTTTCATTGCTATTTTTGCATATGGACCTGGGACTGACTTGCTAAGCCACTGCTTGAAACCATAATTATTTAATAATTATTATTGCATAAAAGAAGACATTGTATTGAAACAAATGTAAACATACACATGAAAGAAATCACCATCCATATTCATGTCTGTGTTTGATATTTGTTAAGGAGATAAGGAAGACCTTGCATTTGCAGAATTATTGGTTCAGATAACTAATTTATCATGAAAAAAAAGAAAGAAAGAAAGAAAGAAAGAAAGAAAGAAAGAAAGAAAGAAAGAAAGAAAAAGACACCAACATAATTTGATTGCTTTCTTTCATTATATTGTTTTTTATACTAAAACATACTATTTTGAAAATGCATAATAACAACATTTTGGTGACAGCTTATATACAGGTAGTACCAGTTTTGATGTAGCAAGTAGGTTTCTAAAATGCAGTGAGATGTTCTGACATAATAACTTTTTGCTACTAGCCTTCTGAAAGATGAAGAAAAAAAACTATAATGTAGTTGTATTTGCTGAGTCATGTTAATAACCTATGTAGACACTTATGCAGTCTCAAGGCTATGATTTCACTGAAATGCTCTGCAGGTTATAGTTTCTAATTATTTAGTTGATAAACCACTAAGCACAGAAAAATTGCTTTATCTCTACTGTATATTGTACATATGAAACAACTGTAAATACATTTCACATCTTTACCAGCTTAAAGGATAGTTTACTAGTCCACTGTTGTTTGTACACTAGTGGCTTTTAAAATATCTTTAATAGTTCCAAAGAATAAAGACTTTGTCATTTTATGTTTTATGTGAGCTTTATAATATATACAAAATACCCATTCTGTACATACAATTTCTACAATTTTAAAAGCAGATTAGGGTACACTATAGATTTTTGGAATTCCTGTCTCCATCTGAGGTTAAAGCATAAAATTGCAAGTTTCTCTTGTGAAACAAGCTTTAGTCTTTATTAGTTTTGGTTAAGCACTGCTCTTCTGCGTGGGTGAATCTGATGGTTTCAAAAAATATATTGCCTGAGCAAGTAAGTAAAATATTTGCTAGAAAATGTATCATTATTGTGGGATTAGCACAGTGATTTCGGGTAAGGCAACAATACTGTTTTGGGCAGATTTTAATTCAAAAATTAATTTGAAGAATTGTTAAAAACTCTGTAATGTGTAAAATCAATCATTTAATATATTTTGCATTATACACACTTTCAATGCAGTGGCTACAGGATAATATAGGTTGACATCAAGTCTCTTTAACATATGTACATATTTAATCTATTTCTAAACAAATATGTACAAATATGTTGTAGGAAAAATAACTGAGTAAAAAATGATGTTCTTATTTTTAGATTTATTTGTAAGTCCCTTTTGATTATCAGACAATCCACCTAGCATTCAATGGTATGTGCATAATGACAAATTATTTTGAAGCCTGTAAGAGTTTCATGGGTCAACTATAAGGCAACAAAATACTGCTGCTTTATCATTTTGTCAAGCGGGGAAATTGAAATTAGTCTACATAATTTGTATCAAATCAACAAACAAAACCAATCTATGGATTATATACAGACAGTTGAGAAATTGGTTATAAAACATACATAGAATTTTCTTTACATGTTTATTTGTTTTCTACTGTATATATACACATAGTGAAATGATCAATAATAAGAGAATCTTTTTCTTGTAAAAAAAAAAAAAAAAAAAAAAAAAAAAAAACTGCATCACTGATGTGTTGATCTTCTGATTAGATCAGAATGTATAGTTCTAGAAAATAACAACAAAAATGAATGAATGAATGAATGAATGAATAAATAAATAAATTAAACTACAATAATATTAACACAAAAAGTCTCTTAATCAAAAGACCACAGCTAGTCTCACCAGTGACACTACAACACTTAACAATAATATGAAATATCAGTATATTTAAGCTCTGTTATGGTTATTTACTTAAAGTGCATAAGGGCAGAAACCAGATTAATGTTATGTCACGTTAACTTGTATCTTCTTACTGAGTATGTGCTTTAATGGCAGTGATTAATCAGTCAATATTATCATTTAAATAATTATTTTATACCATAATTTCTAGTTCTCTATTTTTCTATAAAAACATACATCTGTTTTTAATTAAAGCTGCAGTTTTGTTTAAAATTTTACAAAAATAATAATAATAAACAAATAAAATAAAAAAAATAAAAACTGTTTGAATGAAATTACTCTAAAAAAAATTCTGACTTTTACGAAAAAGGCAGAGGGACTATTAGCTACACATCTGTGTGGTACACTACAAAAAACATAGAAAATGATACCATCAGCTGATGTATTAAACTCAGAATCACTGCATTAGTACTGAAGGCTCTCAAAGACAAGCTAATTATGTTTATCCTCTATCCAAACACAACACGATTTCTGGTGCCAAAGCCATTCCAGTACAGCATCTATAAGAACTAGCTAGAGCTCTGTCCTTCTCATATTTCACTAATGTGTATTTGCAATCTCAACAGGGCGATGATGACATCTGATCATAATCAGGACACTTGAGGAGAGCAGGATAGTTTGAATTCATTTGGAGGGATGCTTCACTAGAGATGTCTGAGGGGCTGCGTCCACGAGCCCAGGCATCTGGATGCAGGAACTGACCAGAATAGTCGGAACAGTTGCTGAGGCGAGGTCGGTAGAAACCCGGGTGTGGCCTGTACATCTCCTCTGCAGTGTACCGCTTCATAAACAGGTAGACAGACATTACACCTGCTGCCTGGTGGCGGCACAAACAAAGAGAGATTGAAGAGCATATGAAATGAATGAACACTTTTTAAAAAAAAAAAATAATAATAATAATAATAATACTAAAATCGTTGAATTTTTTTAAAAAATTAATTTGGTGTTTAGGATACTGGGTCTAAATTTTCATACATATACACAGGAAAATATAAAGAAACACAGCTGTGTGTCGCACAACAGTTCTCCTAGGGCTTTTTTTTCATTGGCAATATTATTGACAATGTGTCTAAAATGTAATGTAATTATTCACACTTTTACCTTTTCTTCATTTTTAAGTAAAAACTTTTATTTAACCTATTTTTCTTATTTTTCTTTCTACCAGTGATGATTCTGAAAAAAAACATGCAGTGTTTGTTATAGTAACACATGCAACTTTCACAGCTTTCATCTGACTGACAGAACCTTTGTATTTCAGCGTTGCTATGAATGTTATGACTTTTTTAGCAAATAGTTCAACAATTCAGTTCAACAACATTAAGTTGAAGAGGGTAAACCTTATCACCCAACTGAATATGCACATGCATTTTAGAAGGTGTTCTTGCTTCGTCCGAACAATAAATGCACGTCTTTAAATGAGCGCTGTAATATTCTTCAGCCACTCAGGTAGTTTCAGTACAAATCATTTCAGGGGCTGCCAAAATTACATTTTAAAATCAGTCAGAGCTATAGAAATGCATCTTAATATTTACAACTAAATCTCGATATTATGCATGGGCTACTTTCTATCCGACCCCCCCCCCACATCTAGTTTTGACATCCATCGGGGGGGCTCCCCCCAAACACCCCCGTAATTCGCACTCTGGGGGTAACCAATCCTGTTCTTGAGGAGACAAGAACAAAGCCCTGCAGACTTTAGCTCCAACCTGACCAAAACAAACATGTCTGGATGTTTCTAGTAATCCTGAAGACCTTGATTAGCTAGTTCAGTTGTTGAAAAGTGTTAGGGGCATTTTTAATCCCAAAGGGGATTCTGTAAAACAAAAGAGCGCCACAGGACACACAAATCAGATCTGAACAGTTACAATACACAGTATAGGCAGTCAATAATTTAGATTAAATTCCAATCAAATACACACTGATGGTGTGAACATAGCAGATGATTAAAAAAAAAAAAAGAAAAATCAAGAATAGAATGCGTTTTATCATGAAATTGGAATACACAAAAGTTGTGATATTTGGTGTTTGTTAAGTACTGGGTTGAACGGGGTGTAGGATTAATTAGGCATACAAAATCATCTAGAACTTCAATATCCAAAAATTTTGTCTAAAGCATCTTTCATGTATGTATGTATGTATAAGATTAAATATCTTCATATAAATTTTAATATTAATAAATGCTTGTGTTACCAGGTACCGGAAGTATGAGATGTTTTACGATTGTTTGGCTTTAGTTTGTTCTTGCACTTATTTTAGAATATATTTTAGTCCAAACTTATTGGTAAATTAAGGATTATAAAACGCATTCACACAGATTTGTTTACACAGTGAGACCCACTGTTGTTAATATTTACACAAATATACAAAGATAAGTGAAGTGTTACCTCAGTAAGCAGGAAGGAGACTGCAGCAAAAGCAAAAGACCAGCCATATTTATAACTGAAATAGGCTTCATTTGTTTTTGTTCTGTTTAGCATCTCATCGTTAATACTAGATATATACAAGACCAGGCCCACCACCAGGGACAGACCTGCATCAGAAATAAAGAGAAAATGAAACAATTAGAATGGTCACTTTAAGCGCTGAAGACACTAATTCTCACCAAGATCTTGTGGACACTTTAGCGTTCCAAATATTAACAGTTTTATTCTTCTTCTTCTCATTAGTTTATATCTGTTTATTTAGTCATTATAGCAAAATCTAGTTCTCTGAAACTTATTATAAAGAAGTATACTTTTGTCCAGCAACATGACATGATTCATCCTTACTGGCTATATATATACTGAGCACTGCTTTAAACAAACACCCACCTGACAGGATAAAGAAGATTCCAGAGATGAAGGCAAGAATAGTGCGTTGAGGGCGGATGTGTCCAATATTACTCAGCACAAAGCCAATGAACATGAAGAATAGACTAACCAGTGGGAAAGGAGTAGCAGAGCGAATCATTTCTGTGAACAAACCAAAATAAATGATTACTGAGGATGGATAGATTATATTTTTATAACCTCTCACCATTATTGTAGCAGACAAAAAATACAAACAGCAAATAAAAATGAAATACAATATTATTATTATCTGTGTGTATTGTTATTATCTGTCCTCTTGTGGACCCTAAAGGGCACACACAGAACAATATCATGGTGTACATGTGAGCTTGGTGTTCATGTAAAGGTTTAAATGCCACTGATTGACTGACTTGACAAACATGATTTATTGGATATCAATTCCAAAACTTCAGTCAAACTGAAAATCATTCAACCATTTAGAGACCTCTGACAATGACATACATATGCAAATCAAGAACCACAGTACATAATACACTGCAAAATGGGTACACTGAAATACATATATACATACATACAATGCTTATACTTGTTTTGAATTTATGTTATTGGCCCACCAAACAGTGGAAGCAAATGAAACAAATGAAGACTTTAGTAAATACACTTTAGCAACAAGACACCTTGCGAAACACCTAAATGACTGAATCAGCATTCTGCATTTTTAATGCACATTTATTTTGCATATGTAATTACAGGTAAAATAAAAATTTGCTAATTAATTCATACAGGACTGTTTTCCCACATACCAGGTTTATGTGTTGCTGATGACTCTATCCTTGGTGTTGAAGGCTAATTATATTATGCACAGTATATATTTCCTATTTCATACTTAAGTAGCATATTTAGTGCAGTATGAGAAATTATACTCTTGTACAGTCAATTCTTTTTCTTAGTGCTGTAGCGGTCAGTGACTAAACACCTTTCAGAAAGATCCATTTTTATATCAAAAACACCTTTTTTATTAAATCAAGGAGACTTTCACTCACTCAGAACACTGGCCGTAGACTCTGACGTCATCTGAACATTCATGGGCATTACATACTCTATAGTAAAGCAACGCCCCTTCTCCTCTCCTTGAAAAAAAAAAAAAAAAAATCAAACCTGAACAATGCTACCAAGACAGCATAAATGATAATACAATTATCATGCTAATTTTAAATAAAGCGAAAGTCATGCCATTAGATTACACACTTTCAGATATTGACAGATGGAAAGAATACAATTACAGAACAAATTATAAAAGTGATACAATAATTAATTAAAAAATAAAGCCCTTGTTGTTATTATTACTACTTCTACTACTACTACTACTACAACAAGATTATAGTTAACAATGTTGTGAGTTTTAGACAAACTAGACACATATTTACACTCAACTAGACAAAAGATTTTAAAGGGGTCATATGATGCGATTTCATGTTTTCCTTTGTCTTTGGAGTGTTATAAGCTGTTCATGCATACTTAAGATCTGTAAAACTTCAATGATTAAAGTCCTCATAATATTAAAGAGATGTTCCTCATAAAGTTAAGACTCAGCCACACCTTCCTAAAATGGCTCATTCAAACACGCCCCCACATATTTATGCCACTGTGTGGGAAGATTTGCATAATACCAGCCAAATGTAAAGAAGGAAGGCGTAACATTTATTATGATGTAGTATAGTTGCAGCCACCATGTTGTGGAGACACTGTAAATTTCGTTGCCAAAGTGAAACTGCTTCATTTGGCTTTCCAAATGAGTACACAAATAGAAATCAGTGGTTAAGTTATATTTACAACACTGTTACAGAACAGTACAATGCAAATATTCAAATGTGTGCAGCACATTTTACGGAGGATTTTTTTTTCTGAACCTGGGGAAGTAGCCGACAGTGGCTGTACACAAAGGCTGTTTCTATAAAATGGGGCAATTCCAACTTTGCAGGGACAGTCTGGCGCTTCTGACTCACAGCCTGTAAGTACAACACGTTCTCACTCCCAACTCATCGCATATTGATGCTTGGTCAGGACTTTTTGATGCTCAAGGTACCCCTTTAGCATCACTTTTGGATGTGCAGGGTCCTCCATTGATTTCAGTTATTTGCCTTAATTTAATGGTTTGCATGCATTTGTAAAAATATAAATAATTTTATATAAATTTATATGACTAATAAATTATGACTGTAGCTGTATCTGCCTGTTATATCTTGTGTCTTATTGACAAATGGTAGGTTTAGGGGCAGGGGTTGGGTTTCATGCTCGTAAATGTATAAATAATGTAATGTAAATAAAATGGTTGTGACTGTTTACATAGAAAAATCACACCCAAACATATATGCAATAATTGCAATATTATTACCCAATATATAATTTAATCATGACGATATAAAATAACCAGTGCCTTCTGCGTCAACATTATGACACCAAGGGTTTCTTATATAAAGCAAAGAAGGACCCTGCACGTCGAAAAATGATGCTAAAGGGGTACCCTGTGCCTCAAAAAGTGATGCCAAAGGGTCCTGACCAAGCATCAATATGTGATGAGTTGGGAGTGAGAACGTGTTAGTAAGTACGTTTTCATATTTAAAGAATTTTTTACTGACTATTCAAATGGGAGTTTTAAGCAGTGTAGAATAGTGCTAGTTGTTTGTTGTTTCTACAATCACAAATGCAGACATGGTTTTATGTTTATATGACAGTATGGCAGTTATAAGACAGTATAAGTCATTATTATCAGTAATTATGTCCCAACAAATGCCTCATTTATAATGGGTTTTATTGTTTTTGTTTTATCTCGCTGGGACGTCACATGCTTGAGGTATTCAGCCAATCACAACGCACTGGATAGCTGGCTAATCAGCACACCACTCTTTTCAGAACAACAAGCTTTGTAAAAAGCAATGCGTTTCACAAAGGTGGGGCACAGAGGAGCAACAATAATGTACAGTATGTGGAAAATAATATTTTTTGAAACTTAAACCACGTAAACACACTTAAAACATATTAGCACTTTACTGTATTTAGCTTTACTTGTATTTTACTTTTTTATATATACATTGTTGTATTGTATGCATGTTTTTAATTGTTTTATTTACATTGTCTTTATTTATTATTACTGTTCGTTCAGAGCAACATGGTAGCATTTTGTCCAAGATAAATTTCCTCTCAGTGACAAATACAGTTTATCCTTATCCTTATCCTTATCCTTAACATATTGCATTTCCACCAAATACACAAAATAATGTTCTTTTTAGCAACATCATATGACCCCTTTATTTCAAATGGACCACAATCAGTATGTCAGCTACATTTCTGAGTGGTGCAAAGGTTTGTAGGTCAAACGTTTTGCTTTGTAGGGTTTTTAGTAACAAGGCCACTCAATAACACATACTCATCCAGAACCATTTGGACCTATATGGATGTGACCCCAGTGCAAAATGCTGTTATATAATCCATTAAGAATAACTCTCACAATGTCTGCAAACAGTGTCTGTTTTGCAAGATCTAGTGAACAGAATGAACTTAATTTAAGAATGACAAAACTGAATATTCACTGTGCCTGCAAAAAAAAAAAAAAAAAATTATATCAAGTTAGTTAAATATGCTACTGGTTGAAAGTTTGGGGTCTGGAATTTTCTTTTCTTTTTTTTTTTTTTTAAATATATTTTTGAAAGCAGTCTCTAATGCTCACTGAGCCTGCATTTATTTTAATTAAATAATACAATAAAAACAGTAATATTGTTCAAATGTTAAATAGCTGTATTTGTATTTTAATATTATATTTGTATTATTAATATTATATTATAAATTTTAATTTATTCAAATAGAAATTATTTTATTATTAAAATAGAAAAGCTGAATTTTCAGGAGTCATCACTCCAGTATTCAGTGTCACATGATCCTTCAAAAATCATTCTAATATGCTGAGTTAGTGCTCAAGAATCATTGTTATTATTATTAGTATTGAAAAAAAATTGTGCTTCTTATAATTATTTGTGGAAAGCATTATACATTTTTTCAGGATTCTTTAATTAATAGAAAGTTCAAAACATCAATCAAGCAATTATTTATAGAAATCTACTCTAGCATTTTAAATGTTTTTACTGTCACTTTTGATTGAATATAATGTTCTTACTGAATGAAAGTATTCATTTCTTTTAAAGGCAAACTAAAAAAATCTTAGGAGAGAGAGAAAAAGAGATGTGAGAAAAGGGAAAATACCTGATTTACCAGTTGGTAACGCTGGAGCTGGTGACTCTAAAAAGAAGAGAAAAAAAAAATCACTTGTCGCCTGTATATCTACAAAGTCCCATTACTAAAGTTATAAAACATTCCAGTTTGCTATTTTTGAGGTACCAGCAGTATAGAGTTAAACAGGAGGAGACACAGGATCTGCCATGCAAGACCGTACAGCATTGAAAGATTAGTTCCAGAAAAGGACTGGAATCCAGACCAGAGATTACAGGAGATATTAGAGAGGAATCTTTTTTTTTTAATTTAACGGTTGGATAACACAAAGTACAGACTGATACACAGGGATGTATTATATGAGAATTTATATTATCAGTTATAAAGGTCTCATTCTATGCAGTATTATTTGCCTAGTAATGTTTACTTTGGCAAATGTTAATCTCAAAATCAAGAAAACAATTCTGAGGTGAGGGGATGAGATTTCATGAACAACTGTGGGCAGGTGACACCCTGACCCCAATCAAGTTATTCAAATCTAGCAAGTTGGACATCGCCTTTAGGAGATATATCAGCCTTTTTCAATATCACCTCAAATTGTCACTCTGAGCCATTCTTGCTTTAGCTCAAGCTCAGAAAGAATGGCCTTGTCCAACAGCCAGGCAACCACGCAGGTGCACCGACCTCAAGTCAAAACCCGCTCTGCCTTTGGCTGAGGAGGGCCATTCCTGGGCAGTTAGTTTCCCCCCTAAAAGAATGAGTGTAATACACTTCTCTTCACTCCTTGCAGCAAGGCCTTCAGAATGCAGAAGTTGTGCCTTGTGAAACACACTTGTGGTATTGCGCATACTGTAGGCTATGCCCCTGTGTTACATGCTGGGTCCCATTTCCCAAGCCAGACTTCTTTTCTGGTGACTTCTCCTGCTGCTCAAACACTTCAAGGTCCTCCTTTCAATAGAGCGCTTCTTACAACAATGGGTGTTTGGGAGGCTTTTGTGTTGCGACAGGAGATTATATCCCTTTTGGAGAAAGAAGCCATAGAAGAGGGAGTTTGGTACTGGCTTTTATAGCTGGTACTTTCTAATGCCAAAAAAGGATGGAGGCCTTCATCCCATTTTAGACTTGATTTGAATGAACTACACTACACTGCCGAATTGCAGTTTCAGTATGGTGATGTTGAAGCACATCATGACACAGACACAGCCTTGAGGACTGGTTTGTCACAATAGATCTAAAGGATGCTTCTTTCCACATTCAGATTGTTCAGAGACACATGAAGTTTCTCAGGATTGCTTTTGGGGGCAAAGCATGCAAATTTTGAGTATTTGCTTAGCCTTAGCACCTTGCATTTTTATAAAGTGCATGGCTGCTGCTCTGGCTCCGATGAGAGTCTGGATCATCTGTGTGCTAAACTACCTAGATGATTGGCTGATTTTAGCACAGTCTGTGGAGCCAGCATGTTAAAATTGAGACTCTGTTCTTGAGTATTTGTGATTTCTGGGCAGGAGTATTAGGGTGACCATACTTGCCATTTTTACGAGACATGTCCTGGCCATGATTTCTATATTTAGCATTGTTTTCCTGTTTTCATACCTGCTGAAGGCTATTATCGAAAAGAAGTTTGATCAATAACGTGCAGGCATTGTACATAATCGACCAGTCATGGAGCGTGAGAAGGTGGGATCTACAGAGAACGCTCAAAGCGTGTAAATACACAGAGATATTAGACGTGTTAGTTTGTCTGTTTGTTAATTCGACTTGAAGTCGAGCAGGTGCCTTCAAACCCGATTTGTGACTCAAGGCATTTCTTTGGGCAGTGTCTGTTGTCACAAAAGCAGTTATGATAAATGTTTCCCTGGTAGGCTGGGGAGTGGTCTATATAGGTTGTCCGATCTATGGTGTCTGGAAGGGTGAGTATCCGTCATAGCACATAAATAGTAGTGTTTCTGGCTGCTCTTCCAATCCTTCAATCAGTTTCATATCTTAATCGGCAAAGGAGTTAGTTTGCACCCCATTTGAAGTTTAGCGCAACACATTCTTCTTTGGTGTCAGGACAAGTTTATGTTACTTAAAGGAGTAGTTCACTTCCAGAACAAAAATTTCAGATAATTTACTTACCCCCTTGTTGATGTTCATGTCTTTCTTTCTTCAGTCGATAAGAAATTATGTTTCTTGAGGAAAACATTTCAGGATTTCTCTCCATATAGTGGACTTCAATGATGCCCCCAAGTTTGAACTTCCAAAATGCTGTTTAAATGCAGCTTCAAAGGGCTCTAAACGATCCCAGCTGGGAAATGGTCTTTTCTAGCAAAACTATCTGTCATTTTAAAAAACAAATTGACAATTTATATACTTTTTAACCTCAAACACTTGTCTTGTCCAGCTCTGCGTGAACTCTGTTTTTTCCGGTTCAAGACACATAGGGTATGTCGATAAACTCCCATCTCGTTTCTTCCCCAACTCCAAAATCGTCCTACATCACTGCAGAAGTACCAATCCAGTGTTTACAAAGTGAAAGTGCAAAGAAGATCAAATGCCCTATACAACAAAAAGGTAAAACAGTGATATAGGATGATTTTAGAGTTGAATAAGACACCGAGGTGGGAGTTTTTCATTGCAGAGACAAGACAAGACAAGACAAGACAAACATTTGAGGTTAAAAGTATATAAATTGTCAACTTGTTTAAAAAATGAGCAATTGTTTCACTAGATAAGACACTTCTTTCTCGGCTGGGATCGTTTAGAGCCATCTGAAGCTGCATTTAAACTGCATTTTGGAAGTTCAAACTTGGGGGCACCACTGAAGTCCACTATATGGAGATAATTCCTGAAATGTTTTCCTCAAAAACCATAATTTCTTTACGACTGAAGACAGAAAGACATGAACATCTTGGATGACAAGGAGGTGAGTAAATTATTTGTGAATTGTTATTCTGGAAGTGAACTAATCCTTTAAATTCGTGTAGATTCCAGGAATGGAATGTTTGAGTGTGGATTTCCTCTTGAGACATGGACTGAGTTCCAGACCGGAGACTACACCCAAAGACTGCAAGTCTAATTTGGCAGCAGTTCAGCAGGATAGAGGTGAATCTGTGAACCACCTCCTGGGCCAACTGGACTGGATGTTCATGTGGTCGAGGACTTGCTTATATGCTTTTCCACCAGTTATACTACATTCCTGACTAGAGTACAGGAATACAGAGTTTATCATCTGTTAGTGGCACTGCAATGGCCATCCTGAATCAGATGGGTCAGATCTGTATCTCTACTGGAGGAACATCCTTGGGACAAGGCCAATCTGTAGTTGAGAATATTTATATCCTGGTGTGGGTAATTTGGACCAAGTTTGCTGCCTGTTTGGTTCAGGAGGTCTTGCAATGTGGGGACAATTGCTGCCAAGCACATAATGGTTCAGAGTGTTTGTATGGGCTGACATTTACTTTGCTCTCGATTTATGCATGGGACAAGATGACTGAGGCCTTTTCTTCATGTTTCTATTCCTTATAAAAACAGCATGTATCTGTGGTCTTATAGAAGGCTCACTGGTTCTCTGTTTGAGCCCCTAATAGATTTCTGACTATTAAGGTTCTGTTTATGGCCTTAACATCCTTCAAATGTATTGGAGATTTAAATTTATTGTCAATGAGCACCTTCTGTAGAGATTTCAGGAACGTCTTGGTTACATATAGCCGTTTTCCACGTGTGACGATTCTCTCTGACCAAACAGTGATATGTAGTGCTTACATGTCACATTTTAGTATCGGTATGGCTCGCTTAGAACCTCATCTGAGGTGATACTAAAACAAATGCCAGGTACTAGGTACTGTACACAGTGGAAACATCCCAAAAGTGAGCTGTACTGAGCTATACAATGCAGTGGAAAAGTGCCATATGTCACTTTGGTGATGTTGCATAGCTGGCCATGCTACCTGGTTACTGCTTTCTTCCTGGCATCAGACAATCGTCACCATAACATCAGCTATTGATGCAGCGCCTCCTTCCTCCCCATTCAAGGAACATAATCTTTTCCCTCCTTGTTATTCCTTGATTGCTTCTCCCTATACCCAGTCAACCCTTCTATTTAAGTCCATGGCTGCTTTCAAAATCGCATACACTCTTGAGTAGGTACTTATTTTGAACAAGTAATTACTTTGTGACTGCTAAAACTATGTTCTATATACTATGAATCATTTCCATGTGACCTACCAGCATCAGTTGCAATAGAAAATGCATATAGACACACTGACCCTCAGACACTCACCTGCAAGAAAACAGACCCTCCAGAGCCCTGAATGGAGAGACATACGGATTTCAGTGCTCTGATTGAGAGGCAAGATGACCCCCTCCTCCAGGTAGAGCCAGTAGTCAGTGCTGACGGCAATACCCAGCAGTCCCAGACTGCACACAGCAAACACACTGCTGAGGAGTGTCAGTGCCTTCCTGCCACACAAACTCATCTTTCACATCAGCAGCAGAGGGCACAAGCTGTAGAAAACAGGAGCTATAGTGAGAGAAGGGAAGAAAAAAAAGCTTACCTTAAACTGCAGTTAAAATATTTTAAATACATATTTTAAAATGTAATGAAATCAATTTTTAGTCTTAAAAAAGACTTTAAAAAGTCTTAAAAGAGCCTACAGAAGAAGTCTACATTGAACACTAAAAACACAGGCATTGTTTTTTTTTTTTTTTTTTTTTTTTTTTGCATCAGTGTTTCTAGAGTGTTATGTTAGGGTGAAAGGCTTCACAGAAGAAGTAGCTCAAAGTGTTATGCTGGCGTCTCATTAGTTGACTAGCTTATGTTACACCTACGTTCTATGTCATCTGCTGGAACCACTCTGTCATGAACGCACGTATACGACAGTTAGAGGAAGCTAGATATTATGGTTTATAAAGTTTTAATTATAGATATTTTTCTTGCACAAATGCATAGATTCTCTTCAGAAGGTCTTTATTAAAGGGGTCATCGGATGCCCATTTTCCACAAGTTGATATGATTCTTTAGGGTCTTAATGAAAAGTCTATAGCATGCTTTGATTAAAATTTCTCAATGGTAATGTAAAAAACACCCTTTTTACCTGATCAAAATCATCTCTGCAAAAATCAACCTGTTCTGGTCGATGTTGCTTTAAATGCTTTTAATGAGCTCTGCTCGCCCCACCCCTCTCTTCTGTCTGTGGTTAGCCACATTTAGCCACAAAACTTGCTAACTATAGCACGTTATTAGGAAAAAATGATTGCAATGAGTCATAAAAAAACCCTTATACTCATGTCTGCTGTAAGTGAAGCTGGATCACGAATGATTTGCACGAACATAGACGCATTTATGTAGATCGGGAGGTGCATTCCCTTCACAAAAAAAAGTCATCCACTGTGTCTTCAGCGGCTCAGATGTCGGGAGTAAATGACGACTACTATGTTCATTATTACATCCAACAACAGAACACCTCAAACGCGTAGGAACCATACTTGTCTACGTCCCTGTTCTGGCATTGAAACAATGGTGATCGGACAACTCATCTGGGCGGGTCTAAGGTAAGATGGCTGTGTCAATCAATCTAAAGATGCTGAGAATGGCTTGATTTGAAAAAGGGGAAATTATTTTTACAGATTAAATAAAAACCACTGGGTGGATTTTTATCATTATAGAGTGTTTGTGTACACACACAGCCAACACACATTTATGTTCAAACAACATGTAAAAGTGAACTTTGCATCCGATGACCCCTTTAAGTATCATATTCTACACTAGTGGTTCACAAAGTTGTTCCCCAGCATTGCACAGTTTGTATGGGTGTGTCTCAGTCAGCTTCCTAGTTCACTAGTTGGGGCACTGATGAGTAAGGCTGGGTATCGAGTTCGATACTTTTTAAGCACCGACCGAATCGTCTCGATACTATCGAGTATCGAAAAAATCATTTTCGTTCGGTACCAAATTTCGATACCTAAGGGTATAATCTTGTCAACGTCAGTGAGCTAGAAAACGTGCGGCATCCTTAACGTGCCCGGATCAAATGCTGGTGATTGGCTGCGGCAAGGCTGCCTTGAAAATCAATAGTTTACGGCGGTTACGCCCACTCGCCCAGAGCTTGTCTAATGTGAGGCTGTAATGTACACTACACTTTAAAGCATAGCATAAATTTAACGCAAATGATGATTAAGTGATCAAAAGTATGGCTACATTATGCCAAGATTGACGGCAACAGCGTGCGATGCAATATTTGTAAAAAGGTTATCGCGTCCAAGACTGGCAACACGTCAAATATGATAAAACACCTGACAGTACACGGAATTAATTTACGAGCAGAAAGTTGCTCCGTGTTTGACTGCAAGAAGATCACGCCGGTGCAGTCATCATCATCCTCTCAGTATTTTCCTGACTCAGGGCCTCCAACAACATGCCCACCACAAGCGTCGTCCTCCGTGACTTTAAATACCTAGCTAAGTTGATACTAAAATGCTTTAAGGTTAACAGTAAATGATGAAGTGTACCTCACATTAAACTTATCTTATTTAAATGTCCTTATCCTTGGCTGCATTAACAGTTTAGCTTTCATGTTTTCTTCACATTAATGTTATAGTCTCTGCTCGTGCTGACCCTGGAATTAGGAGACCATCAAGTGATAATCCATTTACACTGGCAGAAAAAGTAAAAATGAACAAAGAAAGGAAAGATGAACGCCACAGGGCCGTTACAAATTTTATTGTTAAAGGTTTGCTGCCTTTTTCTACTGTGGAGGCTTCATGGTGGAGGTAAGTACAGTAAGCTGTAAATTATGTTGTAATATTACCATTAAGGCTGTTGGCCAGGTTTGTAGGTAGTCTTAACCTAGATAATTTTTTAAACTTTTTATAGTGAGCAACAATGATAAAATAATGCTAATTTTACTTTTTTGTGTTTGATGATGTCAACTATAGGGAGATGATAAGCACCTTAAACGCCAGATATCAGTCCCCCAGCCGAGACATGCTCTCAAATACACTCATACCTGCATGGTATGCAGTTGAAAAAGAAAATGTCAAGAAAGAGTTGTCACAAGTGTCACAAACATCCTGGAAAAATAAAACCAAAGTTTCTCTGAGATTATGTGTTATGTAATCTTGTTAAAATATATTTCTTAAAATAAAAGTATCGGAAAAAGTATGGAACGATACCCAGCCCCACTGATGAGGGTGTCTCTGACTAATAACAAAATACTTCCTTGACAACATTGACACATGTATTTTCTGTGAAGCTGTTTGAAAAAGTATGTATTGTGAAAAGTGTTATAAATAAACGTGAATTGCAAAAAATGAACTGAAGTTTGAAACATAAAACACACAAGCCAACTCAATACATATCATGTCATGTCAAGTTTTAAAAACACAAACTATCATTGATGCAGATAGCTTTGCAGACAGCACGCCGACATATAGCGTTGTCGCACTACGTTTGAATCCTGGCATGAGGACCTTTCACAATCTCACTCCGTCTCTTTCTCTCTCTCTCCCACTTTGTTTCCTGTTCTTCTACACTGTTCTGTCATAATAAAGCAAAAGGCAAAAACACAGAAAAGTAAGTCTTTAAAAAAAAAGAAAAACTATTATTTTATTACATTTCACCATATACACACAGACAGTACAGACAGACAATAGTTCAACTGAGGCTGGTTCCTCCATTTCTGTCATTGGAGTTTAGGTTCTTTGCCACTGTTGCCTTTTGGCTTAGTTGCGGACACTAGCAATATTATCAACTTGATTGCACGGACACGACTAGAAGGCACAATATGTAAGTTTTCACCACTAGAGGGTGCATATTCAAAACAAACAAAGAACCAAAGGCGTAGTTTGATGGTGCTGTGTGTGAGTGTGGAATTATGGGAGTTGTAGTCTTCATCTACACAGCCAATGCAATCCATTGGGACTTGGGCAAAAATCATGCTCATGGATGAGTTAATATATTAAAGGAGAAGTCCACTTCCAGAATAACAATTCACAAATAATTTACTCACCCCCTTGTCATCCAAGATGTTCATGACTTTCTGTCTTCAGTCATAAAGAAATTATGGTTTTTGAGGAAAGCATTTCAGGATTTTTCTTCATATAATGGACTTCAATTGTGCCCCCGATTTTGAACTTCCAAAATGTAGCTTAAATGCTGCTGCAAAGGGCTCTAAGGGGCTCTAAAGGGCTCTAAACGATCCCAGCCGAGGAAGAAGGGTCTTATCTAGCGAAACGATCTGTCATTTTTTTCAGAAAATAAATTTTTTATACTTTTTAAGCACAAAAGCTCGGTAGCACAGGTTCTGGCATGCGCGTTCACGAAAGTGAAAGTAAGTCAAATGCTTTTTACAAACAAAAAGGTACAACGTGTCGGACGATTCAGAAGTTGTAGGAGAAAATAAGATAGAGTTTTTCGCCATACTCTACCTTTTTTAGCCAGAGTACACAGAAAATTAACTTAGACATGATTCGTAGTAGTGATGGGAAGTTCGGATCATTTTACCGACTCTGACCTTTGAGTCTCGTTCAGCAAAATGAATGAATCTTTTTTCGAGTCATTTCGTTAATTTTAGCAAAATCAGCATTACGTGACAGCCCCATAAGATGACAGCCCTTCTTCCTCAGCTGGGATCATTTAGAGCCCTTCGAAGCTGCACTTAAACTACATTTTGGAAGTTCAAAATCGGGGGCACAATTGAAGTCCTTTTATATGAAGAAAAATGCTGAAATGCTTTCCTCAAAAACCATAATATCTTTACGACTGAAGACAGAAAGACATGGACATCTTGGATTACAAGGGGGTGAGTAAATTATTTGTAAATTGTTGTTCTGGAAGTGGACTTCTTCTTTAAAGACTTATTAAAGTCACAGTAGTATGAGGCAGGGTGGTCTGAAAGTTGTGGGAACCAAAGGAGGACACTAGAGCGATTGCTATTGAAGGATGAGCGCAGTACACAACTTGAAATCAGCTGAGCTTTTATTATGCCACAGTCGACCGCTTCCGCTCCTTCCGGTCACGCATATGTGAGGTAAAACAGCGCTGTTTTATCATACTAGATACGTTTGAGTGTTGTAAGTTCTGTTATAATGCTACTCTGTGCGTTTGTCACCTGTCTAATAAAATACATAACATATTAAAGTGTCTTTTGGGCTTTCCATGTTTTCTACAAAGTAAAACCGGCAAATTGGATGACACGGTCCATTACACTAGTTAAAATTGCTTATTTTTCTGGATTTAAACAGAAACATTTGGGATAATGTAAGTACACAAGTCAGCAAAATATATAACACTGTTCTAGTGGTTTTTGGATATTTTAATAAAAGAATCTTACATATTGTGCCTTTAACTAAGCTGGCTGATGACATTTCATGATGAACTAAAAAGGTGACCATTTATTTACAGCAGAATTGAATTTTGTTTGCACTATTGAAGATTATTTTCCTGTTTAACACCGTAAAGCTACTTGAACAATCAGCATTGTGTAAAGCGATATATAAATATAATACAGGTATAAAGGTGACTTGACATATAATCTTGTTTACATTCATAAATAATTATTGGACGAAATGTTGCAAGGATTATTTTTCATAATATACTTTGATTAATATGTGATAAATGTTTTATGACATGAGTATGTCATGAAGCCGGAAATTTACTGTCTCATTTAGAATGCTGTGCCCTCCAGAGGTCACATCTGTTGGCCGCATATGCCACAGAGGCTGTCTCATTTCAGAAAAGCAACCTGACATTGTAGAAAAGCAAGGATAAATTAGAGTATGTACAGTAGAGCCTCATGAGGAACACGGAAAATTTGATAATGGTTGCTTTTCTGAAATAAACCTTGATAATGTATGCAACTGACAAATGTGACCTCTGGAGGGTGCAGTCTTCAAAATGAGACAGTGATTGAGTCATCAGTATGCCAATGGGTAGTTAGCCAGAGTCTTTATCAGTGCCAAAATTTGTGTACACAATATACTACTTGATGACCTATAGGGAGCTAGGGAGCTAATTGACAAGCTAGGGGCCTCCAGCACTGCCGCTTGCAGTCAGGGGAACAGTTGAAAAAGGATATGAAGTCGGACACTTTCTGCTTCCTGTAGTTGTTTGAAGACAAACATGCCTAATGTCTACTGTGTGTCTGCTCTAGTACTCTACTATAACTTTAAAGCAGTTCAAGCCATCATTTCTAGTTCTAAAGTGGTGTTTTCGAATTAGGTTTGGTAGCATGTGTTACGGCACATTTAAATCCGTGGCAGAAGACAGAAGACACCGACAAGTGAGCTTGGAATACTCTGTGGTATATTTATTTCCATGCTTATTCTATCTAACTTTTTTTTCATAAAAGCAGTATCACGTTCCCAGTCATGCGATATGGCTCTGCGTGGCTGTGATTACCTGCGGTCTTGTGTCTACGGCTGAATTAATAGGGGGTATGCACATGACATGACAGTAGGTGAAGGTGACTGTGGTTACACAAGAGATGGTCTGTTGTTCTACCATTGGAGAACGCATAATGGTCAGCTTGGATCACATGTGCATTAATAACCAAACACACCATAGCCTTGACATTGCATGACAGTTAATCACTGTTTGTGGATACAACTAAAATGAATGATTGCCATAAACGGAATCCTATCTATAGCAAATTTGTCTGTGACTTCTCTTATAAAACTGCATTTTTTTGGTGTAAACTCTAAAAATAGATCAATCAAAAATGAATGACTGCTCCTGAAAGCTTAGGCAGCTTGGATGCTAAGGCAAAGACTTACCTGATGCAGGCAGCATTTGTGCATGACGGTACCTCACAAAATTGATTTCAGACAGATTTCTGAGGCAGTATAATGGTTTAATAATCTACAACAAAATAGAGAAAGCTTTCATTTCACTAAGCAAATAAATTACTATACTTACAATACTACAAAAAACTACATTTACACACAACTTAACCACCAACCACAACTTTCAGATGCCATATTTAATTATTTATTTATTTATTATCTCAACTGGTGCAGAATTGAACGCAAAGGTTTGTGGTATATCAAAGGCAGTGACAGATACATTCATGCTGCCTTCAAAAATCAATCTGATAAAGGCGTCTCAGGAAGTGAAACAACAGTAACAATGGATTCAAGGCAACATTTTCCAGCTTTCGGATGCAACCAGTGTTTAATGCAAGCATGTTGATTAGTCAATAGACTGTTGATTCACTAAATAATAAGCTGGTTTCCCACAAAAGCAGTTTATTCAGTGTAGTGAAGCCTCTCTTTCATTGATATCCAGTCCCTGTGTACACTTTTTCAAATTTCTTTCTTAGAGGATTGCCTTAATGTGGCTTTAGTTACTTCTACTGAGTGGCAGAAAGACTGAGTGGTAGTGGCATGGTGTGTTTACAATTTTATGCAAATGATGAGCAGAAAGCACTAGGCGGCAACAAATAGCTGTGAGGACTTAAAATGCAGATTGTGCTGGAATTTAGTGTGTAAATCATATTGTTTATGTTTTGGACAGTTTGCAGTTGTTGCATGTGTTGCAGCTTGGACATACTGTTAATAATCAGCTTGAATGCTACGAAAACACCAAAAACATCTAATATCAGAAGGAGCTTGTGCATTTGTCTGTACTAATAGATTTATATAAGAAATCTGAGCTAGCTTTTTACACTGTTAAGTCCAGCTGCATTTAATTTAAGCAGATAATTGTTTTGCTTCAGTTTTCCCAGTTTACTAAGGCAGCCATGTTGCAGGATGTTTTACCACTCATTCTGGGGCATGTTCATCTGGGAAAGCGATGCCACTGCATACCCTCTAGCCATATCACATGACCGGATCCTGTCCCAAATGGCACACTTCTTGTGCATTTGTGGTCTTGCAAACTCAAAGTGGCCACCGCAATGTCAGCTTAGTCCACATGAACATAGGGTGTCCCATTCATCATTTCAGCTTTCAGCAGAATGCTTGCGAGCACCCAATTTGCAGCCACTGTGCGCCTTCAATTCACACTTATGCTGAGCCCACACTGAGGTGAGCGCCTCAGCAAACTTCTACCTGACAGTCAAAGTGGTGTTACGTCACGGATGTGAAGACTCAGTGGAAGAAAATGAGGGATAAGGGTGCCATTTAGGGCCTGGGATGTGATATTGCTCACATGAATGCCTGTAAATGCTAAATTCTGCAATGTCTGTGTTTTCTGACACCTGGTGTGAATACTAATTCCAGTGTTCAGCATTTTTTTTTCCTTTTTTTCCTTGGTGTTTCTATTCATGTGTTCTTGCTGCCATATGGTCATAAATATGATGGATAAACGGAAAACTCTGGTGACAAACAGATGTGCTCTACAAAATGTGTAAACATTTATATACTTACTCTGAATATAAACTTAATTTATTTTTAATATTGAAACTTTAAATGCATATACAGTGCACATACATGCACATTTGGGATATTGTAAGCCACACACAAACACATATACATGTTAGTCAAAAATGCTAGTAGTTGTAAGGTAGTATAGGCTAATTATGAGAAAGCATGTGGCGGTATGACATTGGAGCCTAAAATTGAGAGGGAAAGAATCCACGTAGCAAAATTCGGAATGACAGCAAACTATAAGCCCACTTCAGAGGCTCCCAGACAGAGAGAAACTGTCCTTGGTACTGAAGCTGTGAACCCGCTTCCAACAACAGCATTCACTGTGGGCTGTGGCAGCCATCATTAATTCTCTCTTCAGTGTATTGTAGTTATATTTTCTATAATATATAGACTACAAACTTTAATTAAAAAAAAACAATTAAATAAATAATACAAATAAATAATCATTTTCTCTTTATATTGACAGTAGTCTATTTAATATCTATTTGTTTTATTTTTTTTAATAGCCTTGTCTACTCGACAAGGTGGTTCCTATCTTTAAGCACCCGTTATATATTTTGCATTATGGCTTCAAGAGACACACTGTTTTAAACACCGCATAGACATTAATAGTCCAGTTGTGACTTCTCCACCATTTGCGTTCATTGCCAAAAACAACATTGTCCAAATCATGCAGCAAATTAAAATCCATGGAAAAAAGTTTCTGATACAGTGAAAAATTTAACTTGAAAATGTGGCTAACATTGATATTCATTGGTATCTAAACGAGTCTTATGAAACAGCACTTCAAATCTGCACACGAGCTCATATTATCCAATGCCATAGTACATAACGCACGCAACAGAGTTTCACATACCTGCGCTGAGATGTGCCTGTGAAGCGCGCGTTCTTGAGTTCTTCTCACGCAAATGTTCACGCAACCGCCTTTATCTCATCGCACAGAGGTTTGCCGAAGTCGAACCTCTAAAACCCGTCACACATGTTTATGGTGAGAAGCGTCTCTCATCGTGCTGGGCTTAGTGTTGGTGATGCTCTAACATCTCGCTCCCTCTCTCTGCACGTCACTGACGGGTCACGGACCGACAACGACACAACGACTGTTTGTATGCGTACTGTGTCATTGCTCTTGTGGTATTGGTTTTAGAGTCTATTGTATGCTGTGTCGTGACTGCTGTTATGTTATGGAGGTTGTATGTGGGGTGATGTGTTATGGATGTTATCGTTCATATCGTTGCAGAGGCTGACTAATGCCATAAAGTTTGGAACCCTTCGCGGTAATCTGGCCAAGTGCCATTTACTTAGGGTGTTTTCAGATGGACATATGAAGCAGAAATTTGACAAAGCACAAAACAGGTTTGAAACAACTTTGCAAATTTATTACGTTTATTACAATGATTCCATTGCATAAGTGTTCATACCCTTTTCTGGGACACTTGAAAATGAGTTCAGGAGCATTCATATTGCTTGTAGATGTTACTACACTGAAGTTAAGTTAGCCTGTGGCAATTAATTTGAGTGCAGTGTGTTTTGAAAAGGCACACACCTCTCAATCTAGTCACTCCACCTACAGAAAGACAAACATCACTGCAACACTCCACTGATCTGGGCTTTATGGCGGTGTGGCCAAATTCAATCCTCCTCAGTGAACACACATTAAAGCCCACTTGGAATTTGCAACAAAGCACCGAAAGCACCTGTGAGAAACAAGATTCTCTGGTCTGATTAACCTCAATTTTAAGCATCATGTATGGAGGAAACCAGGCACTGTTCATCACCTGTAGAGTACCATCCCAACAGTAAAGTGTGGTGGTATCAGTCTTATGCTGTGGGGCTTTTTTTCAGCAGCAGGGACTGAGGGACTCGTCAGAGTAGAAGGAAAGCTCAATGCACCAAAAAATTTAGATTAAAACCCAGTTCAGGGCATTCAGAACGTCAGGCTGGGCAGAAGGTTTACCTTCCAACAGGACAATGACTTTAAGTACACAGCAAGAGTGGCTTATAGACAACTCATTGGCACAATCAAACATGTCTGGAGAAACCTGAAAATGTCTGCCAGCCCCCATCCAAGCTGACAGAGCTTGAAAGGTGAAGAGGTGAGGTGAGGAATGGCAGAAAATTGCCAAATGCAGATGTACAAAACATGTCGCATCATGCCCAAAAAAACTTGAGGCTGTAAAGGTACTTCACCTAAGAACTGAGTTAAGGGTATGAATACTTAAGCAATGTACTTATTTCAGTGTTTTATTTGTAATAAATTTGCAAAGTTGTTACAAATCTGTTTTCTGCTTTGTCATTAAGGTGTATGAAGTGTAGACTGACATGGGAAAAAACCATTTAAAGCAGTTTAACATAAGGCTGCAACGTAACAAAATGTGAAAAAATGAATACTTTTGCAAGGCACTGTATATCCCTCTCAGCCTCGTTTTCCTCCACATAAATGGATGAATGCACCACCATGGATGTAAATGGTCCATGGATGTACCACTTGAGACTTTATTATGGATGTTGAGCTTTAGATGGTCTGTGAAAAGTCTGTGGGGAGATGAGTGTCCTGCTTTACTATGAATAATTGGATTACTGGAAAGTAAAAGACCCAAACACAGATGCTTCTGACAGTGGACAAACAGACACACATACAAAATTTGTCTATGGTCTGCATATAGTTTCAATCCATAGCAGTGTGGAATTTGATTGAGTGTTGACAGCAATTAAAAATATTTTTATGTGAATGTGTCAAGGGAAAAAACTCCCATTGGTCTACAGTAAATGTGCGGGTAAGATGACTGACAATGTCCTGAGCTTCTGGATAAAATATTCAGAATGACCATTTTATACTTCTTTTGACTCTCTTAGCATGAAATTTTTATCTGCACCCTGCTCTAGTGCATGAGACCCGATAACAGATCACCACAGTCAGTGCCAGCTTCATTTTACAAGAAGGGACATCCAGACCGAGTTTCATTTTCCCTTCTTTATTTGCAGTATCATACATTAGGTATAAATCGCAACAAAGATTGCGTGGAAAAGCATATATTCTGTAAAGACAACAAAGGCAGGGGTAACATGCACAGCTACAAAATACAACATTTTACTTTGTTTATTTATATGCTATGGATCAATATTAGTATGTATAAGAAAAGAGACTTTGGGTTCAATTCAGGACCTTGCTATTTGAGAGGCAGAAAGAGAGCAAAATAAGGCATTCTGTTGATTCTGTCCTCTAAATGAAAATGAAAAACTCAACAGATGAAAATAAAACAGGTGGACTGAATCACACAAAGCAAAAGGACAACAGGGTGATGTACCAACCAATCTACACATAAAGAATAACACAAAGTAATGAAAAAATATTATAAGATGAGGAGCAAAGTTCTTCTCTCCTCTTCGACAAACACAAAAACTAGTTAGGTAATTCCACCTTGTTTTTAGAATCTGGGTGTAGAAATAATTCTAAATTAATTATAACTGATGACAAGACCTGACTAAAGAAGCAGATACAGCATATTTAGGTGAACTTTTCCTTTAAGGGTAAGCCAAACGACTGAGGCAAAGAAACAAGCAAAAATATTAGCAGTTCATTCATCCATTTGTATTCCATCATTAATTCAGCAGCATAGGAACAGAAAGAATAGGGTAAGGCAGTTGGATCATCTTACAGTAGAGGAAACTCAAAGCATGCCATGTTAAACCTGTTTTTAAGAAATGCCTATGCAACATTCTTTACAACAGCCAAGGTAGTGCACATGTTTGAATGGCAGATACACGGAGCAAGAGATGCTGTACTGCAATCTTAAGAGCAGTAACAGCATTCAGTTAACAGTATGGCTACATGAGACCAGTGCACAAAATACTGGATTCAATACTGGCAAACATCGTTATGGCAACGCTGGTCCTGCTGGGTTCAGCATGGCACTGACGCAAAGCAGTTTTTTTGGAAAGAACCAACAAAAGAAAGAAAGATTGGAGTCTGCATACAATTTTAACAAAGATTAGTTTTTAGCACTGAAGGGGTTTTACGGCAAGATCAACATCAATAAATCATAGAAATAAAAGAGAAGACAGAACTGAGCTGATCTATACTACAGGCATGGTGCCACATCTCAATATATTTGCCTTTATGTGACAAAAAAGAGGGGGAAAACATAAAACTAGTAAGTATATTAGTGCTAGAAGAAAACTGACACCTGTAATCTAAAATCTAATCAAGCCGATTGTCCCATGTGTGATTTTCATCTAATTCAGAAATTTACTACGTAATTACTCCTAACAGCAGAAAAAGATGGGAAGAAGAACATACAGAATCTATCAAAATTTACAATATCAAGACATTAAAATAATCGAAATTCAGAGTTACACTATTAAATATGTGAAAGGAGAAAAATATTTAATATGTATCTGCCTTGTTCATACTCCATGCTGTAATAAGTTTATAATCTCAATTTTATATTCCACTGATAGCAAAACATTCTTCATAAATACACACAAATCTTTTCAAGTGGATTTTCATACCAAAACATGCAAGCAAAGGCAAGTTATCAGACCATAGTAGGACGACAGCAGCCAATCAGCTCACACTTCAAAACCATAGAATCCAATCAGGTCACATTAAAACAGCCAAAAGCAAAGGTGTTTTGACAAAGTACAGTTGGAAAATCGTATGGCGAAAGCACATTTGTAAATGATTTCATTATGCAAAGTACAAGGTCATTTCCATGTCATGTTACAATGTTTACATCAATACACACCAATGATAACAACAATTACACAAATATCTACCTGAATAATATCCTTATAGTAGCTGACTGTGTAACGATATGGTTAATACAAAATTACACATTTAAAAGGGACAATGATCATAAAAGTGGACTATGAAAGTTACTAAAAACATTTAAACTAATCGATAATAGTACTTCAGTTTTATGGTAAAGGGATAGTTCATGCAAAAATGACAATTCTGTCATCATTTACTCATCATTTACATACATCATCATTTACTCATGCTGGTAACCAAATAGTTGCAAGCCATTGACTTCCATAGTATGGGAAAAATACTATGGAAATTAATGGCTACCGGCAACTGTTTAGTTACAAACATTCTTCAACATATCTTTTGTGTTCAACACAAGAAAAAAACCCATACAGGTTCGGAACAACTTCAGTGCGAATAAATGACAGAATTTCTATTTCTAAATGAACTTTCCCTTTAACAGTTAATGCAAACTCGTTTTAAATTTGCCCTAATGTCACAGAAATTTCACCTTTGTAATGTAATGAAGTCACATTTAGTTGGTATAAAAAGGTTCTTTACTGTTTAAATAGCATGTATTATTAAGTACAACCGAAATGTTGAAGCAGCAAGAGGAGAAATATGACATAACGATGTTACAATTTACAATCAATTATGTTAAATCCAAACATAATGATGTAAAGGTAATTCTGCAGGTATAGCAGAGATTAACATTTAGTATTCAATATTTACTTATACTGTATGCAGACAATGATAGTTTAAGAACAACATAATTAGATCTTGACATAAATGCCAACACTTAAATATTTCTCCCTCTTGTAATATCCCTAATTACCAAATCAAAATACACACATACGCACACACACACACACACACACACACACACACACACACACACACACACACAAATGTTCCCAGGACATTTTACACTATGGCAAAAAAGAGGATATTTTAAAAACACTTGGTGAATTAAAGGGATAACGAGGTAATACCTTTAATATTCTGTCTTTTTTTTTTATGGGTAAAAGTGTATATCTGTTTACCATGAAATAAAACAATTTTATATGGAACAACATAAATTAAATAAAAAAATTAAATTTAAAAACGCAAAACACTATGTTGAAACATGAAACCTTTCAAAACATCTCATGCATCCACAGCTCTGTCTGCTTGTGGACTGCAGAAACTCTCGGCATGCTTTTTTACCATAAAACAAACAGAAAAAGCAAACAAGTTGTTAAAATGGTGTGCCAAGTTGTCATGCCATACCTGAAATATGTGCAAATATTAGACTGAGAGATGTTTAGCATTTTATTTAAAACATTTAACGACACTTACAATGAGAAAACACTGGAGACTCCAAAAAGTGACTGCTGAAACTGACACCAGAAGTAATTCTGTAAATAGGTAAATTGGTATAGTGCTAAGGGGAAGACAGAAACCCCATCGGCTTTGGCGATTACCTTTAGAAACCCTGAATGGGAAGACTGTCTTAGGAAGCACACAACTCTGTATCTCCTATGGGGCTTCGGGCAGATGTGGTGAAATCATGCTGTGCCAGCCACCAGTGGCTTGAGATAAGACGGCCTTCTAGACTTTTAAAAACTGGTCTGCACTAAGTCAGATGATCAGTTTGTAATGTAAACAGCCCTTCCTAACCAGTTTAAAGTGTTACTGAGTTTTTAAAAACAAAATCTCTCAATCTATTTTCAATCTTTAAGGTAAACTCTTCGACTGGCCTACATTGAAATGATGTGAAAAATGCAAAAAAATAATTGCCAGATTTTTAAACAAAAAAGACAGGACATAATTTGAGATAATTGTGGTTTTGGTTTAACATTTGTCAGATAAAAGGGTAAAGGCAAGGGCAGAGTTTTGGGGTAGTAGGTAGAATCACATTCATTCCCTCCTTTTCCCATTTTATTCAGTGGTGGTGATGGAGGGATGGACGAATTGAGGGTTGATGAAGGAAAATCCATCGAATTCGGCCTGGTCGATGTTGGCGATAACCAGCTCATCAGGAGGGGTCAGTTGTGGCTGTGTGCGTGTGAAGAACTTGTCAAAGTTCTCTGCCGCCTTTCCACACTATAAAACAACAAAAATAGCAAGAGAGAGAGATTACAGAAATTATTACTTTTGACATACTACAGCCATGTAGTGTTAATCAATACATCATATGAAGACACAAATGACAGTCAAAGGTTTGTAAAATATACATTGTAATGCAGCCAACAAACAAACATGGTTTAAAGTTAGACTGTTTTAACTCTAAATAAAAGGAATTTTAAATGTTTAATTTGTTTAACATTCTTTGTTGGAAATATGAGATTTTGATGACTATTTATATTTTTGTTCCCAATTCCCTCATGTTCAGCGCAGAAATTAACACTCCTCAGATTTCAGATTATATGCCCTAGTTCCTCTTCATCTGGATGATAACTCAGTTTGCTCTGCTGGTTTGGAGAACACAGATGTGGAAGCCAAACACACTGGCAAGCCACAGCAGCTTCTAAAATGAGTGCTTTGTATTAATGTGCAAAAACATAAATTGTAATGTGAAACTAATTATTTATGTGTTAAAATCTTCTGAGTGACAAAACAACATCACAGTAGGCTACTTGCTATTCTCATTTTCTATTTTCCATGACAGGCTCATGAGTACTTGTACACCTCATAAGCATCTTGACAAATTAACTGACCTACTGTAAGTGAAAGGAACATTAATACCTGACAGTCAATCCATTATTTTGTAGACTTCTTTAACCTCCATACCATGTGTATAAAAAAAGTACCAGAAGCACATTTATAATAACCCTATTATTATGACGAATAAATGATTCAAAGCTTCTTATCAATGATATATACATGGGTGGGTTATATGGTGTGCAGGTTTCAGACCCATGAATTGTTTTAGTACAAGAACCACAGCCAACAACATTTACTGTTATGACCTCACTGAACGTTTAACAGAATATCTTTATATAGGCATATCTTTAAATATGTATGAACAAAATGAATACAATTAACCATCCCCCTGTACATAAAGGAATTTTCCTTTCCATCAAAAAAAAAAAAAAAAGTAGACTGACCTAAGTGATGATTTGAAATTTATTTGATCAATTAATTGGCACATCATGCAATTAAGTAATATCTTTAATCAACTGACGTCCCAAATTTAATGTACACAAACATAAACAGTTACGAGAAAGAAAGAAAGGATATGGAGTTTCCTTTTGTAAAGCTGCCAGATTCTATAAGACATGCAGCTCAAGATTTGCCTTAAAATAGAAGACATCCCTCCCCCCTTCTCATTGTATGATATTTGAAAGGAGAGATGAATGGTGACTCAAGCACTGAAAGAGATGGTCAAATATAAATGCCTGTGTCATGCTCTCTTATGAGGCAGATTTTCCCATCATATGTGAATGATGAGAAAGTGAGGGGGAATCTGGTTGTGTTCTAACAAGCATGCAGATCAATTAAAGTAGCAACTGTCATAATCATTCACAAACACAGAGACCATAAAAAGCCATTTTCAGACACAGAGGTCCATGTAGGGCACTTCCTACGTCAGAAGTGGAACTAATGATTGGCTAAATGTTTAAAATGGTAGCTGTGCTGAATTAAGCCTGTTTAACCCCCACCATTAGTGTGAAAGAGACACAGGGTCTGTATCTGGCCTACTTTTGACCATGAAAGGAAGCTGCATTTCAGCTTCAGGATGTCCTCAGGGGACATCAGACAATTGTTAAAAACAAACAAACACAAAAAATATTAAAAGTGACAGGTGATGTTCAGAACACACCCACACATAGCACAGAAGACTAAAAAATAGGACATCATGCGAAACACACAAATACTTGAGACAAACTAACTCCTCTCTTCTTTTCTGTTTTTTTCCCCAGTGATTTGACAGAATGCCCTATTCAATGATATATGTGTGGGAGAGCATGTGTGCTTGTGAAGGGGAAACAACTACAGTATGACCCACTTTAGAAGTCATATATATGTATGCAGACTGCTTTTGCAGCTCATCCGTCTCTCTCGCTCTCTCCCACTCATACAACACACACACATACACGCAACCTCACCAAGGACAATCTAAGCTATTTAATATGACAAATGGCTCTATCTATATCCTTTTAGCATCTTGGCAAAATGTTCCTCCACAGGCGCTGTCTCAGAAAAGCAATACCAATTCATAACACGTTTCACTAAAAAACAGTGAAAACTAGAATTATTAGAACAAATATCAGGCACAGAAAATATACACAGCAAGAAGCAGGCAGATGATTACACATTAGTGTCAGAGAGGTTTTCATTTGTGCTGGTGGTGTATTTATTTATTTTTGTAATTTTTACAATTGTTACTGTGAAAACTTTTTAATTGGTTAACTTCAAGAACTTACTTTACCATATAGAGAAATTACTGTCATTTTATTGTAAAACACTGTCATTATTTAAATGTTATTGTTACTTTTATCTTTTTGGAAGTAAAGACTATGAGTTACCATTTTATTAACAGGGCACTTATTGTACTGTCTGTATTATCTTAGTGGTTATCAGTACATTCCTAGCTAAATATGGTTTTGGAAGTTCAAAGTTGCTATATTAACATCACATCACTTTATAAAATATACTGCTATAAGTAGTAAAATAAACAGGCCAACATTCTATCCTGTAATACCTGAAACACTGCCACCAGTTAATTTCTAGCACACAGAAATATAATAACATTTACTCTTCTGTATCTTAATCTTAATCATCATAAATACTATAATACATGCCTTTCAGGGCCACTATAAAAACTTGCAGTTGAAGCCAGCAAGAGTTCTTAACAGTTTTTAACAGTATATGATACATAAGTTGAAAATGAATAGACCTTCATGGATTTTCTTACCACTTTAGGTTTGAATGGAGGCTGTATTTCTCTGTTTTCCAGGCGTTCCCAGTCAATCCGACGGAAGAAAGCATGTTCACGAATATCTCTCTCCCCTTCTGGGCAGCAGCCCAGACGCTTTGAAGGGTGTTTTGTCATCAGCTGAGACACAAGACAAAATATAATCTTTACTGTCTAAACAGGAAAAGGCTTATTGTAACAATCATTAAAAAAGATTTTAGTTTATGATGCATATGGTCATCTTTAAATTTCATGATAACACACATAATTTCAAATATAGATAGACAAATTGCATGGACATAAACATTTTGCCAACAATTACACTAGGTTCAATTGCATATGAGTGTCTATTCATGAAATTCATATACAATTGAATCTAGAATAATTATAGAAAAAAAAGAAACAATGACCGCTTACACTTTCATAATAGACTCTATTATGAAAGTTTAACTGGTCATTGTTTCTTTTACCATTTAGTCAGTGTAGTTTCTTAATATGAAGACATAAAAAATAACCTTAACAGCTAAAACCACCTCCAAGACATACTCAAATTAATATCTTCATTCTCCATGGCCATGGTAAATCTGTACTGCAGATAAAGGCCAGAAGGGACAACAGTTACACATTCATCAGAAAATCTCAGACTTTAAACTGAACACATACATCTCTGCAGTCGTAATGGGGAAAATGTGTGGAGTTTTTTTTGTTCCTTTTCTCTGGGTGTGATATTACAGTCTTGAAAAAAAGTCAATGTGATGGGGGTGATATTGTAGTTGTATTGTATTGAAAAAAAAAAAAAAAAAAAAAAAAAAAAAGAATATATATATATATATATATATATACTTTTTTTCACAAATTGTGCAGGCTATTGTTTTCCATCACATCAAAAGTCATTAAGTGATATCTGTTTGTCTGTAAGTACTTGAGTCAATGGTGTGAATGGTGGTAGAGGTGGATTAAAACTCAAATGTATACTCAAACAGTAAAACCTTAAAAATTCATTTAATACCTTTTTTTTTCTTCCAATATGCTATATAAATCACTCATACAAACCCCAAAGAATCTAGAGAAACCAATTTGTTGGCTTTTGGACAAAGCTGTGCACCATCCAGAATATCTAATCACACTTTAGTTTGGTGACCAAGTCTTACTTTTAACTAACTATTAACTATGACTTTTGTCTCAGTAAACTCCTAATTTGCTGCTTATTAATAGTGATTATGGTAGTTAAGTTTGTTTAAGTGGTCACTATTTTAAGGTCTAATTCTCACTATCAACTGTAACTTTGTCTCAATAAACTCCTAATTACTGCATATTAATAGTTAGTAAGGTAGTTGTTTAAGATTAGGTATTTTGTAGGATCTAAAATATGGTCATCGAGAATATTTGCTATATACATACTAATAAACAGCCAATATGCTAGTAATATGCAGGCTAATAAGCAATTTGTTAATAGTGAGAATTGGTCCATAAACGAAAGTGTCACGGTTTAAGTTTAGGTACTGGGTATAAGAAATCTAAAATATGGCCATGCAGAATAAAGCATTAATATGTGGTTTATCAGTACTCCTAAACAGCCATTATGCTAGTAATATGCATGCTAATAAACAATTAGTTTATTGTGAGAATTGGTCCTTAAACTAAAGTGTTACTGAATTGTTCACAGATGCAGTGAACTTTACAAACTTAACAGCCTGATAACTAAAGAACAAGATTTCTTTTTCGTTTCATTATTTTGTTTTAATTATTAAATGGTGACTTAAATTTGTCAGGAAAATTGATTTCAGGTAAATTACCAATTCATTATCCCTCTATAGTCCTGAGCTTTTCTGGGTCAGCCTCTGACAGCCACTATGTATCCATTAGTAGGTGGCACAGTTTATAAAACACACCCAAATTTCAAAACACACAGAAATGAAAACAGATGAACTTACACCTCTACCACTGACAGAAAGACAGAAGATGATAGAGAACATTATAGTGAGACAGTGTGTGATGACGCAAATCATCAGCTGTGTTGTGCCGTGCTTACACCGTTATCTCTTTCTCTACCTAACACAATGTTTTTAAAAATAATAGTAGCAAAAGTTATTATGGTACTACTGTGGTATTCCTAAAAGTACCTGAAAAATTCAATATGTGGAAAAAAAGTTTATTCCTCACAATGACGACAATACCTTCTGAAATGATTAATTTATGTACCTGTCATTTTACCTTGACTTTTGATTCAGAACAAGATAATGCACTTTTATTTAAAGTGGTTTATTTAATTTAAAAGTGGTTTGGCTGAAACTTAGAATGTAATGCAAGTGTGCAGATATGTCATATAACTGCTTTATTTCTGTTAATAGTGTGTTGATTTGTACTGCTCGAAAGAAAAAAAAGGATTTATTATTGAATTTTTATATTATTTTGGAAAATGAATTTGTCTGTTACAGTGCATGTAGAAAATATGGTACTGCAATGAATAAAAGATTATGCAACGGCATAATCAGCAGTGAATGCCAGACAATCGAGATGCTCCATTAATAATTCTTTTTTTTTTTTTTCAAACAGTAATCTTTCCAAACAGTATGGAGAATGTGCTACATTATAAAATGTATCTGTTGTTTTCTATACATAAATATGTCCATGAAGTTAGAACTATGCATTGCCACAGTATTTTGTTTGTCAGAGATGTAGATTATAGGAATCTCACTGAAAACAAAATGTTAAGAAGTTCTGGAAACAGCAATTGCTGAAATATTATTTTTAAATAGAGATTATGCAATTTAGTCATGTCTTTGTTGATGTTAGTTAATGAAAATGATAGAAAATATATATTTGATTTACCACATTGGTCAAGCAAGGAAGAAACGGCCTGTTTCAAAATAGTTAAAAGTTTTGGTCTTGTCAGACTGAAGTTCAATCTAATAACAATACACTGCATTCATGGCAAATGAAACCTGAACACTGATAAGACTTTTATTAAAAATGAAACCGGGGGTTCATGTGTTTTTATCTAAATTGGATCAGCTCCTGCAGTGAATTTCTGAGGGCAGTGAATTTCAGAGCAGATGCATGTAATATGACATTAAAAGAAGTGATGACTATACAAAAGACATTTTTTCTGTTCTATACATTTCAGTAACTTTCACTGAATGTAATTTAAGATATATTGATATCAAATGTCAGTGTATTTCTGTCAGAATAATCTTGGATTCACGGGAACCTAATGACCTGGTTTTTGGAATAACTCTGCTCTCTTCTTCTGAGATATATCCTCCTCATTTGTCAGGTATGAAATGACCTCCTAAACTTGTACTTTCTGGTCTCGACCACATATATTTATTGTTCCCGGAAAATGCAAAGTCTGTGCATAACTAACTATTAAGTCAAGAAGTCTAAAACTATTTTCAGAGGCTAAGATAAAAGATATAGACATCAAAATAGAAGAATAATGTTTTGGTGAATTTTGGTTTTGTGTTATTAATGAACTAGAGAGAAAAAATCCTCTATTTGTCCCCAGATATTCTCTCTCCAATGAGAAAATACTGAGTCAAGAAGAGGAGTCATACTGGTTCAGTCGGGCTTTTGAACCTGGAACATTCTGCCTTTATGTGTCAGAACTTACTCCTTTGCAGATGGAAACTGCTTCTTTAGACATGGATTTAGGGTAGGAGACATTGTGCTCCATAATGGACTGGAAAAGTTCATCTTCATCCTCACCATCAAATGGAGGCTGTGAAGAGGGAGAGAGAGAGACAAAGAGAGAGAAAAAGAGAACATAATTAACATAAAATCAAAATGGATATTAAATATATATCCTGATATATAAACATGGAAACTCTTGTACTCTTCACATGTGGCATTATAGGATTTACATTAAGCTTACCCTTACAAAAAGTACAAAAGTGCTAGCATAAAACATGGGAAAAACAAGTGACAAAGTGGTAATACCATGGTATTATTTGAAGGACCTTATAGTACCATAATACCACAAAAGAGTATCTTAGCCTCCTGAGACCCGGGAAAATAGTTAAAAATAAGTTTTTTTTTAATGTCATTACATTGTTCAGAGGAAAAAAAGTAAAAAAAAAAAAATATATAATAATAATAATAATAATAATAAAAAGGCATGAATGAACATGCATAGGCAAAAACAATTGATTTTTTAAAAAAAATTACCAATACATTTTTAGCTTTCAGGATTTTTTTTTTTTTTTTTTTTTTTACCAAACTTTGTATAAAGGTGAGTCTCAGCTATGTTATAACAGAATGATTTTATATACCATTTTTCTTTATGCAAAATGTAAAATGGCCATAAACAGGTTTTCTCATTTTATACAATGTACCTATAAACTAAATCTAATTTGCATATTGATGTGTTTTTGGGGCAACACGTAATAAAAAATAAGTGTATTAATTGACAAGATTTTCATAATAATATATAATATTTCATAGGAATACTGAAATACAATTTATTTCCCTATTTATTTGTTCTGTCTCCCAAAATGTGTAATAGACATGCTTTTAGTCCCGGTGTACTCACATGAGGACATGTATAAAATCAACGTCCTGTTTCATAACAGAAAGTCATATTTTGATTTGAAACCCCATAACATTTTCCTGAGATGCTGATTTATGACGCAGTTTAAAAATTAAATTTAGATGATAATTACAAAATATTATCATATTTCCATACTAAATTAATATTAGACCAAGAGAAGGGAGTGGTCATGGTGAAACATCCCAACATTTAGTATCTCTGAAAAGCCCTGAATGTCCTCTGTACAGGACAGGACAGGACTTAAAACTGTGGCATGTACAGTCTCAGAGAAATTCACTAAAATATAATGTCCTCATATGAGGATGCAGGGTCTCAGTAGGTTAGAATATACTTAAATCCTATGATATTACCATCACTGGCAACTTGTACCACATGAACAAACAATGAACAATGCATTTAATACAGTATTTATTAATCTTTTTTAATGAAAATACAGTTGTTCATTGTTAGTTCACAGAGCATTAGCTAATGTTAACAAGCACAACTTTTGATTTTTAATAATGCATTGGTAGATGCTGAAATTAACATAGATTAATAACATTATAGATTAACATAGATTAACAAGATTAATACATGCTAATTCTATTAATAACAGACAAGAGCCTTACAAAAGATATTTATTATGATAAGATGTAAGATTTAAATTTATTATATGTATTTTTTAAAACCAGGTTGTGGATGTGAAGAGGTGCATTTTTCCCACAAACTCTTTCTGGGTAAAGCTGATGGTGTCAATATTATATGTGGATACTTTTTGTTGAATTTTGTTTAAAACTATACAAACACACATGATCACTACAAACTATATTACAACAAAGCTATACCTGTATTCTAAGATTGGCAGAAGGTAACAGCTGGCAATGTAGGACTTGGTTAACTCACCTGACCCGCCAGCATCTCGTACAACAGGACTCCATAAGCCCACCAGTCCACAGAACGACCATATGGCTGATATGCTATTATCTGAAAAGAGACAACATAAAAAACCCTACGGATTACTACTGAACATCAGCATACTAGCATCATGTCACTACTGTTTCAGAAAACCATTTTTTCCTCATCATTCAATTCCCATCTGGAAGCACACATCCAATACAAATAAATTATAAAAATGTACTGTATTATATTGTTTTGTGTTCCATTCAGAACATCCAAAACAAAACTGATTCACAAACCAGTGTAGGGTAAGACATACTGTTGTTAAATAAAATTGGTATTTGTTAAATTATATGACACAGGTCAATCACTTTTTCACTGAATATAAGTGAAAGATTGTGTAGGGCATGGATGCTCAACCCTGTTCCTGGAGATCTACCTTACTGCAGAGTTCAGCTCCAACCCTGATCAAACACACCTGAACCAACTAATTAGGATCTGAAGAAGCACTTGATAATTGCAGACAGGTGAGTTTGGTTAGGGTTGGAACTAAACTCTACAAGAAGGTTGATCTCCAGGAATAGGACTGGGCACCCCTGGTCTAGGGCTACAGTAATTCTTTAGCATGAAAGTGACCCAGATATAAAACAAAACTTAAAACGCTATTTTAAACCATGCGTGGGGTGTAATATAGTACAGTATGAGCAGTGTTGGGCATGTTACTTTAAAAAAGTAATTAGTTATAGTTACTAGTTACTTCTCACAAATAGTAACTGAGTTAGTAACTAAGTTATATCATTATAAAAGTAACTAATTACCAGGGAAATAACCATTGTATTACTTTTTAAAAAATGTTCAAATATGTAAAATAACTTGGATGCCCCCCAATATTAAATATGTTAAATGAACGAAATTTAAATGAAATGAATTAAATTTTCAGTTTACTTACCAGATATATAAAGCTTAATGGCACACTTCTTTAAATATCTGAATGTTCACTTCAGCATCAGTCAGTCAGCATTATAATATTAGATTCTGATAATTTAGCATGAAACTTTAGTAATTAGAACTTTAGACTAGATTCAAAAGATTCAAGAGAAAAGATTCAAAGCTTCGACAGTCTCGAAAACAGCACGATCTGGTGGTTAGTAAAAAATAAAGCAGCCAAAAGCCTGTGAAGCTCGGTCGGAAGAAGCATTCACCACAATTTCCATAGATCGATCCATGTTATATGCACAAATAAAAGCCTAACCGTGTGTGTGTGTGTTTTTTGTTGAATTTCTGACTCTGATAAATTATTTTACCCATTGAACAATGCCATTAAATGTCGGTACAAATGTCAATATGATGTAATAGAAGAATAATGCTCACATATATTAATTGCATATGCCATATATTTAATTTTCCTGAAATAATTTGTATTCTTCATATTATTTGTATAACTGGGTATTTAAAAATGTAATTATTAAATAGGTTAAAAATGTACTCCCAAAGTAAAATCTCGAGGTTGAACATTAGGACACACAAAGTAAATTGCGCACATGACTGGACAGAAAGTGAGGCTTCTACAAATGGCACTTCTACGTTAACAAGCCTCGAATTGAGGCTTCATCTGGCATGCCCTTTAACACAAGCGCTGATGTCTCGATTCAAATGTCATTTCACTAGCTGACAGTCATTTAAGATTTAGCGATCCAAACTTGCTAATGATGTGGGAACACAAATTCGAAAAGCATATGTTGTCCATAAGAACGTAATGACATCTCTCATAAAAAATAATACTGAAAAGATAACAAAACTACTACAAATTCTACTACTAATAACAATACAAAACGCATGGATCAACAAGCTGCTAGGTTCATGAATATTAATCACATTGTCTGCGTTCACTCAAACTGATTTGATGAAATCAAAACAGGGGCAATAATAGGTGAGCGCCAGCCAATGAGATTGCCGTTTGCGCATTAGTTCTGCCTACTACCGGAGAAACCAGAAGTTCTTAAAAAGCTAAAGAATTCCAAAGGAACTGTTTTGACAGGAAAATACAACAAAGAATATTGTTTACATGTAGCGTGTCAATTCTGCAAATTATAGTAATGCTGCATTTTATTGTCAGTAAGGGTAACGACGTTGTAACAGGGGAAACAGTAATTCATTTGATTATGCGTTACTGAAAAAAAATAGTGCTGTTTATTTATAATGCTGTTATTCCATCAGAGTATAAGTGTTTGTCTTTAAAATATCAATAATGAAAACACACACCTTTTATTTTTTTGTATCATATATTGCAGAATTTCACACAGCATATACAGCTTGCATTCAGCTTTCTCAGCTGATGCAGTTCACAGCACATTCAGTGTATGTGTGTTTGTATGTGACATCACACTAATACTATGTGACAGTTCTAGATCATGGCTGTAGCCGCTCAAGGTTTTGTTTGTGGCTCTAGATGTTGAATCTCATATTTCAAAATACTGAGGACCACACACACACTTAATAAATCGTATCCCTCAACTACACATCCCATATACACACAGGCTAATAGAGGTGCGCAGAGCCAATATCAACTTCAGACTAAACAATTGCTGGGGAGAAAACAAATAATCATCCACTAATATAATCTCTCAATTTAATTATTAACCAAACTGATGGAGCAAGTGACAGAATAATGGATAGAAAGCTATTTTTACACTGGTAATTTCCATAACACTTTATAAGTTTATCTAATCTTAGTGAGTGATAAAAGTGAACAGATTTAACTGATAGTAAAAAGGCTCAAGTCAGACACTGGATTTAAACTCCATGTGTTTATTCCTCGTATTTTTTGGCAACGCAAAAAATTAGCTTATCTTAGGAACTCAGTGGGAGGTCCTCACTAAGATATGAAAACAAATGTGTAACAAACGTTTAGCCATGTGTGTTACTGCTGCTCTACCTTTGACATACTTTACACTCAAGTTAGCATGCAGCAGCGTGTTCCCAGATAACACGCATTACCACTGCATAATATGTAGGTCAGCAAAAGAGACGGAAAGAGAGAGCAAGTAATGCTTTCAAAAAAGGGTGGAGGACAAATGGCCACTATTTTGCAGCTTTAACATACAGACACACATGATGGTGTTTAATGCCACACAAGGAAACAGTAAATTACACTGGTAATTTCAATAAAAAAGGAATAAAGCTTCAACTTTATTGACTAATGCTATGACTTTATTCTTATTATTTTGACTTTAATCTCTTATTGCTATGATTTCTAGTAGAAAAAAAAAAAAAAAAACACTGTCACTTGTCACTGTCAAGACTAGTAATAGAGCTAGTAAGAATATGATGATGATGATGACAAGGACATTACTATACAAATTTTGACAGCCACTCCTACACTGACTGATTTGGTTTCTACTTCAAAAATTCAACAGCTTTCTAGGTCTGGTTACGTGGGACGACCTGTTTGGTAAAGCAGAGGATCTGCTTTTTTGTCTGTGAAGAAGTCTAAAAAAACCACTGTGGCTGCCTTTATAGCATTGTTTTTACAGACTTGCTGTAGGAGACAACTCTGCCACCCACTGTCATGTCATGCCACTACAGTTTGATTATTCGAGGAAGAAAAAACAGAGCGGGACAGAGAGAGAAAAAAAAACTATGAGTGTGTGTCTGAGGATGTCAGAGCAGATAAAGGTCATCAATATGAAGAGATGAAGTGCCACATATAACCTGCATTGTAAAAGCTTATGTGTCACTTGTGGAGGCATCTTCATGGTAAAGTCTGCTCTGGGAAGTAAAGTTAAGAGAAGAAGAGCTTCACTACAGAGAAAAGGGGACAACTAGGATCTGCTCTGAATATAAAAAGATCTGTATGAGGGGAAAAAGGGAGAAAGAAAGCACTTGAAATGGAGTGGTGGTCTCCATTACCGCAAAATGTTTAATATGGTTTTACTGGGGTGCATCATTTAATGCAATGGACCATTTATTGTTATTGCCACAGTTATTAACATCACAAATCTAGCAAAAGTAATTTTTATATTTTCATTTTTTTTTTAAATGTTACGCAGGGGGGAGAATGTGGTAAGATGAGCCATTTTTTACTTATGTGTCCTTAAGAAAAGGGAAAATGAGGCACAGGTACAATGAAAGCATCTAAAGTCATTTAAGGATGTTTCCTATAATTTTAAATTGTCTAAATGTATCTGTGACAAAGGGTTCTAAAAATATGATTTCTTGTAAAAAAGTTTACTGTTTCCAGTGGGCAAGATGCACCATGTGGGAGTAAACAGACCATCTGATTGAATCTGATTCAAACCCACGTGAAATTTTAAAGATGTTTTACCTGTTTTAAAAAATTTGAATGATCAAATTTAATTTTACAGTCATATTTCTTTTCTTAAAGCAAACTTAAAATAAAACCAATCAAATTAAGTTTAATTTCCAATTTTTTTTTTATTTTTTTTTATTTTTTTATTTATGAAACTATGAAAAAATGCCAGTGTTGAACACAGCAGTTTTAACCTTCCCAAAACTTAACTTAATCAGTTGCATAATATTACATTATCAAAATACCATATGCATATTATTATCAAAATACCAGTTTATACTTCAGAGATTTAACTTAACTTCAGTGCCTTATGGTGGGGTAAATTAAAGTGTTGGCTCAACTTATCCCACAGCATTTGGCTCACTTTGTCCCATAGCTGGCATATTGGGGGAAAAAAACACTAGCTAGCTTACCAATGCTAGTTAAATGATTTGCATGGTTTTATACGTCGCTGTGCACAGAGATTCTGAGGGGCAGTGGCCCAAACCAAAAAAGGGGCACTAAAGGGGTGGATGCTTGTTAATATTAAAATATAAGATAAATTATAGGAATACTTTCATTGTACTTTTGCATCATTTTCCCTTACCTTGAGGACCACATAAGTAAAAAATTGCTCATCTTACCCTCTAAGTATTAGACATTTAATTTAATATTTTACAGCATAAATCTATATTGTATACTAATAAACAACTCATTTAGAACATTTATATTATTTTTTAACTATTTATAGGCCTACTAATAATATGGTTTTAATAAAATATTATAAACATGATGTGTTATAGATTACAAGTATCAACACAAGTTTTATAATTATTATAATGGGAAATAGACTTAATTACAAGAATTAACATGTGAAAACTGCTAAATATTCTATGATTTACCTGACTAACTAACAAATTAACAAATTACTAATTCAACGAATCATCCACTGACTACAGTGTGGATTGTAACGCATCTACCTGTTAATGCAACGACCTTTGGGAACTATCATCTCCTTCGACTCCTGTCGACAACTGTGTTTCTCCTTTTCACAGTCTGGCAGAATGATGTGTGATTCCAAAATACATAGTTACATGACAGTAAAAGTGTACAGTTGCCAAGATACAGGGGGTGGGTCAACTTACCCACTGGCTCAACTTACCCCACTCTCCCCTACAGAAAACTAATTTCTAATGCAGCTGTTGAGGGACTGATGGCAAATTTGACATCTTTCTCTCTTCTGAGCAATGTCATTATTCTCTCTATATTTGATCCCTCTTTTGTAAAGTTGTAGAAGCACCATTGTGGATTTATTCAATTGCTTTTGGAGCAAAATGGGAACACAAAAATTTTATTTGTTGTAGTTTCCATTCACCATCAGAAGTTTACCCAACAATGACAAAGTCCACTTCAGAGAACCCTTTTCTTCTGAAATGTGAAAAGGGTCCATAGAAAAATATTAAATGGGCAAAAGGACAAGAAGACAGTCAGGAGATAAGCTGCAATTTATTTTTGAATAATGACTGACAGGATTAAATTACATCACTTCTCCTGAAACTTTGTTTAAAATCAGTAGCATTTGGTAGTTTTTTTAAATTGGGAAGCAAAATATTTACTTAGTATTTTTGTTTATACAGTTTCATTTAAAAACCAACCAACTGCAGCAACCCTTAGTGAGTCATTTAGAATTCACTGAGCTCATGGGAAGGAAAAAGAGACACTGTCTCCTTCTGTAATTGCTGATATGGCTGCTGGACAGTGTTACTGTAAAAAAATATTTTTGTCCTGTGGATTATTTTACCATCCAAAATTTTTTTTGAGGAGGTACTGCATTTACGTTTAGCGCTATCTTTCAATCTGGGAGGATTGGTATTGCCCGCAGGAAATATGCTCCGTCACTCACCTCTGGAGCGATGTAGTCTGGCGTTCCACAAAATGTACGGGTGGTCACACCGTCCACAATGTTCTCCTTGCACATACCGAAGTCTGCAATCTTAATGTGACCCTCTGCATCCAGCATGACATTATCTAATTTTAGATCTCTGAAAGTGATAAAAAAATAACATTGTAGTCTGTTACTATCGACAGGGTAAAACTGAAAATTAGAGGATGGGGTTACTGAAAAAAGATGTTTGTCTTCTTGTTTAAATATTTTTATATATAAATATATTTAAACAAAACTCATCTTGCTCTTTTTTCCTCACACATAAGCACAACAAATATGTAGTTCATTTCAGTTCATGTAAAAGCAACTGCAGCATTTATCTTTTTTTCTGAAACAAGGTCTCTGTCTCTTTCATTCCTGCTGACGTCAGTTCATCTGTTTGCTCTATTTCCCTAGGCCAATTTAGTCGCTCAAAGAAAAACAAGCCAAATCACTGGGTTTAGTTCCTAAAGAGAGACTGAATTAAGTGAATTCCTGGTTGTAGGTTGGGCTAAATAGTGATTTAGTATTTTATGAATGTTATCTGAGGAGTCATGGCACTTTTCACAAATACATTACCATGATGTTTTTTAATGCATTAGATACAAAAATGACGTTTACAAATGTATCTAAAAACTAAAATAACACATGACATTGTCGCAGTAAACAATATGTGCAAATGTTATCTTACCACATTGTGCACATGCTTTATATCATTATAGCATTTTCCTTAAAATTTTACCTTCAAGAAATGACACTATTTTGGATCCTTTACTGGAAAGACAAATAATTGTACAAAGTGATGTAAAATACAAATAAAATACAAATATACAATACCAACATTCGGTGTCAAACTAGCTATCCCTTACTGACTGATTAATTTAGGCAAAATCTGCAACCATGTTACTTGTGACTGGAGAATGGCATAGTTCTTTTGGTTGTTTGTTTGTTTATTTATTTCATTTATTCATTTATTTATTTTTAATGTTATTTATTGCTTTAATGATATGTATTAGTGATATTAGGATTATACATTCTGTCCATTACATTTTCACTAGATTTATTAGATTTGTAAAAAATTTTGGTGTTTACTGCTTAATTGCATGAATCACACAAAATCCGGGTTTTAAACACCCCAAAATATACTTATGATAAAATAGCTTACAAGTTTCAGGCCCTTCTTTGTACCCTAGTGCCATAAATGCCAATTATTGATTTCTAAATTATTATAGTCAATTTCCTATTTACAGCCAAATAGCTTACACTTTGAAACTATTGAAAGAAAGGTCTGAATGTGGATTGGAATGTGTAGTTTATGTGTGTTCACCTGTATATGATTCCTTTCTTGTGCAAGAAAAAAAGTCCAACAGCAATCTCTGCAGCGTAGAACCTGCAACAAGCAGATTATTTTACATAAACTCACCTACAAACACACATAAATTGATAAATGCTTTAAAGTCCAAATCCAGTAATACATACTGTAAACACAAAAACACAATGAGAGAGTGGCTTACACTGCTTGGGGCTCCTTAAATTTGCCCACTTGCTGGATGTGGTACATCAGATCCCCACCATTAACATACTCCATCACAAAATACAGACGATCCTATGAAAAAACAAACAAACAAACAAACAAACAAACAGTAAAATCAACTACATATATAAAACTGTTTAGACTAACTTTAATGCTGGCCTTGTCTGAAAGCAAAAATGCACTTCTGTTGTTTAATAATAGTTTTAAAACACTTGGCATCTTTGTAAATGGTTACAGTAAAAAAAAAACCTGAGTCATGAGTCACCATCGTACTCTACATGATTTTTAGTGAAATGTGTCAACTCCAAATGACCCAAATCTGCAGATGGCTTTCTTCAACTAGTGTCAACTCCTCCAGACTGCAAATGGGGGCAAAAAAGAGTTCTCTTTCTCTGTTATAAAAACAGTGGTACTGTCACCTCACCATTAGAGGTCACTATTGCCTGTGTAGTGTTTGTTTGCCTTCTGTTGGACTGTTACCTAGGGATTTTGATTTTGTGCTGTTCAATTGTTGATTATGGGTATTGTCTTTATTAAAATCTCCTGTAAATGGATCCCTCTTATTTACTTGTCAGTTTACATGCTCTGTGCATAAACACTCTTTAAATAGAATTTGAATTAAATGTGTCTTCAGCAGTAAAACATTTCAAATGTATGTAATTGCCATATAATTAATTAATTATTATTATTTTTAAATATATGCTGTATGCTGCTTTACTGTATTATTTATTTTGCTCTCTTTATGTCTACATATTTGTAATAATGCAAATACATTTGGGTAAGGAAAAACCCACCAAGGTTTACGAGTGCCATTAGTGGGATTACCATTTAGCCCACAGCCATAGCAACTGGTTAACATAGGCTTCTGTTTGTTTTCAAAGTTGCCAAGTTATGTGTGGGCGGCTACATTTTTTTACTTGCTGCCTTTAGTTTGTTGAATTATTAGTAGGGGTTTAAGCACGTTGCACTGAAACCCAATTTACACAATTTACTTTTTTAAACAATTGAAACTATTTACTTTTGTAATTGTTAAAAAGTTTACAAATCAGCATTCTACTAAAAGTAATTGGGCTGACCAAACCGTAAGTCGTAACCGCAAGGCTTACTCCAACTGGCCTGACAGTAGCGCTACAGCAATCAAAAGTAAGAAATCGCTCATAAGTTCTAAACCGTTAGTCACAGGCTTAAGTGTCTTATATTGTTGGAATCCTTGGCTCACAACGGTCAAAACACATGCCTTGGATTTCATCGTCAATTTTTGTTGTGAAATTTTGGGGTATTTCGAACTACTCCTAGGTTTTTTACCCGATGGGCACAAAACAGAAAGATTCTCTGGAGAGTCGCGAAGGATGTCAAAATGTCTGTAAGGGGCGGAGCTACTTTTACTGAAACCCCTGTAACTCTTCAACGCAAAGAGATATTTTCATAAAACACGGAACACTTCAATATGACGTCACAGTAAAAAAAAAAGTGTAGTTTGGCCGGTTGGTGGTGCTATAACGGGAAAAAATGGCTATAACTATGCAACCAAGTCCGATGGAGTTGAATATTGGTATGCAGTGTCTTTGTCTGAAGTGCCACAAGTGGGGCAAATGGGGACATTTGCATATATCATAAAACATGGCTCCATCGGCAAATGAATTTTTGAGCACCTAGTAGACAAGGTTAACGAGGCCAATCGGAACAAAAATCTGTTGGTATGTTTAACTCATCGCCCTCAAGGTCTATAAGACTTTTGAAAGAAATTGGCAACTAGTTGGTACTAATGAGTTGTATGTCTCTGTAATTGCGTGGCGTGTCACACGTCCACGCAATATTCATTTAATTTGACAGATCTCCTCATACTGAGCAACTCTGCCTTAGAGGGGGCCTATCATTCAAAAATAACATTTATAAGGTTTTTGAGCACAGTTCTGTGGCCGCAGTGTGTGAAATCAGTGCCACTTTACAACTTTTTGGTAAGATGCAAAATATTTAGCGGCATGCACGTTCCGTGACATATTCGATGTGAAATGTGCACTGAGTTGCGCTTAAAGAGTGTTCTTTTTTCCCCTGGAACAGATGAACGTACATATGGTATGTTTTATGTAACGTTTGTATGTGTCAAAGCAGTTCTGACTTAAAATGTCTGTTAAGTGGCGCTATAACTGTAATGCTCTATGATGTTTTAAAGTAATGTACCATCCTGCACTACACCTAAACCTATCCGATAGTATGAACAAAAGCAAATGAGATATAAAAACACAATTGCAAGCATGCCGTTTTAGCTTATTTTTTGATCTCTCATCTTTCAGCTCTTTCATTGTGAGTTCCTAAAAATTCTGCACCCCAAGTCCAATTCTGTGCCAAGCAAGTGCGTTACATCTGGTGTTGTGCCCATTTTCGACCCTCTGCCAAATTATTACCCCCTCTCATTGCCTAATCCTAACTCCACCCCCCACAACTAACCCTAAACCTACTAAGAATAGGGGGACAGTTATCTGGCAGTGGTCAGAATTGGCCACAACACCAGAAAGCGAACATATGTAATAATAACTGTGTACGAAACCGATTACAAGTGCTTGTTGTTTTACCACCACTGGTGTTCATTTCTGTTGGAAAATGCAGTGATATGTACTTACTGGAATGTAAAGTAAATAACTTTGAACAAAAGTGCCTACCAAATGCATAAATGTTAATTTAAAGAGAGAGTTCCTCACCACAGTCTGAAAGCAGGAGTGAAGCAGGGTGAGGAATGGAGGTTTGTCCTGCTGAGCCAGAACCCGCTTCTCCACCATGGTGCATTCAACATCATCATCCTGAATGACCACATCCTTCTTTAGGATCTTTATAGCATAAAGTTCATCAGTAGACTTCATCTCAGCCAGCATCACCTGAGAATGGAAAACAGCAAAAGCTCATTAGCTAGCCTAAAATATACCAATTTCACTAAAAAAGAGCATAATTTCCTCTTATTTTGAAAACACATCTTTTTTATCTACCAGGTTGGCAAGAAAACCAGGGCAAGATAGGCAACACCCAAAATCACACAGTATAAAATTTCTACATACATGAAATGACAAACAAACAGTAAACAAAAGTATACAAATAATATGTTTACATTTAAAGGTAAAGTAGAAACCATTTATAATTACAATTACCAAAAAATTAAAATTCTGTTGATTTAACAATCATTTTAAAATTAAGTAAGAGAGTGTCTTTCAAGATTATGGAGATAAAAAAGCTCAATTATACACACTCCATATGAAAGGGAGAGCCAATTGTGAGTAAAGAATGGTATGCAATTATTAAAACATCTAATAATGGGGAAGTGATTGTAAACTCACCTTTCCAAAACTGCCTTTTCCCAATACTGCCAAGAAATTAAAGTCTGTGAGCTTGACACTGTCCAAACTGCTTGAGGGTAAGGTAGACCCACTGTCATCCAAAGGAGTGATATTTTTTTTTGGTTGGACCCAATTTGGCTTTCTGCACACAGACATACAATAGCTGTAAAAACAAGCCAGAACTAAAAGGCAGGATCTTCCCACGATGCACTTTGAATCCCATACGCAATTAAGATGGAGCTGGTACATGTTTTCTGTCATGTAAATAGACCTCAGTCTGGGTGGATTCTATGAAAATGAAAATGAGGCTGTGATAGAGATAAATGCACAGTCCACTCAGTCTTAATTATATTAAGTCTAAATTTGACAGAATGTTTGTCAAAGTTGGCCACTGGGAATTGTTTTGGTACACATATTTACACATATTTTCAATGTTGCGTCAGCTCAACAAATGAAAACAAAACCTTACAACCTCTTGAACAGACTTCATGGCTAACATTTGTGAACAAAAAATGAATGGTATTGTATCTACCCTGACTAAGGTCCATTAACCTTTTTGAGATGAAGCTGAATAAAGCATAATCCTTTTCAGCATCATCTGCAATTCCTACCAATACCCTGTAACACAATCCATAGACAACAAGGCTCATTCTAAATCTGCCTTCTTGATGAATTCTGGGTAGTGCCCATGCAAAAGTCAGTCAGCGGGCCAAGATTCTCTGCCAAGCTAGACTGGGCGGCCTTGAGCTCAAAGTACAAAGCAGCGCAAAACACATTTTTCATTTAAAAATATCTGACTTTGTGTAACCTACCTTCCTACGGAATGTATGGAGCCAATAATATATTGAGACAATTTTCAGAAGTTCCATTTGCACATTGTGCCAACCACTTAAGAGGTCCTGTTTAGGGCATTACTTGGGTTGATAGGAAAGTTATCCAAACTCTGTAAGTCAGAGTTTGATTGTGATGAAGTTGTTGCCATAATAGCGACGTGTCAGATGAGATAGTGAATATGGAAATTTTCTGTCAAGCAAGTTTGTAACCCTTCGGAGCAGCTATAGAATGACAGTGAGGAGAAACACCAGAGCAAAGATTGAAGACCTCTATAAGGAATCTCTGTAGTGAAGAACCCTCTTTAGTGCTCTGTTTTGTTAAACAGCTTTTGAGCCCTCCAGGCTGGTGGTTAGGAATGAAAGGAATATAAAAGCCAGTGTACTGGGTTGCCTTGGAGTGTAATGACTTGCTTAGATGGTGCATAGAAGAACTTCAAGATTATGCAGTGGTGGAAAATATATTACACAATGTCTCTACAGTGGGACAGACCAGGTGACTTAGACCTCAATCCATTAGGCAGAGCCATCAGAGCCAGAGGCACAAAGTGGTGATACTCACGACAATGCAAGTTTTATGATGAATTTTACATAAGATTGGATCAAGATGGTATGAAGGTAGCTGTTCTCAGGGGGAAACTCCCTCACAAAAACACTGTGATAGAGGCCGACTCAAACTCCAGCTGAAAATTCTTAGAGACATCACTGATAAGAAAGAAGCGAAATGACTCCAAGCACGTTTTCACATCTCACATTTTCAAATCTTAGCTACTTCATCTGGGAAAACTTTTTTCCATGCTGTGCCATTTAAGACATGATTATACTACAATGAATCAGAAATCGCTGGATGACGAAGACACTGATGCCCTAATAAAGGGCCTTCATTAGTGCTGTAAGAGAAAGGAGGCTTTAACCCTTGAGTGGTGTTCTATAATTTTAGACCAAAAGATTTTTTTTTTTTTACATTTTGATTTTTTCATTTTTGTTTTAACAGAATGGTACAAAACTTGCTGACCTTTTTGTAGTTGCTATATAAACACACAACAAATATGTGGATTGGACACAATTAATTAAATGATTAATGTCTTAAAAAATAGTTACACTTTCACTATGAAAAATGACTGCCAAAGGAAATTACTGGGGCATATGAAAAATACAGAGCAATTTGGGGGTAAAATCTAAAGTTCAGCCATGATGAAAAAAACAACAACAAAAAAAAAAACAAAACAAAACAAAACAAAAACAAAAACAAAAACAAAAATATATATATACACTACCGTTCAAAAGTTTGGGGTCAGTACATTTTTATTGTTTCTTTTTTTCTTTTTTTTTTTTTAAGAAATTAATACTTTTATTCACCAAGGATGTATTAAGTTAATAATTAAAAGTTTATTAAAAGTTAATAATAAATAATTTACATTGTTATAAAATATTTATATTTTGAATAAACACTGTACTTTTTAAACTTGTTATTCATGAAAGAATCCTGAAAAAAAAAAAAAAAAAAAAAAAAAATCACAGGTTCCAAAAAATATTTGGCAGCACAACTGTTGATATTATCCAACATTGATCATTCTAATAATAAATCAGCATATTAGAATGATTTCTGAAGGGTCATGTGACACTTAAGACTGGAGTAAAAGCTGATAAAAATTCAGCTTTTCATCACAGGAATAAATTCTATTTTAAAGTATGTTAAAATAAAAAACATTTTTTTATATTGTAAAAACATTTTGCAATATTACTGTTTTTTTTCTATATTTTTAATCAAATAAATGCAGCCTTGATGAGCATAAGAGACTTCTTTAAAGACTATTACAAGTCTTACTGACCCCAAACTTTTGAACGGTAGTGTATATGAAAAATATATATATGAAAAAATCTAATAAAAAAAGTAATTATCTCTGAAAATGACTACAGAAGACACAGCCATATATAGCATATATGGCTACACAGGCAGCTAGTAGTTAAACCTACATATGATTTGCTATATTTCTCCCACAGGATAGCAATAATCTGCTTCCATGCACTGGATTTCAAATACTTTTGCTTTATTTTTAACTTACTGGATTAACTGAACATATTATTAACATTTTTGTATAATTTTGTATAGGAATAAATTATTCTTAATTTCGAGGTAAATGTTGTGTAGTACCATGAAATTAAAAAAAAAAAAAAAAAATCTACATATTATAGTACAATACAGTACAATAATACCAAGGATCATCATTGTGACCCCTAAGTGAGGAATACCAGAAGGTTAAAGTATTGAGGGCATTGTGTTTTTTTTGTTTTGTTTTTTTTGACAATTACCTTTGTTTACTGAGCTGTTAGGTCTATATGCAAGTGTATTTTGCTTCCAAAAATGGGATGTCTCTTCAAGCATCCTGCATCAAAATTCATTCCCAAGTCTATGCATACCGTACCTCTATGTCACTATCACAAACCTATCACTGCCCCATAAGCAGGCACATACAACAAGTATTCTCTGCGAGAGGTCTTCACACTTTCACATACTTCAAAATGAAGCTGCATTCATGTAGTGACCATTTCATAAAAAAACGATGCAGATGAAACGGGCATAAAACCAACCAGCCAATCAACACACACATTTGCACGCTCCTGCTGACACGCACCTGCTCAAGGTCCTCTAATGTCTGATCCTGAAACCACATGAGAGGGGTAAACAAAGATATACATGCAGACATGTAACACACATACGCGTGAAAAGGAAAAGACAATATTTATATAATCTTTCCACCCAAAATCATGGACATATCTGACAAAGATATGTCCCCAAGTCTGACTACTCAGTATGTGGATGCAATTTGGAAAGGCTGGGTAAATGGGGCATCTCAACTCGTATGAACTTTCAGTAGGGAGTTTCTCACCTGCCGACTGTTTTTGATGAAATCTTGCCCTCTTCAGTCAGAGGTCTGTCACACACTGATTAAAAATGACAGAGGGGTGGCATAATAAACAGCTGCCTCTGAATTCTGAACTGGCTCTGAATCTGATTTATGAACAAGTAAATCTGCGCGAACACAGTGTTGTAATAAACTGAATGAAACCTTAAATGTATTAGATGTGTCTTTGTCATAGAAACGATATTTTCATGCACAGCCTTTGTAAGAAAAAAAATATATTAGCGAGTGAGACACTGGCAATTGAAATCCTACATCAAATAGTTGAAAAATCTATATTTTCCATTCCATTCCTTTGTCTGCTTAAAAGGCTATGGCTATATTTAACCCACAGCACTTAATGAAGCTATAGCCGAAACAGACAGAAACAACAGAAACTAACTATAGAACTTCCACTCTCCTTCTCACAATAGATAATGTTGATCTAATTCTCAATAAAAGAGAGTTTGGTTATGATTAGCTCCTCAAGCACTGACTGATATATGCTGGTTGGATTCAACATCATCTACAAATGCTAAAACAGAAAAAAATAATAAGATAAGTTATGGCTGCCATCATCTGGCAAAACAAGGAATTACAAGAAAACCTATTCATACAGCCGATGGTGATAGAATGGCAATGCGTTTCTCGTCTAGTGTGCGACTGGCTTTAAATGTTTTATGGGTCACGTAGACACAAACAGCTCCAAGGCAGCTATAATATATTTCTATGTGTACAGTGTGTGTCTCAGGAAAGCTACAAGCAGATGAAATATTAATATCTCCTAATCATGTTTCCAGTGCAACAAAATATCTGACAGACATATAAAAGCAACAGCTAATATAGAGACAGATCAGCTCTAGCTAACCTGCTAAACAGACATACAATTTGGAAGTTACAACATGCTGTTCTGGAAATAATAACAAGGTTTTTCAAACTAAACATTATTTTGTCTCTCAGAAGTCTTTAGGCCTGAGGGTCACTCTAATAATTTATTTATGGCATTTGCCAACCTGCTCATTCTACCTACTGTAGTCATTAAAGACAAAATAATTATTCTAAAAGTAATGATTCAGTTCTCATTATTTATGATTAATTAGCAAGAGCTTATTGTTAGCATTTGGAAAATAAAAAGACTAATTTACTATTGGTTCAGCCTCAGGTTGATCTCTTTTTAATCTTGACACAAACAAAATTCTTTTTTCATTTGTGTCCAAAATAGTTTTCCTAAAGAAGCACAGGAGAAATTTGTGATGTTTGTACATAAGGGTAATAAAACAGTCACCTCAAACTTCTGTCGGAGCTCTGTATTCTCATCATCTTCATCTGGAATGGGCACATTGTAGTACTCCCCCTCCTCCTGGTTTAACATTTTATACCTGCATCACAGGTAAAAAGATGCCACATGTTATGATGGTGTATATGGTATTCATCAAAGCACATTCTAAGTCCCTACAGTTCTGTTTACTTAGGATTTATTCTGTTTAGAGTCTAAAAAGCAATTTTTTTTCTCCAAATAATATAATTATTTTTGGCATATGTTTTGACATTGCTGTGTCATTTTTACATTTAAATATTAGTACAATTTTAAGAGACTATGTGAACAACAACATCAATTTGGTCTCTTTGTTACACAAAGATAGCTTCAGTAGGCTTATAATATAATTCACTACCTTTATGGATGCTGGTTTTTAACTAATGAGACATCCCATAACAGCAGGAAATGACTGTTGAACAAGTGACCGCAACTTTTTCCTACTAGATACTTACATGGGTCAGTTAGAAAGAGATAAATCCTTACCATCCACACACTGAGGATTTCATGAGCTCGGACACACCAAAAGACATTGAGCCCATGAAATCATTACGGGTGGTTCTGTCCCAGTCCCAAACCTCCACAGACAGCCGACGGTCCTTATCTGCTGGCTTCAGCTTACTGGAACAGACACACACATAAAGACCAGGATGAAGCATTGCATTAGCACTCTCCCCATCATATTCTAAAGCAGAGCTTTTCAGCTGGTTGGGTGCCTTATTATTCAGATTAACACTCAAGAGAAGCTAAACATTTTTAGAGTAACTATTAACTATATCACTTTCAATGTAAATACTACCTTGAAAACCCAAACCAAATAGCCTAAGGTTAGCCTAAGTTTAAGGTTCACTATAAATCTTTCAAAAGTGTAACATGATCTCACACCAAAATGCTGAGTCTCAGCTTTATAATACAGTGTGTTTTTGTCTTACCCGGAATCATTATGGTGAGCCTATAATAAGTGTTTATATTCAGACTATTTTAGACCTGTTGGAACAATCCCTGCTGAAGAAGTCCAGTACCTGCATGACCTTTATATCTATAAACAGATAGAAGTAGCTCTGGCTAAAATGTTCTTCACAAGAAGCATGCAGATTTATTCATTACCACCAGAGCACCAAAAGTTACATCATGCATCTAGTGTACAGATGCATCACTGTACGAGTTGTTTTTCTGATGATCCGTCAGCAGGAAAGTTATTTGCATAAATATGTATGATGGATAAGATATCATTGAATGTGTAAATCTTTTGAATCTTTTCTTTGCTAACACATATCACTTTGGCTGCTATCCACACCATGCAAATAGGCAGTTAACCAATTAAAAAAAAAAAATTCTTTACCTACTAGAAAGTAGGGATGGGGGATGGATTACATAACGCCATATAGTACAGATCATGTCAAAGAATTAAATGTGTCTCCACACCTATTATACATTCATTGATTTGAACTTAAGACCTTTTATTGATTCAAACACAGACCTACGCTTTTAAAATCAGTCTGCAGAAAGGTTCACTACACTTTGTTAACAAGAAGCCATATAACATCTTTGAAAATTTTTTTAGTATTTGTCTGTATTTATAGAAAAATATAGTTTTTATTTTGAACGTTTGGAATGTTTTTGGGGGGTTATTGAAATGTGTGTCTTATTAAGCTGTGAATTTCTCTGCCATCAGTTGAAAAACTATGATCTAAAGCATAATCCCATATATTAAAATTGATGCTAAAGCATCAGTGATGTAATACCATGTTGGGTAAAACATTAATAAATAATACAGCGTTTATGCATTTAGGGTAAAACTTTTACGCATTTACAGCACCAATGGCAAAATAATTCTATTAGAATGTAATAAAATGTTGTGACTCACAATGTAAATGACTCATTCCAAGCCGGATTCAGGGAAGAACGGATGGTTTTTGTTTTCTGTTTTGTCTCATGTTTAGGGTCTGGAATCAACTTGAGTTTTACATATGGATCGGACAATCCATTTGGGTCCATTGGAATCAAGTTCTTGCCTTCCCCAACTGCAACACAACAACATGCCAAATAAGAGATGACACCAGATCATAAATTAATAAAAATAAATAAATTAAATAAAACATAAGTAAATAATAGAGGGTGGGTGGTGACGCTGAAGTCTCAGGGTAATGCTACTCTACATAAACTCTAAAATGTGACAAAATAGTAAATAAGTGGCTCTAAACCATAATTACTATGCAATATGAACTGACTATGAATGTTAGAAACTGGACTAAGTATCATGATAAAGGTACAAAATACTCCAGATAAAGGTCATGCTCTCAGAACAGAAATGCACATGATTGATGGTCTTTGTTGAACTGATCTAATATGAAAGCATTTAATAACTGAATGTCTGGTTTAGAGTGCTACTTCATATAGGCACACACACACACACACACATACACACACACACACACACGCATAAGACAACACGGAAAAACCTGCCACACATTTCCTTTACTCAGACCCACAGAAAGGTTAGACTTTGAATATCTAAAAATGTCACAACCAACAAGGCAAATGCAAACATGTGGTGTGCCACTAATATTTATGTCACTGAACACAATGAAACACATGGGGCACAGTAAAAAGATATGTATACACAGAATAAATAAATAGTGGAGGATCTGTCAAGGGACTTTAGTCTGTGAAGTAAACATTGCCAAACTACAACTGTATACACACTGTCTGAAAAAGCAAATATCAACATTGATGACCTCAGTGCCTGAACTGCTTATGTTTGACAAGTAGGAGGCGCCCTACACTTTAATGACCCAAATGTCTCTGTGTTTGCTTCTCTGTTTAAATTCATTTATTAAATTTAAAAGCATTTATCGCAATTACATTAGTTATACACCACCACAAACCTTAAATTAAAAATCAAAGAACACTAGATAGCTACTGACAAGATATACTTCTGACAGGATGTAAAAATGTCGTCCTCATTTCTAAGGATGTGGCATTCTAAAACCATAACCAGAACACAAACTACATCTGAGCAAGAAATTTCTTGCCTGGTGCAGCTCAAACATAGGTGTGTGAAAGTGAATGTGGACACACTGATGAATTGTCTACACGGAAATACTAAAAGAAAGCAACACATTAAAAAAAGGCAGAAATGTGTGAGGAGGGAGAGAGAGTATGTGGAAACATTTTACAAGAACAGCACAAGAATCATGTACTAATACCTAAATTAAATAATTCTTAAAGTATGTGCTAATGATGAGTTAAGGCATGCAACAAATCAAGATCTCAAAAACTACAGCCACAACACGAGACAAATGAATTCTTGTGTGAAAACTTACACCAAGGTGGTCATTATTCACAGAAATGATGTAAGGTTATTTCTTGATTAGTACTTGCCTTAACTCATCATTTGCTCATATTAAAGTAATATCTAATTTAGGTATTAGTACATGATTAGCATGAGTATAACCAAGTATGCAGATATATGCAAAGTAGTGGAGTTTTGCAAAGTAATGGAGCTTTCGGTAACACTTTAGAATAACGGTCCATTGTTAACAAGTAACTATGCAATAAGTAATAGGTAGTATTACATTAACACTAAGCTTAATACTACTAACTAATATGGAAGCAAGATGAACTAAGTAGTAGTAGCAGTAAGTAATAGCACATTAAGGACAAAGGTAGTTCCTTATTAGGTATTCAGTAATTACCAAATAAAAATATCCCGATTAAGAACTACTTGCTAACTATAATCAATTAACACAGAATAACCAATTAATTAGTAATCACAACAGTAACGTCTAAAAACGTATTAAATTATTAGTGAAATTGATGTCAATCCCTCACTAATTACTCAAGAGTTACCTTGTCAGCCAGCAGGAACTACTAGTGATCTGGACCATTACTGTAACGTGAAGTTAACCCTTCAGTAATTACTCAAGCGTTACCTTGCCATCCCTCAAGAACTACTAGTGATATGGATTACTAATTTTTTTTGTAATGAAAGACATGTTAACAAGTTAAACAACTTAACTGCTCACTAATACTCAAGCATGAACTTGTCAGCCCCCAGGAACTACTAGTGATATGGACCATTATTTTGAAGTGAAAAACACATTAACCCCTCACTAACTACTCAGTTGTTAACTTATCAGTCCACTTGAGTACTGGTGATATGTTAAGTTGTTTAACTTGTTAATGTGTTTTTCACTTTAAAATAATGGTCCAGATCACTAGTAGTTCCTGTGGGCTGACAAGGTAATGCTTGAGTAATTACTGAAGGGTTAAACTTGTTTTACACTTTAAAATAATGGTCCAGGTTACTAGTGGTTCCTGTGGGCTGACAAGGTAATGCTTGAGTAATTTGTGAGGAGTTAAAATTGATTTCACATGTAATTTATTAAATAATTTAATACATTTTATATCTGACATATACTGTACAGCCATACATTTCCGAGGCCCTAGTGATATTCTAACCTAACAAACATTGTAATCTGGAAGATGTTGTTTTGTGCTTAACACAATGCAGTCAATGTCTTTATTAAGTATGCAAATTGTTTTTGACAAGAGACCATTATTGTTTATATTCATATCCTAAAGAGAAGTCTTTCCCCAGGATACTGTCACTATCTAGGTGTTTTGGAGTCTGAGACTGAATACAGCTCATAATAGTGAACTAATCCAGTCATGGGCTTGACAGCATCTCTTCATAATTATTAAAAAATTTAAATTAATTAATTTTGAAATAAACTACTTTTTGGTAAGAGTATAGTAGTCACAATCTCATTCTGTAACCAACCTATTTGTGGGCATATAACATTCATAAATTAGTCTCCGCAAAAGGCCCATTTGAGGTGCAAGCTTCAGAAAATGGCATTTTATGACTATGTTAAGAATAAAACAAGACAGTATTACGTTTATGTTTAGACGTTACTGTTGTGATTAGTAATTAAGTGGTTATTCTTTATTAATTAATCATAATTAGCAAGTAGTTCTTAATGCGAATATTTTTGTTTAGTATTACTGAATACCTAACAAGGAACTACTTTTGTCCTGTATTTGCTATTACTTACTGCTTAGTTAATATTGCTTCCATATTAGTTAACAATATTAAGCTCAGTGTTAATGTAGCACTACGTTTTACTTCCTGCATGGTTATTTGTTAATAACGGACCATTATTCTAAAGTGTTACTGAGTTTTCAATATTTAGTTAGTTAGTTTGTTTTAATGCTGAAACTCTCAAGAGGAAACTGCGGTATAAAAAACAGAGGGGCAAGCCGATAAACAACAAATAGATAAACAAGGAAAGGGAAAAAAGCTGTGTTCTTCCTTTGGGCCACCACTGCAAAATAAACATTGTCTCCCTCTAAAAGTAAATATTTCATAGACCTCTTAAGAGAACTGCACTCTAATGTCTTCCCCGCAAAGGCGTGATGTATGATGGATTAGCTATGCTGAACGTAAAAAAACACTATATGGCCAAAGTATGTGGACTGAATAATGGCTTTGCTATTACAGTAATTCCAGTGATGACAAATCTTAATGCTAGATCACACAATGACACTTCAGAGAATTATGTGCTTCCAACTTGATGCAACGATTTGAGAAAGGGCTTTTCACTAAATCTACAAAGTGAGGTCCATGTACAAATAAAATGACTGTGTCATGTATGGAAGAACTTAACTTGCCTTAACAAAACACTGGCCTGAAGTCCTACTGAGCACCTTTGGGTTGAACTGGAATAATGAGCCAGCGCCCATCACCCAACTAGAGTGTCTGACCTTCCTGAGGCTCCTGTGTCTTGTTGACAGCCTAATTTCAAAAGTGTGGAAACATAACGCTTTCATAACAGCTTCTATTCTTCTTGAAATCCTTTCTGCTAAATGTTGTACAAGGATTTTCTGCCATTCAGAAACAACAGCATTAGAGAGGTCAAGCATTGATGTTTGCAGTCGGCGTTCCAATTCATCCCAAAGGTATTCATCGGGGTTGAGGTCTGGGCATTGTCATTTCACACCAGACTCGGTAAAGCATTTCTACAGTATATGGACCTCAGTGAGCTTTGGCACACCATGACTCTTAATAGGGCTGCACGATTTGGGAAAATTTTCATATTGCGATTATTGAGGTCAATATTGCGATACGTGATTGCGATTATAATAAATGGTATTGTGAGTCAACTTGATGGGTTTTTAAAGAAAATGCACACACAGATTAGTGATAATGCGGAAATGTGTATTTGTAACACTAGAAATGGTTTCAAAATAAATTATTTTAACCAAATGAAATTGCATTTGCATTTGCATTAATGTAAACTTATTTTCTCAAAAGTATAGCTAAATTAAATAAAATAAAAACATACACATTTTCACAAAAATAAGATATTTTAAAGATTTTGCCCAAACAAACGGATATTTATGAAGAATGTAACATATACTCTGTGTAAATTCTTTTGAAAAGGAAACTAGATAAGTTTTTGGTCGATCGGATCACAAGTGGACAATGGAGACACAGTCGTTTACACCTGGCGTTTTAATCCATCTCTTCTGTCCACTTTCGACCACTTCTGACCACATTCCTGTATTTACATACATTACAAACTCAACTGACTGGCGTCTCTCCTGTATGATTTTATGTGATTCTCTTCAGACATTAGAACTGTACATGAATTATGAGCTTCTAGAACGTTTGACCTCCTAACTGAAGATCTTTTTTACAAATGTAAATAAAAACAGTATAAATAAAAATAGTCTAAACTAAAAATAGCTGTATTAAGTGCAAACAATAGTGCAGCCATAATCAAAGTAGGCTAGGCTACTCTCTCAATGTTCAAAGTGCAAATAGAGACCAATTTTTTTTAAGCCTGATACAGAGCTATAGACAACTACACAACCTATTATAGGATACATACAAATAACAACATATATATGTTATGTAGCCTAATTTGCACGCACTGTGGAACTGCTCTCTAAAAGCGGGTATTAAAATTGCTTTGAAGGCAAGACATTAATTTAACAAACGAATTTGAAAGTGAGGGGGACACAAACGGGATTTTGAAAAGTGGATGTGGTCAAAAGTGGACAAGCTGAAAACGTTTTACACCCCTATTTACACCTGTACTTAGCATTGTCCACTTCAGATCGACACATCAGAAAACGCATGTTAATACCAGATGAAACAGGGCCTCTAATTCTTGCACAGTACCTCTCTCTGGTCAATGTCCGTAATCTCAAATCCAAAATATCGCCATATTTTTTTTTTTTTTTTGGCTACCAGATCAGTGTCGATCTCCTCGTCATCCATCCACGCTGCGCACACAAGTGAACACGCACGCACACGCGCACACCACACGTGCACTGCCTATACTGAGAGATTGTCATATTTTTTGTTTTAATCTTTTTTGTTTGTTTGTTTGTTTGTGTTGTTAGCGGTACGGAAAACAGCAAACTGTCTCAGAAAGTAGGTGTTCTCAAGTCCACACTTATTTAATATAATCGCAACATTTTGCCGTCATATAATCGCACAGGCTGACATCGCGATCGCGATTGCGACTGCGATACGATTAATTGTGCAGCACTAACTCTTACGGTTGTACTTCCTTGCACTACTTTCGCTAGATCTTACATACCTTAACATACTAGAAACTGGAAATACCACTACATACTGGAAACACCCCACAAGACTTGCAGTTTTTGAGATGCTCTGATCCATTTATCTAAACATCACTATTTGGCCCCCTATTGCTTAGATCTTTTTGCTTTGCCATTTTTCTTTGCTTTGCCTCCAACAACACATACATTTCTAGAACTGACTGTTCCCTTCACCAAAATTTTGCAACAAAATTGAAGGTTCACAGTTTAGCAAAAATTAACTGTATGGCATTGTTGGTAAAAATGACACAAATACTAAAAACTTTTAAAAATGCATGATTTTTTCCTCATGCCAGTTAAGTCCAAAGCCCTTTCTAAAGATGCCATTGTTCATTTCAGTGCTGATTGTCTACACAACGCTGAAACACATGCTAACCAATAACCCTAACGGTAGCACACCCTGATTGAAAATATTTCTTGTAACACTTCAGTAATGCCTTTATTAACATGAACTAACAGTGAATTGTAAAGTTTTACCACAAATTATTTTTTATCATTATTAGATATATCCTTAATTTTTCTGAAATCGCAAATTAATTCATGAATTCTGAACTTTTTTTTTGAAAGGTGACTATACGATTGAGTTGACCAATGAAATCCACTGTGGGCAGGGTTTGTGGTGAACGGCTTTGCGAAAAAAAAAAAAGTTGATTATAAGGGGGTCTTTACATACTTTTGTCCAGTGTCTATTAACTCTTCACCATTAAAAAGTTATTTAGGCAATCCATGTTTTCACTGTGATTTGATCAAAAATGCTGGCAGTGCCTGACAACATATATTTCTAGTTACATGTTCGCAGTAGAACAAGCCACCTTTATTTCTGTACGCTTTATGTAATGTAATGTATGTTTATGTAATCCAGGTCCATCCAGGTCTGCTTGTATACATATGTTTCTTCTCTATCTGGTCAGTCCTTGTCACCTCACCTAAAGATTTACATGCAGATTTAAATTCAATAGCGCAGATGTTTAAATATATATGACTGATATTTAGAATTCAAAATTGTTACAGACATAACACACTGCATCATTATTACATCAACATAAACATATGCATATGCATATACATGTACATTCTCGAAAGCACATATGTGTAAGCCTACAAGCAATCATGCACAGACTCACACAGTGAGTGTGAATGCAGCCTGTGATCTATTCTTGAACTCATCAGTCTGACATTCTGCTAATGGCATTTTCTTCCTCAGCCAGTGAACGTCACCCAGACTGAATCACACTGCAGCTGTGTGTGTGCAGTTAGCTGGCACGCTGTAATCAGGCTGATTGTGCAGGTGCAGCTCCAGCACTCCAGACTCTGACTGTGTGGATCTGAAGACTGGGGCCTTTAGGCTCTTTGAATGACAGCACTGTTATAATACAGGAGCTCAGCTGTTTAAATGCTATACATACAAAATGTAATGTTTTAAGGGGAACATATTGGTGACAACACAACACAGTGTATCACAGTAACAGCATGTGAAATTTCCCTAAAAATGTGGAGTATTTTCAGAACATCTACACCGATACTAACTACAGCCTCAAATGGCATAATGGACTGCCCCCTGTCTGCTCAATGACTGACTAATGCACATTGCTGATTGGCAAGCTTTAAGCAACATCCACGACACAGTTGTTTTATTTATTTATTTAGATATATTTTTTTAGATACATTTTTATTTTTAAATTAAGAATTGTTAAAGAAACAAAGGCCATGCAACCTGTATCATTTTTCCCACTCTAATAAGTTGTATTTGTATGTGAATTAATTGAAATCATTTTAAATTAAAGTGGTTACCACATTCCTCCAAGTCGTGTGACTTCACAATAATAGGCTAAAAATTTAATTATTTATGTCAGTGGTGTAAACCTTCATGTAAATGATCTTTATCTATTGACATAATTATAATATGCAGAAAAAAATGAAACAAATTTTTATAACATACAAGCACATTTGTGGCAAATAGCCCTAACCCTAACCCTATGTATAGTAAATATACAATACTCTCATATTGTGTGTGCATAATTAATGTTTACATTAAAGGGATAGTTCACCCAAAAAATGGAAATTTTGTCATTAATTAACCCTCATGTCGTAAGACAAATTAAGATATTTTTTATTAAATCCAAGAGCTTTCTGACCCTGCCTAGACATCAATGGTACTGCCATGTTCAAGGCCCAGAAAGGTAGTGAGCACATCAATAAAGTAGTCCATGTGTCATCAGTGATTCAACCTTAATTTTATGAAGCTACGAGAATACTTTTTGTGCTCAAAGAAAACAAAAATAACTATTTTATGTAACATTTTATTTTCTTCCCTATCAGTCTTTGATGTGCATTCACGAGATGGTTAGAAAGCTCTTGGATTTCATTAAAAACATCTTAATTTGTGTTCCGAACATGAAGGAAGGTCTTATGGGTTTGGAATAGGAGGATGAGTAATTAATGACAGAATTGTAATTTTTGGGTGAACTATCCTTTTAAATTTGATTGTTTTTCATGTCAGTGTTTCTTCTATCTTAACTATAACAGCTCATTTGGTTTCTCTTCATATTTTTGCTTTCCTTTATTTTATCTTAATGATGTCCCAAATTTTGGTGCCTCTCTAAATAGCACAAAGTATAATGAAAGCAAAGCGTGCACAAACAAAAGAATACAAGTGTACTGGGACAGAACAGGTACAACCGGACTTAGAAACTATAGTAACACAATGTAAAGAGATGGATTTTCAGGTTGAGTTTTGAATTCAAATGGTGAAGAGGTCATGGAGAGATTGTGAGAGGGATTCAATGTGAACTTCAACACCATCAACATTTTCAGACAGATCATAGTAAACAAACAAACAAACTACATGTAGTTTCTGAAGCAATTTATAAGACATTTGACTAACAATACATTTTATCTGCTTTTTTGCGGAGGAATTTGCGGAGCAGGGGCATTGAGTTTGGTCCAGTTAATGGCAAGTTAATGTTATTATCTATGCCATTTTAAAGCTTGGAAGTGCAAGGTAAATTTTAATATAATGCAGATTGGATTCGTCTGAAAGAAGGAAGTCATATACACCTAGGATGCCTCGAGTGTGAGTAAATAAAATTCATTTTTGGGTGAACTTCCCCTTCCCCAACAAAAATTTACAGATAATGTACTCACCCCCTTGTCATGTCTTTTTTTCTTCATCCGTAAAGAAATTATGTTTTTTGAGTTAAACATTTCAGGATTTTTCTCCATATAATGGACTGGTATGGAGCCTGGATTTTGAATTTCCAAAATGCAGTTTAAATGCGGCTTCAAACGATCCCAAATGCGGTTGTAAATGATCCCAGCCGAGGAAGAAGGGTCCTATCTAGCGAAACGATCGGTTATTTTCATTAAAAAAATACAATTTAAATACTTCTTAATCTCAAACGCTCATCTTGTCTTGCTCTCCTTGAACCAGTCCATTATATGGAGAAAAATCCTGAAATGTTCCCCTCAAAAAACAATTTCTTTACGGCTGAAGAAAGAAAGACATGAACATCTTGGATGACAAGGGGTGAGTGCATTATCTGTCAATTTTTGTTCTGGAAGTGGACTTCTTCTTTAACATTTGTTTGTCATCAGCATAGCTTTGAAAGTTGAGGTTGTGCTGGTGAAAGAAGTGGAAGCATATAGCTAAAAAAAAAGCAGTGGACAAAATACAGAACCCTGAAGGACACCTTCGGAAACTGATATGTAACAGCACTGGCATGTTTTGCACCACTGCATCACAGCTCATGGAAAAGCATGGACACTCACCTGTGACATGCATTTTGTCTCCTATCACCTCAATCTTCAAGTAAAGACGTCCTCGTCTCTCTGTGTGGTCTGTTCCACAAAGGCTTGGCACATTCATCACACATTGCTTATGGACGTTCATATCACAAGCTGTGAACACAAGCGCACATTTGCATAAAGCAGGAGTTCCTTGATTTCAGATTTACTTGATGAAAATAATACTTTGCACATAATATTTTAATACAATATTATATTATTCCAACAGTTAATCAAATAATTGCTTCATATACTGTACATTGACATAGGAAAGTCCTAAAAAGCCAGTGAACCACCCCTGGGTAAAAAATAGTTTAGTTTGGTACTTACAGTCACATTTCATCCCTTGGTGTATGAGTCCATATAGAAGAGATCCACAGTGATCACAAAATGTAGGACTGCCATAGGTGTGGATCTTAAATTTGTGCTTGCTCCTAGGGTCCTACAAAAAGTAAGCAAATAAATAAATACATTAAAAAGAAAGAGAGAGAGAATGAGTCAGGAGTCTGAGAACACCCAAAAGGAGTCACAAACACTACTAAACATTCTCTATCCCTCTTTCACATATACAGACATTGGTAGCACTTTATTTTACAGTCCTGTTACTCATGTACACTATGAACATATTATTTACAATATCTAGGTAATAACCCTGAACCTACCCCTAAACCTAAACCTAATCCATGTAGTTACCTTATATTACAAGAATTTTCTTAGGTAGGTACCCTGTACTGTAAGTACACTGTAAGTACGTGTAAATACACATACTGTAAAATAAAGTGCAACCAAAACATTTTTTTAAAGGATACATAAGATTTCAAAATTCAGAATACAATGAATCAGAATGCTATAGATTCTATGGTGATAAACTTCATTCCATGTGACGCAACAGGAGTTGTGAAGTCATACTCTGACACTGGCCTCTACAATTGTGTGAACTGAACCTTGTCTACAACCATACACAAGCAAAGTGGTGTATCAAAAGTAAACATACTTGCAGGGCCACCAACAGTAACCAATTAAACTTCTCTATTTTTAACATACTGCACAGCTTCCGACAACAAGACAAAGGATTTGGAACATTTGCTGGAAGGTTGGAATGTGACTTGGTGACAGTGTTGAACAGCCTCAAGTTGCAGATATGCATCACATCCACGAATCTAGTAGTCTGAGTGTCAAAACACCAGTAGAACTGAATTCTACTATTCAGTGGAGACAATTTTTTGGAGACAAAAACAAGACATTTCCCTTGAAATAGGCTCAAATGTTTCTATTTAATTATAAACTCAAGAAAAACATTAGTCAAGCCAGACATCACCTGTAGTTATGTAATTAAAATCAACCACTGACATCCTGAAGGAAAACATGGAGGCTGCATCCAAAAGACAAATATTAACTGATATTATCAACAGCTACTTTTATGATGCTTTTAGATATTTTATGGAGTTTAGCATTCTGCTATACTTAAATGAAAATCATACAGGTTGAGCAAGTGATGAGGGTGAGTAAATTAATTGCTTTTGTTTTTGTTTGTTTTTTTACTATAAAAATTAGAGTCTGCATATGTTCTATTGACTAAGGATTACTTCCTTTTTTGTACTTTTGACATACAGTATACTAAATAAAGTAATTAAAATGGGACTATAAACAACAACAAAATCAGCTTGAAATCCTTGTCATTTAGCCTATACATGTGATATATTAGTGACTGAACAAAGCTGAGAATCAGGACAAAATAATGACTCCTATGGCATATTATATAACAGCACATATAATATGATACATTTTATGTCATATTCTTCACCTTTGTAAAATGTCTAGAATAAAGCTTTTTTGTCTTCCAAACAAAGACATTCTGCTTTAATATGCTATTTTTTCTCCCAGATAATTCACAAAGGTAGAGAATTCATCCTACAGAGGATAAATAAGGGAGTGTTTTGTCCTCAGCATTGATCAGTTTTAATATCGTTGCTTACACTGTTCTCAATACACTATGAAAATACAAGTAAAATCCAAGGTCTAATCTAACAGGGCATCAGACATAATGTAAGATGAGTTTTATTTCAGAGGCCTGACCATAGCCAAACATTAAAGACACTCCCTCACTTCAGAAAAGCATCCATTATTAAAAATGCATGAATATTTCATGGATGGTTAAATATAATTGGCTATAATGGCTTATTACAACATTTAACACTTGCATCTATGTTGCTCCGGAAATCATAATAATGACCCAATAAGGCCATTAAAATCCCACTAAAATCAAAATAGCCATTAAAATCTAATAGTATGAAAGCCTCATGCCTTCTGAAATTACTGTGCTTTCTCCATATCATCAAAAGTTGCAGACAGGACAAACTACAAAGTTCATGTCCTGTCATTAGTAGTTGATAAGCTGAAGTAAAGCTAATAATTAACTACACTGAATGCAAAATAAATAAATAAACAGGGCTACACGATAATCACAATATAGTTTAGTATCAAATCAAAGGCTGTCTCACATTGCTGTGCAATGCAATGTGCACTAGGTTGACTTTATTTACACAAAAAAAAAAAAAAAAGTTGGAGAACTCCTGGCCTAGATGACCTGTCACATGTACCATGAGTGCTTAGTGTCCAAGAAGTGGCAATGGATTATTTTACATAGTCCTGTCACCAGTACAGGACTGAGTAGTCAGTCACATATGTTGCAGTATCCCTTAAAGTGACAAATGAACATTATTGGTAGCTCTTAGCTTGCTATGGATTCCAGGCTTCTCAGCTCTGCTTGTTTTTAACAATGCTGGCAGTGCCCTACATTCACATGACTGTGTTTTAGGGTGTATAGTTGTAAGACCTGACAATTTAACCCATTTTTAACTCCATTTTCTGTCAGATAGTGCCATTGTCACATAAGAAGACAGTGGAGTAAAACATGACATACTGATGACTCTTTAATGTGTATGAAGCATGCTGTCATGATGGCGACCTGAGGGGTAACATGCACACACACACAGAGAAGACTAACATCAACTATGGTTTTATTGTACAAATAGCTTAAATACTGTTGTTTTTTTACTAAAACTGATCGAAGCAAAAGACTTTTATATAATGGCTATAATGGAAAAGGCTTTTTTTGCTTACATTCTTGGTGCTTTATTAAGCCTTAAAGTGAGTCACAAAGTACTGCCATTGTACTCCATTAACCCAACTGGTTTGGATAAATCAAAAAATGACAAGAGCATGCATAGCATCAAAATCTAATCCACCATAAACTGGGCATTACAGGACATGAAGCTAAAGAAGATTATAGATAATTATACATAATCACCTGAAAACACTGCACAAACCAGTTGATTGACAAGAACAGGAGTGGAACATGAGTGGATGAAGGCCAAAGTTGAAATCTGGATTTTGATTTTGGTTAATCAGTCTTAGCTGTGAGATAATGAGTCCTAACTAACTACCTAGAAATAATAAAGCTGCCAGACACCCATTTAAAGCCTTCCTGACAGACATAGAAGAGTTGCGTGTTTAAAAAAGTTTGCAATAGGCAAACAGTAGGTACTCACCCAGCATAACCCTTACCACCTGGTAATAGGTCTTTTGTGAGACTTGTTCACAAAATATCCGCCAGGTGGCGCAAAGGGATACCTTTTTTATACCTCTTAGGTGTGCTCACAGTTGTGAGGTACAGTAGGTTAAAATAGTTACATTATAACTTATAAAAATATACAGAGATGAAAAAAATTAACAGTGCAGTTAACAGTAGCATTACATTTATGGCCTTTAATTCATCTTCGACATTAGAACTTGAATACACTTCTTCTGTGATTAGCATGTATTTTATGCTTGAATTAAAATGTTTTCTACACATTAGAATGAGGACTAGGAACTATTCACTGGGAGAAAGGCAATGGAAACATTACTGAAGTGCCAATGCAAATATTTTGTAAAGTTTTAATCCACAGACACCTGTTGTCCCAGAAGAGATGAGAATGAGCGACTGTTGAACTGAGAAAAGACTAGTTACCTAAACTAACTAAATATTATTTAGCGCATTAAATTATTTTATGATTACTACTATTAGCATCAGTGTTGAGATCTGAATAAAGACCGACTTTCATCCCTGTACTTCTTTGATTAAAGAGTATATAAAAATTCTTTCCCTGGGTCAGCAGAAGCATGAGCGCGAAATTCTGATTTGAATTTTCAAATCACCCTGATGTGATCACAGGCTGCACACTGTTGTGAACACTCGTCATTTAATGATTTTTCAACAAACAATCTGATTTAATCACAAACTATTGTCATGATGACCAAATTATCAGCCCTGCCAAATCCACTGAACGCAATAAGACAATGAGTTCCTTTTTAACAATTAATATGTTGGAATTATATATTCTAATTCTATATTTCCATACTCTGCAGGTGTTTGTAAAAGTGGCATGTGATTTCCAAGGGGGGCTCGAAGCAATGACCTGCAATGAACAATGAGAATCTCTAGAGATGCCTGCCAGCCAATATTAAAATGCTCTATTAGGAAAAGATAGTAGAGTTGGTACCCTAACTGAGATTTGATGATAGCACGGAGTATAATGTGACAGTGGAATATAATTTAGATCAAAGCGGTCAGGGGAGGGGAGTGAGTGGGATGTCTTTCTTTTGAGGCTTGTGTTAATTAGCCCATTCCCTCCATCCTCTGTAGTTTATTATTAATGCATCACTCAAGGTGTGGCAGCTATAAGCATGACTTCAGTTCCTATACCGCAGTGGATAAACTGGATTTCTTCCCCTACAACCGGTCCTAGATTGTATGTGTGTAATTATGTATGTTTAGGCGTGTTTGTGCATGGCAGTTACAATATCTTTGTGAACTAAAACATTTCAAGAGTTTAGAAGGCGTTCCACACAATTAGGAGGAACACAAAATGCAGCATACGGCTTCACTGTGCAATCACATGACAAAAACAAAAACAATAATCTTCAAAACAATTAATCAAAAATTCTGACAGTAAATAGTTAGAAGATTGGTTTTTACTTTTAAATATTAGAACACAAAGACAAATACAGAGTTCTGGCATGAAACTGGCGCAATCCCGATAGGTCTAACTCAATCAGACCTAATGTCATCATTATCACTTGACACAGCTGATTGGTTCTCTCCTATATCAGTAGCCAATAAGCTTACTGCTCAACATTCAAATATACACGTAAGCAGTTTTGCAGCATGCTTCAGAAACACTTCACGTTCCCCAGCTCCACCTGTATAGATCTGCTACGAGGTGATTCATGTATGCTCTGGGGTTTATTCATATGTGCAGCAGCAATATTTCTTACATGCTCACAAGCACCATGTTGATATCAATTTATTAACATGGTTATTGAACTGATCTGAATCAACATTAAACATTCTACTGTCTTTAGAGCTGCTTATAGCCGTACTGAACTTATTTCATAATTTATTAACTTTGCAACACAGTTACTAAACTTAGCTTGAGCTGAACAATGACACTATTATCTTCTACAGAGCTGCTTTACATTTTAAATTTAATTTGTTTCATAATCTTCCAACATTAACATTGTTTTTACTGTTTTATTAATGTAAAGCTGCTGTATTGTATAAAGCACTGTATAAATAAACTTGACTTGACTTGACTGACAGTGTGTTTGATACCTTAGTCATTCATTTCAACCATTCACTACCATGTCTGCGCACACAAACACGCGCATATACATTAGCAACAGACAGGGGGTGTGGGTGACAGACTGGTTGATGCACTGTAGGTGGTACAGGCAGAGACGGAGCAAGCCAAGGAAGAATATGTATATGTGTGTGTGTGAGTGTGGAAAAGGCATCTAAATATAGTCTGTGCTGCAGCTGTAGCCTGTGATATAAGGGAGAACGTTCTCTGGGTTCAGTCAAGCAGTGACACTGGGCCACGCTTTAGACTGCTGCCACTTCCGCAAAGACTAGCCTTTACATCTTACAGTGACTATTTCATTATTCTGAGCCCCAAAGTGTGTAAGAGAATAAAGAGCCCATGTCATGTGTCACAATAGAATGTAGAGTACATTCTAAAGCTAATTAGACTTTACTATGCCACATCCTTAAGCTCAGGGCTGTCATTAAATGGGAAAAGGTGGGAATGATTTCCGAGATTCACAGCCATGGAGGGTTGCAGAAATGTTAGCTTGAGGGGATAGGGACTGATGTTGTGACAGTACCAACATTTCAGTAGTCAGTAAATATCAGTAAAAATTTCATGGTACCAATTTAGGTACCATACAAAATGTACTGTAATCTAACTGTTAACCATTGGAAAATAAAAATATTAAAGAATGAAATTAGTTAATTAATGAGATTAATAGTTATAAGTAAATAATACAGTAGAACATTATCATGTAACCTTCAATCACTCTTCAATTAAGTAAACACTGCAGTAAAAAGATAAAATGAAAAATTAGCAATAAAATGAAAAACAAGGAAACACACATTACAGGTAACAGAACAAGGCAGGTCTATTGCACTCACACTGCAAGATTTATGGACAGTTTTTTTCTAACATTTCAGATTTTTTTTGTCCCATCTGTTGCTGTCAAAAACTGCACTTTCAGATTCAGTCCCACATTTTAATGTGCCCCTGTTATGGAGTTTTGAAAATTACCTTTCATGCAGTGTGTTAATCAGCTCTAAGTTAATGAAAACATCCTGCAAAGTCGTAAATCTGAAAGTGCTCTTGAAAACTTGAAGCCCATTGACTTCCATTCATACGCATGAGAATGCATCAGACTGGAAATGCTGCGTTCCAAAGTTCAAGCTTTTCACACTTGAAATTGTTAACCCTGGGTCATTCTAAACCCCGGATAAATGGAATCCTGGGTTATCTGTAATCATGTTTCACACTGCTCATACTTTACCTGGGTTTAGCTGTTAATCCTGGGTATTAATCAACAGACGTTTCACACTGTACATTCCTAAACCCTGTGTTAATGTTCTTATTTGCATATTTACAGTGTCACTGTCACAAATTGGATGCACAGCAGACAACCTGTTTACACAGCTTTTCCTGCAACTTGCCAGTTATTAAAAAGTCAAATGATACCCAGCCTCAGCTAATTTGTCAGTCAGTTCCTTAAATACTCTGTTATTTCTGACCATGCCATCCAATTTGTCTTGAACAGACTTTTCTGACCATAACTGTAACAATAACAATGTTTCCTTATCACTTAATTTTCACACACTTTTCCGTCTTTTGACATTTCTTACTTTTTTCTCACCGGCTACTGTTTACACAACGCAGCTGCTGTTTACATGAGCCTCGCTGCTCAATTTCTGATTGGCTGTCTGTTGCCAAGCGTCCAGCAGCAACTAGCAAACACCGCTCCGTTTCACACTGAACAAACTTAGCACCGCAATGCGGGGTTAACACATGCACGTTTTATAACCCCAGGTAAAAGCAGTGCTAACACCACTTTCAGTTATAGGTGTGAAATGTTTCTTTACCCGGGATTAAAAGCTGTGGGTTAAGGGCAGTGGGAAAAGCCTATCTGACTGTTGAATTCACATTGTGTGAAACCGTGTGGCCAACAGCAAATTAATACGTCACACCGCATGACCTCGTACCTAAATTAAAAAATAAACTTAAAACTGTAGCACTGCAGAAAAGTGAAGTAGATTGTACGTTTTTTACATTTTCGATGTATTATTATTTGTTACTAGGGGTGTAATGGTTCTCGGTAAAAAATCTAACCGTACCATTCTCCACGCACAGTTCGGCATGCACTAGAACCGCGGTTCAACTTAAATCTGACAACGCATTCGCAATATGGTTTGTTATAAAAAACAACACGCAAAGCAAACAGGTTTTGGCTAACCCTTATGAAAAGAAGTTCATTCAAGTGTGCTATTAGTATACTTCTTTTAAACTAAAAATAGGAATGTATGCTTTAGTCTACATTTTATGACTTCTCAGAAATGTGCTTTATGTGCTTCTCAGTAATATACTTAAAATGACATTTTAAGTATATTAATTATGAATTTATTAAGCATGTATTACGAATTTCCAAAACACAAGCGAAGAAGGAACCGAACAAATAGATGCTTCCACATGCTTAACATCAGCCATAAAACAGCATCAAAACTGTAACATTATGGAATAAAATGTGACCCATAAAGAGGTAATAATAGCTTTGGGATGCTGATCAACTCCATGTTTTGATGATCGCTCCGAATCCAATTCAAAGTGTTTTTTCATCTTTTTGTTAAAAATATTATTTATTTATTTTTTATTATTATTTACGAAACTTACCCACATTCAAGTGTTTATAAAAAGAATGCATAAAGCTAGAATAAAATGTTTTAGTTTACCCTGTTCTTTCTTTTGATATTTTGTATGTTCTGATATTCATATAATAAAATATATACAAATGTATTCCTAGTAGGGACATAGTAGTATACTTGTATGATGTAAAGCTACCTAGTAGTTTACTGAGACAATACTTCAAAGTGTACTAAAAATGCTACAATTATTTAATTAGTAAACTATCAGTATACCTATGAGTTTACTTTTAGTATAGTTGCAGTACAAACTAAAACATAGATAAAACTAGTTACGTACTCAAAGTTTACTACTTTTATACTTAAAGCATACTTAAATGTATACTTTATATACTGGAAAGTGGGCCAATTTACTCCCAAGGAGTATTGAAATAGTACACTAAGTATTCTGTCACAACACATGAGATTAAAAGGCGAAGATGAAATGCAATGAAAAGTCTTTAATAAAAGACACACATAAATCCACACAGGTAAATCAACAAAAGGAAGGCAGGAACACACATACTCATTGACAAGACCGGACGACAAACACTGAACTGAATGCAACTTATAAAGATTGGCTAAAGATAGACAGACAGGTGCAGGTAATTAACTAATAATGACAATAACAAGGACAGGAACAGGAACACCATATATGGGCACATGAGGGAAAAACCAATACAAATAGTCCAGGCGTGTGAACGTTCTCCCGGACGACGGAGGGAGGAGGCAAGGTGGAGACAGAAGGGTCCAGGGCGGATCAGAAGGAGGAAGGAGCCAGGGTGAAGACAGAAGGGACCCGGAGCAGGATAAGCCAGGCGAGACCCAGGCCACAGCAAAGCTGATGAAGGGAGGAGCCATGGTGGAAGAAGGGCTGGCAACTCCAGGGGGCCGACCAAATTGCGGGGGGCAAGTGGAGGTGGAGCCCGAGGCAGAGAGCCGACGAGTCCAGGCGACACCGAGGATCCGGAGGGCCAAGGCGGAGTCCAAGGCTCAGGTGACTAAGGTGGAGATCCGGAGGTCTGCGGTGGATCCGGAGCGACAGAGGACTGAGGCAGGACTGGAGGGAGGGAGGAGCCCAAACAGAGCCAGTGGGACGGAGCGACGAGGCGCAGCCGGAGGAGTAGAGTCCTGAGGAGATGGCAGGTCGATGACCGGCCAAGGCAAAGCCGGGGGACGAGGGAGCCCGGTGGAGCTGGTGGGCCGACGGGTGGCGGTGGAGACGAGGAAGCCAGGAGCCGGGGCAGAGTCGCTGGGTCAGAGTGCCGAGGCGGAGTTTAGGACTCGGAGGCTGGAGGCGAAGACGAGGGATCCTCCAGTCACGACGCCGATGGAAACTGGCAGACCCACGGTGAGCCCAACGCACAGATGGTGGGCTGAGGGTGAGCAGAGGGGCTGTCAGGAGACAGAGGTGGCGTGGCTGAGGCAGGGATGAGTGGATGAGGCAAGAGAGAGAGGGTGGGTGGGAAATCCAGGCAGGCAGACTGGTCAGGGTAGACAGAGGGTTCAGGGTAAACTGATAGTTCTGATGATGAGCCAATCAGGTCCATTAGTACCAGTTCCAAACTCAGCTCATCCTCAGCAATGGTACGGTGGGCAGAGGTTCCCTCATCGTTCTCTCCCGTGGCGAGCTCTGTAGCCGGCTCACGTCTGACGTCAAGCGCTCAAGCTCTGTGGTGATCCTTCAGCGAAGGCTCGTCGGTTGCACTTGGCTTTGCCTCTTGGCTGGGCACTGGGTCATGAGTGGGGCTGGTGTCGTCGCCTGCAAAGTCCACGGTCACCGAAGATTCTCTCGAGGACCTTCCCCAGACAGCTGCGCTCGTGTGGCGGTGTTCAGTCCAGCTTGGTAAAACGAGCAGAGGCAGCTGTCCGGGTAGTGTGTCAAGTTCACGAGAAACACAAAGTCCATGGTGTGGTCCTCGAGAGCACGTTCCCCCTGCTCCAACAGGTGGACAAGGAAGGCAGGGTCAAAAATAAAAATGCTAAAAAAAAATAAAAATAAAACGCTAAAAAAAAAACAAAAAAAAAACAAACAACAACACAGGGTAGCACGCCGCTTTCATAACACGTGAGATGAAAGGCGCAACATGAAGATGAAATGCAATGAAAAGCATTTAATATAACACACATACTAACCATTAGGCCTTAGGCTTTAGGCCATATACTTATACTTATACTGCCCCCCGTATACTTAATTAAATAAACTTGAAGTATACTTCTTTTTGGTAATTATGTTTTTGTTGATCGATGGGCATTCTGGCTTTTCCAATACATTACAATAACAGCAATGAAAAAAATGTGGACAAACGTGAGCAGTCACCTCCCGGGTGCTGATAACGCATGTGTGCAAATGAGACCTGAGCAGCACACATTGCTATCTGTGTTTAAGATAAAAACTAATTTAAGCTTTGCCAGTTTAAACATTTAAGAGCCAGAAGACGCGAGCTTGCATACTCAGTGCGCTCATCCGAAGCATGCAAACCCACGCTTCAGAACGCATGCAAACTGAACGTACAGTATCAGTATTCTTAATATTAAACAAACAGCAACAAGAAGGAAATCACTCGCTGCTCTTGATTATTGAATAGCTTTTGTGACTTAATAATAAATATTAATCTTTAATTTATACTGTAAAATATGCAATGCTATTTTACATTTGATTACTTTATTCAATTTCTGTACCTAAAAACCTATGTTAGACCTAAAAAACTTGAAAATCACTGTTTATTTTTCTTCCAGCGTCACTCCTTGACTGATCATTCAATGGCTTATTACGAGTTTGAAAGAGTGCGAGCGCCCAAACACTTTGAATTTGAGTGTACAGTGAATGACATCACGTTGGGAGCTCACTAGCAAAATAGCTAAAAAAGTAAAAGCAAAAAAGTTTGTATTTAAATTCTAAAAGCAAACACACTAGACATTTTTGTAATTTATTAAAAAAAGCACCTCAGATGTGTATAACTTCTAAATTGTGTTAAGGCATATTTAAGGTAGCAATACAATACACAGGCTAATATCATATTTATTAATATTAATAATATGACAATGTCTTAGTATTTATATATATTGGTTAAATGGGAGGGGGAAATACTGCCCATACCCAGCTAGGAAAAAAGTATAAAAGCACTGATGTTCATTTACTGAAGTGGTAATCAGGAACTGTGAATAAATTACTGAAGAAAAAAAATCTGCAAAATAATAATAATAATAATAATAATAATAATATCAGGTATAATAACATTCTATATAAACAGAGATTACCTTAGATAAAGTTTAATTAATATGTACGTACAATACTGGTCAAAAGTTCAATTTAATCTGACAGACCTTAGGAGGATCTACAGAAAATAGTGGCACAAAATGGCACAAAAGATAAGGAGAGAGCACAATAAGAGGGCAGAGATGCAGTAATACCAGTTTTGGAAAACTGCTGTATTTAATTTTATAACATCTTAGTGAATCAAGTAATTACTGAGAATCCCAGCTTTGGCGTAATGGATGCATGATGTCAGGCATCAGTGCTAGATCACTCTGGGGTTATAAAGTGCGCAAAAGAGACTCCCAGCTGCCACCACTCAGCCTCCTCTTCTAAATCCTGACATTTGGTAGATGGAAATCATTCACCTCTTACAGCCGCACCTACCAACCAATCACTTCCTGCTGGTAGTAACCCACCGCGATGAGTCTCCCAGCTCCCACGGCAACAGCCAATCAAATCTCACTCCAATAAGGCCACATCCTGAAGGGAGTGATTATAGCTTGAAGAGCTGCTGGTCTCAAAAAGCCTTGTTCAGGATCCCAGACATTACAGAAAAATAGAACTTCAGATAGAAAAAAATTTAAGTGACCAAATACAGATGGTTTTACAGAAAAGCAACAGATGCAATGACAGACAAATTCCAAAATGTAAATAGCTTACCACAAACATTTAAATAGATTTAAGGAAGTCAAATAACATGCAAGAACAGAATGTAATCAAAAGCTTTCATGACAAATTCTTCTGTCTCAGACAAGTGGAGGACAAAGTACACAAATTAAGTACTTGAGTTAAAGTTTCGATACCCTAATTAAATATTACTCCAGTAAAAATACTCCTAATATCTATCTATCTATAGTTTTGGAGATATACAACTGTTGCCATACTCAACCATTTATAATGAGCTTAAACCAATGTTTTTAATCTTTTTGAGTCCACTGTATATAGTATATTATTATTACCACAACTTTTGAGAGCTGTATAGTTAAATGAATTAACCACAATTTATTTTGTGATTCCATAAGTTTTGAGAACTTTATGTTCTTCAATAAATCAATAGTTATTCAGGGAAAAATTACTGCATGTCTCTTTAGAATTTTCATAAATGTTTTAATTAATATATGATTAATAATAGGGGTGGAGGGTCGATTCACATATTAACCACTAAAAACATTTTAGAAAAATCAACATCAATTTATGAAGTCAGCTTTTGTGATGTTCTCTCAAATATTTCAGTTGTATTGAAAATTCAACATTCAAGATAAGTTTGGGAAACTAGTGAAAGATAACTGCAGACATGAAGGAAATGAGTGAAAAGTCTATTAAGAATTACCCCACCTCAAAAACTTTTATTTTCTTCTTCTGTTGCTACCTCTCATTGGTTTATTAATGTCATTGGTTCATTTGAGGCTATTTGAATATTTCAAGTAAGCATAATTTAAAGCAGTAAGTAAATAGTTTTATTTGCCTTGAAATTAGCTGTAACTTGATAAAACCTAGTAAAGATAACTAATTATATCTAAGGAAGGTCAACTACTGGATTTTACAGTGTAGTAGGGGTGGGGGAAAAAATCGATTTACATCTATCGATTTGTATCATTAGAATACATAATATATTTCACTTTCCACATAAACAGAGTAAGTAGAGATGACTGATAGGACAGTGGCGAATGATTTGCAGATCCTGAGCACCACTGACAAACATCTAATCTTGTAAAATATGTAGTAAGTTGGCCTGCTGCAGCTCTGTGTGATCGTGAATCTTGAAAGTGAAAGTAAAATGCAAACGTGCATTCAAAATTGGTTTCACTACCCCGCATATTAATAACGGCTCCCTGATACCCGCAATTTATATACACTATTATAATTTTACAATACAGTTATGAGATTAAGCATATTCCCATCTCGTATTTAGGGGTTTTGAAGTACATGTCATTTCCTTTCTGAACATGGTATTATCGGATTATCAGGAAGTGTAAAATATTTTTGATTTATTAGGAAGTTTATAGTAAACACTAATTTCTTGAGTCAGGACTACCCATATTTTAGACTTGTTTTTGGTTTAAAATACTGGTGCTTTTGATGTCCAGTGTGCACACAAAAAGTGATGAAAAATTGGGAATCCTGATTAAAAATCGTGAATCTGTCATGATCGGGGCTGTGGGTCTTCCCTCAGCCTCTCGAGGTCGCTGTTCCCCTTGCACTGCACTCCCCTGATTGTTCACGTCTGTCTTGTCATTTGCACTGATTACGCTCACAGCTGTTCACACTCTGGACTATTGTATAAGAACTCTCACTTCTCACTCCTGTTCAGGTCTGCATTGTCTTTTGTCTTCGTGTGTGTTTCTGTTCGGTTTGTTTTTGATCTTTGATTCTAGTGGTGTTGTGCCGTGTTGGCCTTTTGGTTTATGTTCTTTTGTGTTTTGTTTCATTAAAATTATCCTTTCCTGCATTTGGACCCTGATCTCTTTTTCCCCGTACACCAAACGTGACAGAATCGTGACCCCAAGAATCGATTTGAATCAAATCATGAGGTACCGAAAGATTCGCACCCCTAATTAATAATATTCATAACAATAATTTTGTGCCCCCCTTGAATTTTAAGACCACCTGGTTGAGAACCACTGATGTAAACAGGATGCCCTATTACAGCAGATTTAGAATCATTCAGTGCAATAGGTGTAAATGAAAAGAATTGCCTCATTCACATAAAAGACTTCACTGTTGTATCTTGGACCGGGTGTTCATTTCTTCAGTAGAGTAAAAGTATGATATGATACATACTGACGTTTCCCAAAATAGGAATACTCTGATGAAGTAGAGAAAAATGTGCTTATAGTAAGTAGAGTAACAAAGTAAAAATGCATTTTTATTGTCCAGCGCTACTTAAGACACTCATTGTCATAAGCTTGTCATCAGGTGAGCAGATGTAAATGTGAGTTTGGAATTTGGCTTGGCTCAGCCTGACCTTTTAAAAGTCAACTCATCGCAGGTGGTATCAACTTACTCTAGCTATGTTTATTCATACTGCATTCACAACTCATGCTTTACTCTCATTCTCGTTGCTTCATCATTCCCTCCTCTTCTCACATTATTTTTCTGTGTCTTTGGCTTCTTCCACCATTATTTGCTTCCTTTGTCTGACCAGGTGTTTCTGGTGCTCTTTTGAGCAGGTGGGTACCAGGCTTGTCATATCTGTTTTATTTATAGGCCCAATTAACATCTCTTTCTCATGGAGTGTCAAGCTAACTAGGGGGTGTCACCCAAACATGCTGTAATTGCCTGGCCCATTTCCAAAGCTCACATGCACAGCCACGCCAAAACAAATCTACAGTGGACTTTGAACTACATTAAAGCTAAAGTTCCACATGATTTCAAAATCCTGTCAGAGTTGACCTGCATTTAAATGTGTTCAAGTAAACAAACAAAAGTCATGTGATTTAGTAGGGAAATTTATGGCTTCACCACGAATTGGTAAGCAGATTTGTCAGGACAGCTCCTCTGGCCACTTCTGTGGTAATCGGAGCAAGGTGCCTGCACAAAGGATGTATTCTGGTTAACCACTTTCTCTCTCTACCTGGCAAGAGTTGAGAATATGCAAAGATTGCTAAGGTTTCAACAGCAACTTTGCACAATTCACTGCAGTGCAAAACACTGGGGCAAGATCTGACAGGATTCAACAAGGTACATATGACCAAATGACAACAAGGTACAGCAGCAAATGACAAAGAGAAGACTAATGTTAGACTTTAGGAGGCTTATTTTTCTTGTAAATGCATACATTAAAAACAAATTTAAATACTGTGACACCATCGTTTCAAAGGTGTTGTATATTAAACTGCATTAGTCATCCAAAAACTGCTTTTGTTGCCCCAGGCATTTACTCTCACCAAGGAATTCAAAAATGCCTGTGAACAAAACTACCACATGTAGAACTATGTCTATTCAAAATGAGGAAAAACTCTCTTTTTATAAAGACTGAGATGTGGTCTCAAATTTCAAGTACTGTAATTTGCATGCTAGCAGTCATAAACACAAAGCCTGCTTTGGGTTGCTTGTATCTTACCTGACATTTTTTTGCTTATACTGGAGCAAAGTAAATGTAAAATAAAATAGCAAAAGAGGAGGGCGAGGCCAGAAATGTGGTGGCAAAGTGTAGTAGCCATATGAAAACTACATTATCAAATTGGCAACACAAAATGCAACATAGCACATTGGTTCAAAACCGCAAACAACAAAACAACCCATAAACAACTCTGGGGAAAAAATAATAATAATAATAATAATAACCACCTTCTCATTGGGTGGGCCACAATTAAAAATGTAGCTTCGCCACTGGCAAAGTTTTTTTTTTAATTAAAAATCTTGTGGGAATGAATTGGGGAGAAATGAGGCTGAAATATATTCCAGGTATTGGTTATGATGCTGTTTAAATTATGATTTTAGTTGAAAATTATTGAACCTGGGGGTACTGTTTCATGACTACCCAAGCTTTATTACCTACATCTCAACAATATGAACAACAACATCAGAGCCGTTCTTGTACAAAAAAAACTGCAAACTCCAGGGTGAAATTGTGAGTAATTTAATAAAAACATGTGATGACTCAGGGTCAGTTATTTGAGTAATATAAATGTGCCCTTAAAATGTGTCATGCAAACCCACACAGCTCAGGCACTTCTTAAAATTTAGATATTTGTTGTGCTTCACATAATATCCACCAGATGGTATTTCGGAAAACATACTACAACTAGGCCAGATCCTCTGGCCAATGAATCCATTTGGATCAATCTTCATAGGCTTATACGTGATTACATTACAGTATATATTTAAGGTAAAATATAATAAAATATAATAAAATAAAACAAAATAAATACACACTATTTTTTGAAAGTTTACAATCCACATTAAGTTTTTTTTCACATGAATCAAATTAAATTCATTTATGTGTACATTATTTAAATATTACTGAATTTAGTAAGCTGATTTAAGTATGTTCTAATTTAAATAATATAATAATAATAATAATATAATAATGAGGCAGTTAAACAGATTTGTCATTTTTAAAATATTGCATCTGAACTATAAAACTGAGCAGTACAGTAATAATATACAGTAATAATCACATTGATGCATACATAATCTAACACACATCAAACACAAGTCATAAAAATATGAAATGAATCATGAAAATGTTTTTGCAATGTAACAGTAAACAGTTCACAGTAAACATAATAAACTAAGGTTCGCAGATCTGCTGGCCGAGCACAAGCCAAGCATAGGATTCAGAAGACCTAGAAGAGACAGCACTGTTAGAGTATCTCTGTTTTATTTTTTGTGTATGTTATTACCTTTTTAAATTCTCTGTAATTGTCTGTACTGTGCATTGTAAAAATCGTTGCCGAAATAGGCATATTTCATGTGCTTCCTTATTTCTACACAATGGTTATCACAGCAGTTAACTGTGGAAAGAGTGATGCTCTTTCCAGAAGTGCAGGCGCTCTTCACTTATAACTACAATAAAATAAAATGATATATATTATAATTAATACAATATACCATTAATATCATATTAATTATATTAATAATATAAAATATATTAATATAATATTACATTAAAAGCTGCCTTCAGATGATTAAACCAGCAAAGCGGGGCAATTCCCAACATACACTGACACACTGAGTATTGCAATTTTTCCCCTCAAATTCAAGAGGGACTGTTCTGGGAGAACAAAAGCCTGCGAGTAGACAGGCTGTTTGTGCCTGTGCTGTTAGCTCAGTGATGCTCAGCATTAAGGACATCCTAAAGATCAGGCCTCCAGTGGGCTGAGGGAGCTAATGGATTTGTAATGGAATCAATGAGGCATGGAGATTTTCTATTAGAAAAGCCTGCTACACACACAACAAACACACAGAGAAAGAGAGGCTTCTTATAATCAACACTCGTCTACATCGACATGGATGCAACTGCCGGAAGAATGTAACCACAAAAACACCAAAAAACAACAGGCTGGAGAAGAATTCCTCACAGAAGCCATTAGAACCTACGGTACACAAAAAACTGTGCACATTTCTATACTAATTTTGGGAGAAAAATATGCTAAATTCTTTGGAATGGATAAACAAGAAAAACAAATACATAAACATGCAAAGGGTGGGCATTGTGAATGCCCAGCAAATTGTGCAGAAATTGGCAGAGATATATGCATGTAGACTGAAAGCAGGCCTAAACAATAAGCCCTGATGATATGATAGACAGTGTGACCTGCAGCAAAACATCAAAGAGGACTCTGGAGGAAAAGCAGAAGATAAGATCACATGACACATGCTACATCTGAGATTTTGTTACATGACATGTGTTCATACAAATGAAAATAAGAGTATGAAAGGTAATGTGAATGGCTTTTGGATGTATTTATTCCATGTTTAATCTTCATCAAAGCTTTATGAGTCATGAATCAAGCTAACCAGCTATGAGTTGAATCACAACCTGTTATCTGAATACAAAAAAAATAAAAAATCGGACAAAAAACTTAACAGCTTTAGTGAAAGATAGAACTGCAATTTAGCATTTGTGAATGACAATTAAACAAATAATGTTGATGAACTATAACAGAATATAAATATTAAAATGTTTTGATTATTGAAAAATGTGTATACATATATACACACCTATGTGTGTGTAGGCAGGGGGGACCCTGCTTGCAATTTCATGTAAAAAGATACAACCAGGCTGAATGAATGAGATAATCTCTTGTAATTCTTATTTATTTTCTATTTGTTAACTTAGTTATTTAATTGTTAAAGCACATACTCCACTTCTGAAGGAACATCTGAAGAAAGAAGAGTTCGATCTGATTTTAATTTCCATTCCACTGCCTGTGGAAAATTTCTCCATGTTGAGAGAAATGATAATGAACAACTGTCACCCCTGACATATGAACCTTTCCCAGAGCGCACGAACTACTAAATAAATTACATCCTCAAAATAGTCTACTTCAGATTTAACCGGACAAAAAAATCTATGTAAAAACCAAACAAAGAAATCATGTTTATTAAAAGTGGGTAGATATACACCCATGTCAAAGAAGCAACATCCAAAAAACCAAAAGAAAAAATAAAAATAAATGCATGTGAATGGTCTATTCACAATAGATGTGAAGAGAATATTTGTCAGATTGAATGATAAGTTGTAAAACAGAAGGTTTGCCAAAAAGTAAACAAAATAAGAATCAAATTGAAACATATTCCTAGACCCTTAAGATTCATTATTAGTCATTTCTGAGATTAGGTGAAGGTTTTTTGAACAAAAAAATAAAAATGAATGTTTATTACAGTTATGATGAAGTATTTTTTAACTGATTGTTTCGTAATGTAATCAGTTACTTTTTTAATCGATTATTTCTTTTTATTTCATTACATATGTTCATACTGGGGAAAATTATATTAATTACTAATTTCTGGTTTTTATTTTATTAAGTAAAATTAATCTAGCTTATTGTTTGCATGTACTGTTTTAATAGTTTTGAGAAATACAGAATCTGTTCTCTGTTCGACTGCAAAAATGAACCACTGTTTCATGTTGTTGTTGTTGTTGTTTTAAAGGGGACATTGGATGCAAAATTAACTTTTACATGGTTTGCATATAAATGTGTCTTAGCAGTGTGTGGACACAACCACCCTACAATGATAAAAATCCATTCACTCTTTTTTTTTAAACCCCTAAAAATCTAAACGGTCTCAATTATCAAGCCGCTTTGATTTTCTGAGGAGTATGACTCCATACTTCTCAGGCCCCGCCCACGAGTGCTGATGGACTGTCAGCCCTCAGCCAGTTGTATGCTGTTCGGCCATTTTCTATGAACTCGAGCAGCTGTAGCAACTAGAGCCCTGCACGGGCATGAAATCTAGGTCCTAGACCGGCCCTGGCCTGAGATGCTCAGGACCTAGCCTGGCCCTTGTCTGTCAGCTTATCAGAATTCTCGGCCCGAGTCTGACCCGAGCCCCAGTGCACCGCTAGACTCATATCCAAACGTTTGTGCAGAGAGTGGAAGCTAAAGCACACTTTACAAGACATGGATGCACCAGCGCAATCACTTGCATTGGAAATAACTAAAATACGCCATCATTTTCGCTCATAAAGGTAAGAGTAATACATTGTTCGGAACTGTAAAGGGTCTACTTTTATTTGTGTGCACTCATAATATCAACAAAACATTATGCTTTTATAAAATACAGAAATTAAACAGGATGCGCTTTCTGCAGTTTTGGTCTTGAGCAGGAGCGGTCCTCAAAAACTACTCACAGACTTGATAAATATATCTATAGAAAGCTTTGAATTACTACTTTAAATGAAAAAAATCAAACTGAAATCAAAACTCTTTAATTATAAAATCCATAAAGATAAATTACTCTCTAAAGGCACGTCCAATGAGAAGATGGCGAGTCAGGGTCATCAACTTCATCTTTGCGACACTGACTCAGAAAACATTTTATTAATAAGTAATTAAAATATCTCCTTACTATTTCCCCCCGATACGTTCATGGTATTTACTTTTCCGGTGCTTTGCGGCAAGCTTTAGCCTATTGCGCGCACGTGAACGCGGATCTCTTCCAGCTGCGCTGAAGGCGCACTCCCTGCTGCTGCTGGCGGGGACACTAAACACCGCCTGAGCCACTCGCGACAGTCGCGGTAGCATGGCCTCGTGTTGTTTCCATCAGCAAGGCAAATTTTTTTCATCACCATAATTGATGGATGTCTAAAAAATAAAAAAATAAGGAGATGACTAAAACAGGCCCGATGCCTTGGCCACGTCTGAGCTATGACATGAAAATTGGCCTGAAGTCTGGCCCTAGGGGCAAAATAAGTTTGGGCTCGTTGGGCCTGGGGTGAAATGCAGGGCTCTAGTAGCAACAACGTCTCATAAGCAATGCAGGTGTTTTGTAGTTAAATGTAGAAGTGAACTTAATAGTCTTCATTTTCATGCACCAAAATGGGTCGCTATGAACAGAGCTGTTTTTGACAAGGTGAAAAGGATGTTGTTTTACTAGATCCACTGAGAAATTTTAACCAAAGTATGTTTCAGACATTTCACGAAGACCCTAAAGAATCATACCAGCTTGTGTAAAATGGGCATCCGACGTCCTCATTAAATAAACTGTACATTTACTACTATGCAGTTGTAATTCGCTGAACCTAACTGGTTAATAATAATAATAATTAGTCTTTACCACTAATAAATACCAATCTATACCAATTTACTAGTGTAAACCTTGTGTGCCACCAGCACGCTGAATTATGCAGAAGTGACCTACAGTAAGAATTTGTCATTTAATAAATTTAATAAAACATCTACTGGAATCTTGCCATGTAAATTTTTGCTCCCATCATTATGTTTGGAATAGACCAAGCAATTTATTCTATACAATACTTTCCTCGTACAAAATATTACCAGTGGATCCATTCCAACAGAACACACTGCAAACAATTACTGTGAATCCACCTGCTTGGGCTTTTTAAAAAGCTGAAGTTAAAGAAAAGGCACAAACAGTACAGTTTGTCATGTATGAATTATTTTAGTGTATGTTTTAGCCATTTTCAATGATAATCACTTTCCTCTCATTCACCTAATTTTGAGTTCCATTGAAACACAAAATTATTTAAATGTGTTGTATCTAAAATGTATAATAAATGTAGAAATAATTTACTGAGTGCACCTTTAGGTCTATGTGAATTACTATAGCAAACCCCTGCAGTCTCAGAAAGAGCACCCAATCGAAATAGTATTAGTTTACCTAAAAATTAAAAATCTATCATTACTCTCTCCACTTGCTCCAAACTTTTATTAGTTTCTTCCTTGTGTTGAACACACACTGACTGCAGACTTTCATAAAATAACATTTCCAACATTCTTCAAAGCATCTTTTTTGTTCAACAGGCTCAGTACAGGTTTGGAACAGGTTTGGAGTAAGTTATTTATGAATTATTAATTATGACTAATTTTTATTTTTATCCCTTTAATGAAAAGCATTAGTCTACACTACAGAAACGCTATGGAAAATAAATAAATAAAAAACCCTGTTAATAGGTTAACAGTAAGTGCCAGTTCTATATACAAAACTGTAAACGTTCTAACTAGACATTTCCTGTAATTTTACAGTAAAATGCTGTACAATTTTTTAGGAGTAAAAAAATAACAAATCAACGTTCAGTCAAAAAGTATAAACTGATACTCCCAGAATTCCCTTAGTGACACTTCACACTTGAAGGTATTTTGTTTTAATACTCATGTGAGTTATATACATTTGGGTTTTGTCATATCTTCTGTTGTTTAATGATTGTTTATTCCATTATTTACCCGTCATGTGTGTATATTAGTATATACCTCAGCTTGTGGAAAAGCTACTTGTAATTAACTTTGATTCTTCATGTGGCTTACTCTATTACCACCTGCATTATTAAGATGGTTGTGAGCATGGGCGTAAATCCCGGGGGGGACGTCCCCCCAAAAAAAAATTATAAAAAAAAAAAAAAAATCGCACTCTCTATTGTGAAAAATATATGTATGTATACCTAAATTGTGTAAGTAGAAAACCCCCCCCGCAAAAAATGCATTTAGAAACAGTTGAGTTCCCCCTCCCCTTCCTCACAGTGGTTTGGCCCACTGCCTGCTTTCCCAGTTCAAGTCAGGTGTGTGGCTGCGGCTCAATTAATGTTGAACTCCAGTAAGTAGGGTATTTTATTCACTTTAAATAAAGCGATTCTCTTTAATGTAGTTGATGCAGACTCATTCATAAATTAGTTGCGGCAAAAATGCTGATTACCGATGTAATTTTCCATGAATCTGCTATATTAGCGATTAAATTATTACTTATCTAGTTAAGGTTAGCTTGTTTACAATAGCTTGTTGCATAGTGCACTGCAACTAACTCGACAAAGCCGTTTCCCATGCATTGTTTTATTTGTGACGACTTGGCATAATGTTAACTTAACATTAACGGCCACAGTTAGCATATTGTTTAGCTGTGCATTTACTAAATGAGCACTGTGCTACGTCCGAACTGACCCCACTGTATTTTTTTGTATAATCAATATCTATTCTGTTCTAAGTGTCTTAATCAATTTAAATAAATTTTAAACCTTTTTTTAATTCCTTGTTTTTATTGTTGTGATTATTTTTTATGATAGTTTTTCTTTCTTTATGTAAAGCAATTTGAATTACCATATTATTTAATAATTGATTTTGTTACAAAACATTACTTATTTTATATATCTTTTTCACAATAACAGTCAAGTTTAAATTTTTTTGTATGTTGATGGCTTGACTGTAAACAACATAACAAACAATGCAATAAATAGTTTTGAAGAAAAATCTGCTTTGTCATTGAACCTGAGAAAAACTTTGAAAATAACCATAATGACGCAGTCTCCATGCTACAATAATAATGGTAGAAGCAAAGTTTTTCACTGTGGGGACATATCTTTATAAGTACAATTTGACTGTATTATTTGTCCCCTTCAAAAATTGCTCATGAGAAATTTTATATTTATTGTCCCCCCCTACTGTTAAATGAAATTTACGCCCATGGTTGTGAGTATATGTTAAAAGTACAAAACAGATTTTAGTAGCAGTGTGCGTTGTTAAATTACTGGTTTAGTAAATTAGTTTGTACTGTAAATAACGGCATACAGTTTTTTTTGTTTTTTTTTTTCTTACAGTGTAGAAAACACAGCATTTGGCTTTGATTATATGCCAGTCAGAAAGAATAGGCCTTTGCAATATTAACAAGCTTGTTCTGTGTGTACACATGTGTATATAATAACAGGAAATACTGTCATATAGGGTGCCAATTAAAGCACTTTACTCAAGACAGATGTGAGTTGCTCTGACCCCTCTCAGGAGCTAGGTATTTATTTACAGATGAAATGCAGAGAGCTCTCAAGGTCATTAACACAAGGATATTTGCAATGCTATTACTCCTGCAGTTTCAACTAATCACAATAAAACAGGCTGCGCGTGTGTGCATGTTTTGCCCTTCGCAACCTGTGTTCAGACTTTAAACACTGGCAAATTAAGCATGCAATTACACACAAACCCAGTCTATGCAACGATTCTGTAAACAGTTCTTACTGAGAATTTATTCCATGGCTACAGTATGACAGTCGTCCATGCTGTGCTCTATAAAAAGGAGTGTCTCAGAAGCTTGAATGACATTCTGACATTATCTCTGGTTACTCCACCACTACACCACTTGTCAAGAGAGTTCACACACACCACTTACAAGTACCCATATTTATGCTATATTTTAGAACATGTTTACTTACATGTTTACTTACATGATTTAAATATGAAAAATAACTTGGCAGGTGGAATAATTCACTAAATTATAGCTTGACTACAACAATTACTATTTACAATTACAAATGAAATGGGACAATTTTAGTAGACCACTCCGTTTTGAATATAATTGTGCATGACTGTAAATATAAACATTGCTTTCAAAACAGCTTTATGAATACACCACCAGTCAGTCAATGATTGGGGAAAAAAAAAAAAAAAAAAACAGTCCCACCCCCAGTTCATCTATGAATGGTTTACTTATAGTTGTTTCTGCACACCAAGCTGGGACAGGAGAAAGTATGAACACCAAAAAAAAAGAATAAATGAATTAAAGTGTTTGATGTAAGTGCAAACATGTCTTTTGCAAACATTATTTTATTTAGTGAGCTGTGACACAAATATACATTTTTAGCTGAGCTCAATCAGTAGCTGTGTAAGTCCAAGTATAATTTAGAAAGATGTCCCATGAGAGAGAGAAGTGTTGAATAGAACCACTGTTTGCATGTGTATTTGCATACTCACATCTGTGTCTGGCCCTTTATCAGCTCCAGGGCATGAGAATGTGACAAATTCATGGCAACGTTTATGGACCACAAAACAGCACACTGACAGAAAGAGAAAGAGAGAGAGATCTGTTACATTTACAAAATCCCACATAACTGTAAAACACTGGTATAAAAAACTATGAGCAAACAGTTCGAAGCTAGTTTTCTAAACAATGGTAACAAACTCTGTTGCTCTTCCTGCTCTGATTTATGTGTGTATTCTTTATTGCAGTCAGTAATTTAATAATGTACAGTGTAAATAAGTGGACTAACGACTCAACACTCTATTGCATCCATTGTCTAGGGAAAATAATCACAGACATATACTATGGACAAACATGGATCAAAAAAAAAAAAAAAAAAAAAAAAAAAAAAATATATATATATATATATATATATAATGTTTGTTTTGCATTTTTTTGTATGACTAAAATCTTACATCATGATATGAGTCATTTTATATAACGAATTTGATATTATGATCTAGTTATTTTTGCTGGAAAAAAGGATGATATGACATCAAATTGTGAAATTTCACAATTCCTAACACTAATTTGTATATAACAACAAAAACAAACAGCCTAACTAATGTAAGTACTTAGTAGCAGGAAGTTCTCAAGCTTACTGAAGACAAGCAAACAGTCCTAATTACTAATAACAACCAATAGGATGAATAAATGCTATACATCAAAATGTATCAAATAAAATTCATGTTTCTCAGGTTGGTCTATACCAACAGAAATGTAAAATAAAACACTGCATAGTCCCCACTGTATAAATTAATATGCACTGATTAAAGTCACAAAACATTTCCAGCATGAATATGTTGATTTTCTCTTTTATTGTTTGATGAACATTATAAACATGTGAAATAGGCAGCAGCATGTTTATTAGGTTTTATCACTTTAAGACCTAATGATCAAGTATAACATATTGGAACAAATACAATATTTTCCCCAAATGTTTATATTCACTTAAAACATACTGTTTTGTTTACGCAAATACTCACCACGACAAGCATATAATTTTGTGAGTATTTGGCTGTTCAATCGCAATAAGCCATGAAAGAGAACTACATCTGCCCTTTATTCACTTATTGGGCTTGAACCGTTAAAATTCACACTGTCCCTGAGTCTACTGGGCAGAAAACTTATTTTAAGAGTCCTAATTACCTATTTAATGTTTTGTTTACTGACCACATGGTTTTCAATGTTTGATTTTGATTGGTTGATGAATGTTTTAAGGTATGCAATTATTATTCAATAAACACACAGCTATCAAGTAGTTCCAGGTCTTTCGACCACATTACACTTTCATATCACTTAGCTAAATCATTTCAGTTATTTCAAAGGCCAAAGACACTGACCAAGCCTACAAATATGACAAACAATAGGATAAAAATGACAAACAATTTCAATGTTTTCCTTCCTAAATTATTTTGTAGTATGTAAAGCCTGTTCTACCTGTTCTGGTCTTTTGTCTCCGCACACATATATAGACTCTCTCACACACACAGAGGAGCTCTCGCATACAGAGAAACTTGTTTTTAGTGCTTTATTGACTTGTCAATAACATTGTTTAATGACTGAAACCATTTCTCAGTAGCGAGTTGGAAAGGTCACTGTTTTTTAAGTAGGTAAACTTACGGGTTCAATATTAGAAGAGTCCAGGGTAGGAAATAAAACGGGCTTGAGGCAAAACAAAGTCGGCAATTTGGGCAAAAATGGCACCAATATAAACAAAAACCCCACCCAAATTCAAGATAAGGAGGCACTGAAATTTCCTGGCATAATTCAGCTAAATGTACTAACACTCAAATCTGATGAACCCAGTGAACATGTCTGTTTCCATTTGTCTGTGTCTGTTGGTGCAGTGTGAATTGGCTTACAGTATAAACAACAAAGTGCATATATGTACAATGTAAACAAGATTTTGAAAGTGACCTGATGGTAAATGTAAATCTTCTCCACACCTTTAGCCAAGTGTTCAGAGGGAGAAGTTTCCACTACTGTACAGCTGTGGGAAGCTGTTTCTTCTGTCTGTTTCAAGGCCTTGATCACTTCACTTCATCACTGGTTGTGAATGAAGTAAGTCTATCATCTAAATAGAAGAAGTTGATGAACTGTTTTTCACCTGTGCTGACTGGTGTTACACTCTTAGCATTTCTTGGACTCGTTTTAGTGACTGGATGATGCACAGCATTTAAAGCATTTCATGTTTACATGATGATGACAGGTTGAAAGGTGCTGTTTTGTTTTTTTTTTGTTTGTTTGATTTTACAAAGCTTTTATTTTTAATAATATCCTAATACTGATGTTACATGTTTAAGACAGGTTTTTACAATATTTGCCTTTAAATTTCATGCATTTTTTCCTGCAAAGGTATTTAACATTTGTTTTACATTTACACCATGAAAGAGAACTAAATATTCCCTTTATTCACTTACTGGGCTTAAACCATTAAAATTCACACTGTCCCTGGGTCTACTGGGCAGAAAATGTATTTTAAGAGTCCTAATTCCCTATTTAATGTTTTGTTTAATGGCCACATGGCTTTTGCATGTTTGATTTTGATTGGTTACTGAATGCTTTAAGGTATGCAATTATTATTTATTAAACATACAGCTATAAAGTAGTTCCAGACCTTTTGAACGCACTTCCATATCACAGCTAAATCATTTTAGTTATTTCAAAGGCCAAAGACACCAACCAAGGCTATACAGGTGCATCTCAATAAATTTGAATGTCGTGGAAAAGTTCATTTATTTCAGTAAATCAACTCAAATTGTGAAACTCGTGTTTTAAATAAATTCAGTGCATGCAGACTGAAGTATTTTAAGTCTTTGGTTCTTTAATTATGATGATTTTGGCTCACATTTAACAAAAACCCACCAATTCACTCACCAATTCATCTCAACAAATTAGAATATGGTGACATGCCAATCAGCTAATCAACTCAAAACACCTGCAAAGGTTTCCTGAGCCTTCAAAATGGTCTCTAAGTTTGGTTCACTAGGCTACACAATCATGGGGAAGACTGCTGATCTGACAGCTGTCCAATCATTGACACCCTTCACAAGGAGGTGTAAGCCACAAACATTCATTGCCAAAGAAGCTGGCTGTTCACAGAGTGCTGTATCCAAGCATGGTAACAGAAAGTTGAGTGGAAGGAAAAAGTGTGGAAGAAAAAGATGCACAACTAAACGAGATTACCACAGCCTTGAGAGGCTTGTCAAGCAAAATCGATTCAAGAATTTGGGTGAACTTCACAAGGAATGGACTGAGGCTGGGGTCAAGGTATCAAGAGCCGCCACACACAGACGTGTCAAAGAATTTGGCTACAGTTGTCGTATTCCTCTTGTTAAGCCACTCCTGAACCACAGACAACGTCCGAGGCGTCTTACCTGGGCTAAAGAGAAGCAGAAATGGACTGTTGCCCAGTGGTCCAAAGTCCTCTTTTCAGATGAGAGCAAGTTTTGTATTTCATTTGGAAACCAAGGTCCTAGAGTCTGGAGGAAGGGTGGAGAAGCTCATAGCCCAAGTTGCTTGAAGTCCAGTGTTAAGTTTCCACAGTCTGTGATGATTTGGGGTGCAATGTCATCTGCTGGTGTTGGTCCACTGTGTTTTCACTGCACTCGTTTACCAAGAAATTTTAGAGCGCTTCATGCTTCCTTCTGCTGACCAGCTTTTTAAAGATGCTGATTTCATTTTCAAGCAGGATTTGGCACCTGCCCACACTGCCAAAAGCACCAAAAGTTGGTTAAATGACCATGGTGTTGGTGTGCTTGACTGGCCAGCAAACTCACCAGACCTGAACCCCATAGAGAATCTATGGGGTATTGTCAAGAGGAAAACGAGAAACAAGAGGCCATAAAAAAATGCAGATGAGCTGAAGGCCACTGTCAAAGAAACCTGGGCTTCCATACCACCTCAGCAGTGCCACAGACTGATCACCTCCATGCCACGCTGCATTGAGGCAGTAATTAAAGCAAAAGGAGCCCCTACCAAGTATTGAGTACATATACAGTAAAGGTCAACTATTCACTAAAAATGTTTTTTTATTGGTCTTATAAAGTATTCTAATTTGTTGAATTGATGGGTTTTTGTTAAATGTGTCACATTTTGTTAAATGTGTCACAATCATCACATTTCAAAGAACCAAAGACTGAAACTACTTCAGTCTGTGTACACTGAATTTATTTAATACACAAGTTTCACAATTTGAGTTGAATTACTGAAATAAATTAACTTTTCCACGACATTCTAATTTATTGAGATGCACCTGTAAATATGAAAAACAATAGGATAAAAATGACAAACAATTACAATGCTTTCCTTCCTAAATTATTTTGTAATATGTAAAGCCTGTTCTATCTGTTCTGCTCTTTTGGCTCTTTTAGCATTTTTCCTTTTTTTAAATTATTCTGAATATAGGATACGTTTAAGACAGTTTTTTACAATATCTGTCTTTAAATTTCATGCACACTATGTTGACCACTTCATATGTGGTGAATTTTCTTTCACCAGATAGTTTTACAATTTTTAAAGGATGTAAAGGTTTAAAGTAAGTAAATAAAGAGAAAGTTACTTAAACAATTTAAGTTGTACTTTGACTAGTTGACTATAAATATATATACATATATATATATATATATATATTAAATATAAATGAATAAATAAATAAATATTATATATAAATAAATAAATATAAAATATATGAATATATATAACAATAGATAAAGTAGATAAAAAAATTACATATTGAAAAAATAAATGTGAAAAAGACATTAAAAGGGAAATGTAAGGTACAAATACACTTTTGCAAGAAAAATTCAGATAACTGACAGCTCAGTGGGTAGCACTGTCACCTCAGTATGGTTTCCCCATGATTCAAAGACATGCAGGTCAAGTGAAATGAGACACTAAAATTGCCTGTAGGCGAGAGTGTGAAAGTGTGTATGTCTGTGTTAGCCCTGTGATAGACTGGCCATCTGTCCAGGGTGTTTCCCTGCCTTTGGCCCAAGACGCTGGGTAGGCTCCAGCATCCTACATAGGACAAGTGGTTTGAAGAATGGATGGATAGATCGATGGATGTCAGATATTGGCTCCACACCAAAACAGAGAGGAAAGAACAGGCCCTACGGTTGGTGTTACATAAGACTATCTAAAAAAATTAAGCATTATAAAATTGCTGTCAGAGAAATAGACATCAGTGTCACAGTAACTAAGATGTCTCATCTTGACATGACCGTTGGCAGTCAAAAAGCTGAGGGAATAATAACACGAATAGTCATATTTCAAATCATTGCTGATCTCAACCACATTCACATCAGAACATAAAAAATAAATATTCCCCTCCACATTATTGCTGAAAGGCAATAATGAAATAACACTTTAACGCGTTTTCTGTTTCCTGTTGTGTGGGCTGCTCTCTGGCTTCATCTCAGTGGCCCTGAACCACTGTACAAACGGAATCTGCATAGATGTGTCTACGTGCCAAAATGATCAGACGTAAGTGATGAATACAGAAATGGAATAATAAAATCCTTCTGCATAAAAATACTTGTCATATCTTTACAGGTATTACTTCTGAGCGCATTTAACAATCTTTACTTCAAGCCCCTTTCAGAATTATTTTAAAGGCTCAACAAACTAGTTTTAGATCAACTACAGCCCGATTTTGACTAGTTTTCACAGTAAATCTGTTTTTCCACTACTTTAAGATTTTAATATTTGCCAAAACGTACAATCTTATTGAAAATTACAAGGTATACAATGATAATTTTATCATCATTTCACAATATACTTCTGCAACAAAAACTAGGATGTTTCTTTGGAGTTCAATAATTATCAAAAACATGTTGAATTCAGACTTTCTCAAAAATGTATGGCCATGGCATATTTTACTAAAAAATGCTGTAACTCCTGAATTAAAGACACAGTTTTCACAGAACAGATATTTTTGTATGTAATTTATGTCATGTAAAATGTGGTGTCCTTTAGACAATAGATGGCACTATAATTGTGGTGAACATCAAAAATGCTGTAGCTTCAATGTTTTTTTTTTTTGTTTTTTTTTTCCATTTGTGCTATTGTGATAGTAATTATGTAAAAACAAATATTGTATGTTCTTGTGTCTATGCAAAAGTAAATGTACATTATGTAAAATACAAACAAATACTCATGAAATCACACTGTTTAAATACAATGGTTATAATACAATGAGTAAAAAAAACAATAATGTAAACATTGTCTAATTCTTTACATAAGCTAAATAATAATTTGTAAATTATACTAATAATGAATGAAGAACTCACCATTTGTACATAGCCAGAGACAACAATTCATAAACTATAAATCAACTACAAACTAGTTTCAAATGGTGTAACAGTACTTTATTACTGTATACTTATAAAGTTACCAGTGACTGATGAGCTGTTCAGATTTTCACAGGGAATTTTTAATTTCCGCATAATCCATACATATAATCCATATCGGTAACATGAACTGCAAGTGTCACAGATAGCATATCAGAAGTGTTTATGTGTTTGTTTTTGATGTACAGTTTGTTTTATAAGATGTTATGTATCTTTTTGGGCTCCGCAGTTTTTAGAGTTAGCCCTGTTCGAACAAAGCTGGAGGATAATTGAAGAGTAAGTGTATGATTGTTCTTGGATTTGCAAAGTCTCTCCTGTGCTCCTGTAACTGCTGTGTAAAGCTGGACTGTGAGCTCTGGCACTCCTCAAATCCGTTCAGCTGTGTATGCTTAACAGGAGAGATTAACACTCCTGACACCATTTATCAACACACACTCAATGAACCACTCTCTCTCTCTCATACACACACACACCGATGCTCCATTCAAGCAGTGGCAATAGTATAAATAATTAAAGGAGGGGCCACAGAGGGGCCAGAATGAGCAAAGAGGAGCCAAATTAATACCACGTCAATACAATGCAGACACACTGCATTTCAAATGTAACAAGAACTATAATAATACTTTCGTAATAATTTAACTAGAACTGCCACAATCTATTCATATTGGGAATAGTGTAATATGATGCTAAATTGCTGATGAATCAAGTAGTAGGATTCAGAGACGAGAAGATGGTGAATTTTTCCTGAGTTTAATAAAACGTCTTGTGAGGAAAAATGTACACAAGCATGCATTCAACTCAGGTCATAAACAGAAAGGAAATTTATAAAATAAAAAGGGACAGATGCTGGTAGAGCAAGTCATCTCTTCACCTTTCCAGAACGTACAGATACATGTTATGCACATGCACATGTCAGTCTGCCACAAAACTCCCGTAAATGCTCTAGTGGCCATTACAACATCACGTCATTGACCGTGAGAACACTTTATAGTACAGTTAGTAAAAGTATTACAATACCAGGAAGGAAGATCAGGTTGTTGATGCTTGCCTGCCATTCTCGCTCTGTTTGCAAAGCATACGTGAACGTGCTGATGACATATGCTGTCTGCGTGAACAGTGTGCGCAGAGGTACGTCAGAGGTACGGCAGGTACGTCAGCCTACCGTAATGTTCGGACCGAGTATTTTGATTGGGCGAACATTCCACAGAATATATAAATATTTATAAATACATTTAGACCACTTAACTTAAGGATTGCTATCGGGACGTGAAGAGACTTTCAACCAGCATAACAAAAAATGTTTCTGAAGACAATCACCTATTGCACCTTTGAGGTTTTAGATAGTATGATATAGAATAATACAGAGCTCATACTTAAGGAGAAAAACACCTCCATTTCATAAGACCAAACTGAGCAAAAAATATGCAATTTGATGCAGTGGCTTATATTTACATGGCCAAAAAGTAAGATGAAATTTTTATAGATTTTAAAGTAAGTTTTATAATTTTAAAGTTTCTCCCAATAATATGTCAAAGCAAGATTTGCATAAATACATAATTAACTGTTTACTTTATGATTAAAGGAGAACTCCACTTCCAGAACAACGATTTACAAATAATTTACTCAACAACCTGTGCCAGTTCATGACAGAGAAAAATGCAGAAATGTTTTCCTCAAAAAAAAAAAAAACACTGAAGAAAGAAAGACATGAATATCTTGGATGACAAGGGGATGAGTACATTATATGTGAATCTTTGTTTTGGAAGTGGAGCTCTGTAGTTATTGGTTGTTGGGGGCAAAGCATATAATCCAATGCAACACAAAGATGTACAAATAAACATTCAAAAAATGTATGGAATTGTATTATCATAAAAAAATAATTAAATTGTAAAAATGTTATTTCTTTTAATTACCACAGTCTTTAATAATACAACTGCATCAAATCATAAAACACAGAACCCCACATAAGTACCAAATTGAGTTATTTTGTGTCTCGTTAAAAACCATATAAGACCCATTTCAATTTTATAAAGAATCGCTGGAGGTCAAACACCTCAAATAGTTTGACAGTCTCAGTGTTATAAATGGCACTGAGGTGGAGAACACTGGAGCCATGCGCCAACATAAATTACAAACTTTTCAAACTACACTTCACCACCATTTTTAAACATTATCACTGTTTTACTGTAGCAACAGTAACTTATATTATTACACACAAATGTTAAAGTCTCACATTAAATCTAATGGGAAATCTGATTTTTTTTTTTTTTTTTTTTTTTTTTTTACTTTTTGACTTTATCACTATAATGTGTGTTTATGTGATATAAACTAAATGCTCTAATTGCATGATTCAATCAGAAATATGTCAACACACTGAAAAAAAAACACTGAAAAAAGCTGATCAAACTACTTTAGGGGGACTCACAGGTTTTTTTGTGTGGAAGAAACCTGTCCTCCTATTGGTATTGTGACAAGCAGATATCCTGCTCTAAAGTATATTTGCATAACCAAACAAAACATATCAGCTGTGTGCGCACACACACACACACACACACACACACACACATTGTTTCCAGTCACTGACTGAACACACACTGCAGAGAAACACCATAAAAATTATCAGTGTCATATCAATGTCATTAATTTTTGCCTTCCTAGAAATACCAAGATATCTACAAGAAAACCTGAAAAACTTAGATGGGCTTAACAAAATTACTGTCACTATATGTTAAAGGGATATTTTTTTCCAGTTGCTGGTTGGTTACTGTTTGGTTATTCAGTCTCCTCAAAACATCTTCTATGTCCAGATGATGAAAGAAACTCATCCTGGTTTAAAATAACTTGAGGGTGAGTAAATTAAGTCAAAATGTTCATTTTGGGTGAACTATCTTTGTAAGTGTTTCTGCAGTGCATCTCTGCAGACATTGTGTTTCATTTTCTTCCCCACACGAAGGGAAATGACAATAAAAAACACTTGACTTGACTACAATAGCTGCATTGTGGAGCTGGAAAGATAAAGCAGACCAGTCAAACAGTGTCATGCAATAATTAAGAGTGTATGTCTGTGCGTTTAAGATTATTTCTGGTTAGAATAAAGCTCTTAATAATTGCCACTTCAGCAAATCCCACAGGCTGAAAACATACTGTTATCTTTTCCTCTTTTCTTCTCTTTTCATCATCTTTCTTGAGCTGGTTCACATTTGGTATGTCAGGTCTTTTTCTGGAACTTTTCTTACTATAGTTATTGTCTGCTGGAGCTTGGTTGGAAAGTGTGTGAAGACTAACACATTAACATGCTGTGAACTGTAACTGGTGGCATTACAATTTCACCCAAAAGAGCAGAAAATACTATGCTTACTGCATGGCACTGACACCGAGAAAATGCAGTGCTGTCAGCAAACTAAGTGTTATTGGAGACACTAACTCATTGTGTGAATTGAAGGGAGTATTGAGAAGTGGCATTTCACCATATTTCTTCCAGCCCACCACTCAAGAATGAAAAGAAAAAGAGAAAATGTTATTGAGTGAAATCTTGCTATTTAAAATCCTACCGCCAGACAGTGGTCTGTAATTATTTACTACCATATATCACAGTTTTGCATTATAATTGTTTTGGTATCTCTCTAAATTATACATGACAAACCTGTATCTACTAAAAACAAACAAACAAAAAAAAGTATTACTTAATTACAATTTTTATCCAGTCATAGTGGAGAAAAAAATAGAAAGAAAAACAAAAAAAACAAAGAAAAATGGAATATCCGCCTTAATGTTGCAAACCAAACATAACACGTGACAGTGTAATTTCCAACAAAGACCATCCTTTGACAAACAATTCTATCACTTGTAAATGTATACAATATCTGATACACAGCAGACTTCAGTTACAACATGGTAAATCGATCACTTGCAACACACAGAGACAACCGTCCTTTTATCAGACACAAATAGAAGCATCTGAGCAACCTTTTACACAGAAACTAATCTTATTATACAGAATCATCATTACTTTAGTATTATTATAATAGTACATATTAAAAAAATGGAAATGACGACAACAGTTTTCCATCAAATCATGGTAATCTGTTTAATTTCCTGCAGACACAGCACAAAGCGATTTAGATGTACTGTTCTGATTCTATAATACAGCATCACACATTCAAAATCCACAGCAAGTTATCAAATGATGATTATTGAAAGTGGAAATGTTTTCATATGTGGTGTTTGAGAATGATTGAACTATTAGGCTGTTGAGCTCCATTAAAGTAGTCCAAATGTCTTGTGCAAAATATTCCGACAATGTAAAAAACTATTTGTTGAGTCAGCTTAAAAAAATTTGTTACCTGGCTGCCTTTTAAATTTTAAGTTTAGTCAACTGAAAAAAAGTTTAGTCAACTTAAAAAATGTTCAAGCCCAGCTTTTAAATTTAACAAACCAAATTTTTAGTTTAGTCAACCCAAATATCTAAGTTGTAACTTAGTACAACTTAACATTTCAAACTTAAAATTTTAAGGCAACAGAGTAACAAATTATTTTAAGTTGACTCAACAATTTTTATTTTTTTTTACAGTGAAGTCTTGTGAATTGTGAGTTGTTATTCTCTACTAATTTTAAATTCAGTGTGTTCAAAAGTCTTATGAACTGCTTTTTCGGTACTGTTGTTGTTTTAGGAGCTTGGCAACTTTAGTCTACATTCTGTACTTTATGGAGAAGAGCAGTGTCAACATATTTCAAAGTGCATCCTTCCAAGAAAGTGTTCTGTGGAAGAAAGAATGTCCAACAAGACTGAGCAGACACACATATATATTAAAAAAAAGAAGAAAACAGTTCCACTGTCTCTTTACTAATCAAATCTGATATTTAACAATGTATAAAGACTGGCAAAAGATGTAAGTTTAACAGGCAACAAAAAGTCTATAGAGACCACCTTTTGCAAACAACAGTCACATGCTATACAAAGATCTGTTGAAAAAAAGTGTCTGCTCTAACTAAACAATTGGTGTCACTGTGATCCATCTCCTACTGTCCTAAAGCTGTATCTTATCAGAGGATCAGTATCAGCCACCTCCACCCTGGGGTAAAGTCTTCAGAAGCAATAAAATCTCTCTTACATTCACTGAACAGCACTAACTGCGATGCAATTGCTGTAATTGTTATTATTTACACTCTCATTAGATAAAAAATAAATATATGCAATAAGCATGAATCAAAGTTGATAACCAGTGACAGAAAATTACAAAACTAATACATAATTCTTTCAATCACATTAATTTAGACAGCAGAAGCAGTTAAAAGCTAACTGCCCTTCTACAGTAACTGAAGCTTTCATCCTTCCTGGATTAACAATGAATGGTACAGTTTAATCATAAATCCAATTTGAAAATGTTTCCTCTTTACGAAAGGGACAGGTTTGTTTAAGAAGGATTTTTGGTGATTATCCATGTTTCTCTGAAAAAGAGGGAACAGTGTTCCTCAACCTGTAGTGTGCTTGAGGCCAGGCCAGAGTATCATACAATACATGCTCTCAACTGTATTTAAACTTTACCCCTCTGATCACAGACCTGTCAAAGCTCCCAAACCTCTCAAAGCACAGACCTGTTAAAAATATTAATTTAATTTAATTTAATTTATTTATCCATTTATATCTATTCTATTCTATTTTTTTAAAGACTATTTTTAATTTGATTCTGCATATTAAAAACACAATGTCTAAAGCGATTTTCTTGGTTGAAAATAGTGGTGAAGATAATTAATTAATAATATATTTTTATTTTGGGCAATTGTTGGCCTTTATTTATGTAGAACAGCACACAGAACACAGAGGAATCAAAGTGGACAACTGAGGAACTCATATGCAACTATTACAGAAGGTTCAAACGATCACTGATGCTTCAGAAGGAAAAACAATGTATTAAGAGCTGGGGAGTGAAAACTTTTGAATTTAAAAATCTGGATATTTTTCAACTTATTTTGTCTTCTGGGAAACATACAAGTATCTTCTGTAGCTTCTGAAGAGCAGTACTAAATGAAAAAGAAAAATGCTATTAATATGAATATATGGTTAATAAACGATTAATCAATGAATGATATTTAGGCAAAATAAAAAAAAATGTATCAAAATGTATTCATTCTGTTCAAAAGTTTACACCCCTGGCTCTTAATGCATCACTTTTCCTTCTGGAGCATCAGTGAGTGTTTGAACCTTCTGTAATAGAAGGTTGTCCTCAGTAATAGAGTCCCTCAGTTGTCCTCAGTGTGAAAAGTTGGATCTCAAAATCATACAGTCATTGTTGGAAAGGGTTCAAATACACAAAAATGCTGAAAAACAAAGAATAACAAAGAACAAAGCTGAAGAAAAGCAGGCAGTTTAACTATTCAAGACAAACTAATGACTCATGAACAAAAAACACAGCTGTGGATCATTCAGTAACTACACTATGTAAACTTTTGAACGGGTCATTTTTATAGATTCAACTATTATTTGTGGACTATATGTAAACGTCTTTTATGTGAAATATCTTATTCAGATCAGTACTACATAAAAAATAACATGCATTTTGTATGATCCCTCTTATTTTGGTAAAATAATTAAAATTTAGCAGATTCTGCAAGGTGTATGTGAACTTTCGGCCTTAACTGTATGTTGAAGCACTATGACAAGAATTTCATTTCTTACACTCTTACTGCTTGCTTTGCTTCATTACCAATCCCACAATTCACTTTGCAAAAGTGTCACTTAGCTCCCATAAAGACACATACCATAATCATCATGTTACACTCCACTATTTTCAAACTGTGACTGGCTTAACTGGAGGTCAGAGTCAGTTGTTTTCGGTCTGTTTATTTGTGTCACTTCCGACTACTCAAGCAGGTCCATCTCCATCTTTCTGAGGTTTAAAGTGCTAAATACTTTAATACTTAAGTATGACAACAGATTAATTGGACCAACTCGATATGAAGTCTCCACCTCCATTATATGGCACTATACTGCAAGATCTTTTTGTTGACATAACCAGAGTTTGAGGTATATCCTTAGCCACACAATTAGTTCAAGCAGGCAAAAGTAAGTCTGAAACTAAACCTTCCTGCTGGGGCAGAACTTGGAAAGACAAGTTCTGAGAAAGTGATGTCACCATCATTCATGAGTTTAGTCTCTTTTTCAAAAACCTGTCTAGGTTGGGACTACTAAAGTTCTACTGTAGTTGTAGTGACCTTTTGAATTTTAGTGACTTATTATGCTTTATTATGTGTTAGTGACCACTCTTTTTAATGTGTACACTTATTAACCAGTTATCTAGATAGTTAAGGATTCCCAAACATTTGAAGATTGTTCACTGAGACATCAAAATCTTTCTCCAATATTTTCGTCGGTGTCTGGCAGGGCGCTGAAAAGGTCTGCCAAAAGACAAGCTTTGCTTGTAAACTAAAAGTGATATCTTGGACACATGGTTAAAATCACCCATGAGTAAGAGATTTTTAGACTGCAATGAGAGCTTAGAAATAGTGATAATTGGCTAGGCTTTACAAATAGTAAAGAGTCTGTCTGACAACCATAAACAATCATTTCACACATGCCTGTAAGATTTGGCTTACCTCCTGGTTCACAACCTCTGCTATGTCTGCAGCTTTCAGGCTATGTTAGGTCACCAGGACTATGGTCACTACATTCATCAAGAGTCCTTTGACCTCTAGAGTAGCAAGACTTTCTGTTCCCATAGTAGCCAGAGGGAAAAAGCCTCTTAGTTTCTGTACCTCCTGTGCCTGAAATTGCCTGCAGTTTCAAGTAGCTCAAGTAGAGAAGCACAGTCCATAGTATGTAGCAGACTGTACACAGTATAATGGCCTGTTTTCACAGACAGGACTTAGCTTAAGCCAGGACTAGGCTATAATTCAATTAGTATTTTAAAGTAATTTTTATAAACGTGTCTTAGAAAAAACATTACTGGTGTGCATCTTGAGACAAAACAAGGGCACTGGCATTATCAAGATCAATTAGTGCAAATTTCTTTCAGTTAAAACAGCTCAGACTTACATTTTATTTGGGGACTAGGCTTAAGCCATGTCTCTGAAACCGTGGGTAAGAGTTGTATTACTGTGCTGTCCTATCTCTCTCCCATTCATACAGACTTTGGCTTTTGGAATCCCACATCCGAACTGAAACTGAGAAGCCTCATTCCGACCAGGGCTTTACACCAAATGGTTCTGATAACACCCCAGGATACCACTAAGAGTGTCTGTAAAGATATATTAGCATATAGATTGTATAGATAGTAATATTGGTAGCATGCAGAGGTGGGCGATCTGACGATATTATATTGTGATAGATCTTAAAGACATCTACTCAGTTTTCAAGCAAATCATAGACTGTAAATTTTATGTTCTCATAACAAAGTTAAAAGTACTGTGATGACTGCCTACCAGATGGCTATGACTGATCAAATTAAATTCGATTTCTATATCATGTGTCCTTCATGCGTAGTGATGTATTAAAAAAAAAAAAAAAAAAAATACGATAAATCAAATTTTAGTTTCAATTTTGATAAATTGTCATTGTGCCGCACACCATTACTTTCCTTCAAAGCGGTGTGCTTTTCAGTAAAAAATAAACACTAGAGGCAGTAAAACCTTTATTCCTTTTAACACAAATTATCATTTACAGGGCCATAGTTTTGATAAAAAAGCCTAATTTTAACACAATTCCTTGGACATTATTGTGACTTCAAAACAATTTTAACATGCTGCAAGATTTGAAAACTGATTCAGTTTTGAATGTTAGCACTACATATACAGCTTTGCTAACGCAGCAGATTTGCTTGACAGCTCACGCAATATGGCGTTGAACTTGTATAGTAAGCACTCCGGTATGAATCCCATGAAACTATGGTTTGACAAAACAGCTCAAAACAGCATATAAGGAAGTTAAAATAGCTAGGTTGCATTGGAAAAAGCATTTTTATATCTTATATATACACTATCATTTAGAGTTGACTTTGGTAGGGGGTATTTCCAACATGATAGAACATTAACCTTTTAGCGATACTTGAATTCTGAACCACCACACAGTTTGTGCCTGAAGCAACGTAATAAAAATGCTGCAATATGTGCCTCTACCAACATAATAATGACGTGGCTGTGGTCATGTGTCATTTCACTAGACATTTCACTGTTGTGAAACGTGCAATAAGGTATGTAATAATTCAAAAAGGTTGCCACAAGCAATGAGCCTAGGCAAAGTATACTTGTGGTGTCAGGCAAAGCCAAAATGGTCAAATTACACAAAAATATGTCAAAATCTCCATCTTGGTGAGTATTTACATAAAGAGTGTCAGTCAGTTATGTCCCAAGTAAACATAAACAGCTGGGAAAGAAATCGGAGGTGTGTCAGTATATTAGATCTGTGCATCTGTGTAGATTAGAATGTTACTCAAACAACAAGACAATGAGAAAAATCACTTACTGCTCTTGACTGAACTTTAAAAGGTTTCATACAAATCAATGTACATTTAAGTCATAGTGAAGTTTATGCACTGTTTTAAAGCTTAACTTAGGTTTTAATTTCCATTTTGAAACATATTCTTTTATGCACTACTATGTTTTAAATTCTACAAATAGGTTTAAGTCCATAGGCTTGTTCCAGCCTGGATATTCTTGATAGTACATCTCAAACTGGGAAAATCGCAATTAAGATCACGGATGGTGATTTTGTTATAAGCAGTTCCCGCAGCTCTTATTTGGATTTTCCCTAACAGCTTAGTGTTGGTGCAATAAATAGCTAGTCTACAGCGGATAGATGTTGTAGATATGACAGCCTGCACAGATATGTGCCCATAAACTGAGGAGAGGAGGGAAGAGAGGAGAGAAGCAACAAAATAATTATGTGCTGCAGTATCTGCTCCATCAAAGCTAGAGAGATTACTTGCATGCTTTGTCACAAGGAGTATATTTAGAAATTTGACAGTCTTTCAAAGAGCCCTCGAAGAACATTGGGCTCTGAACTTGAAAGCTCAACAGTCACCCTGGTTACACTTTATTTTGATAGTCCACTTTAGACATTCTACTAACTATAAGTAACTTTGCAACTACATGTCAAGTAATTCTCATTAATTTGCAACTACATGTCTACTAACTCTCAGAGCAGACTGTTAGGTTAGGTTTAGGGTTAGTAGAATAAGTTGACATATACTTGCAAAGTTTAGAAGAGTGTTAGAAGATATTAAGCAGACAGTCTACTCATACTCTAATGACTAGTTTACATGCAGTTGCAAAGTTACTTACTGTTAGTAGAATGCCTAAAGTGGACTATCAAAATAAAGTGTTACCGTCACCCTCAGCCCCCATTTTTTCAGTAGTCAATTGTCTGTTTGTACCTCCTTTGTATAAGAAACATATGGGTCATTTACATCCAGTACATCTGATAAGGCATGCTCTGATCCTGCCTCTCCCACCTCTCAGCCAGACCAACTCTCAGTGAGAGGGGCCTATGATTAAGACAGCTGGCCCTCAAGATCAGACTCCTCAGATGAGATCATGGGCCATAGGGCCATCTGAATTCATCTTAGCTGTCAGATCCTTAACCTCTTGTGCCTGTACAGCTGTAGCAAAAGACTGCTTATGTCAGCTAGGTTGAGGGAGAGGGCTGCTATGTCATTTGTTCCCAAAGAAGCACCATTGAGCCTCTCTAGCTTGAGCTTATAAGGTTAAACAGTACATCCAGGTGGTATGATTCCCTTTAGCCTTGAGAGCATGTTCATGACCAAGACGATATCATGTCCAACCTGAGGAGGCATAACAAATTAACTGTTGTTTTTCTTTATTAAATGGACTCCTGTATTAAAAGCATCCTGAGCAAATTACCAGCTACTTCAACCAGTGTGTAATCTGGTATGAGATTTGTTCTGAAATATTTACTTATCCTGTTTTTGCAAGTGTAAATGGGCAATAGCTGTAATAGGAAACATGAAATGAAAACAATTGTCTGGAGCCTGGTGTGTAAAACGGTATTAGCAAACCTCTCAAATCAAATTCCTATTGTGTTTATTTATTTATTTTGTGTGTCTACGTGTGGGTGTGTCTGTGTATAAGAGACAGAGAGATCAAGCACTTAAAAACGGGGAGTGTCTGAACATTCATGGTGATAAATTTGGAATTTGTACAATTTGGAATTCCTGAGGAACTTCTTCATTTGGGGTGTTGAAAAGAAATGAGGAACAGTTTACAGAACAGAAGATATGCAGATTAGAGCCATCAATTTAATGTGTCAATTAGGTGTGATTAATTGTGGAAAAATAATGCGTCAAAATTATCGCATTATCACAAAATTAACACACACCACCCTAGCGCGCCCAGACCAGTATGTCATCTTACATGCATTGCATGCAGGTGCTGACAAACATGATGCAGGACAAGGACTTTTCTAAAGCGTCTTTTTGTAATAATGTGTCTATTCAATGCTTTTCTCATATTACACAATAATGACTTTTCAAAATTTTTATTTTGGGGGGGTAATTTCTCAGCCCAAATGTGTGATCAATTTGCGATTAATTAGATGAGTCATCATGTAATTAATATGATTAACATTTTTTTAACATCAGACAGCCCTAATGCAGTTATTTTTTAAAAAAAAGTAATATCTGGATTCTAACATGGAGTTTCTGGATGATTGTAGATTCTGTTTGGTGGAATGGTTTTAGATCTCTTGCCCTGTGTTCTCTAACCTCATTAAGCATTGTAGGAGAATATGAGTTTTTATATAGCCTTGTAAACATTAAAAGCAATTAGAACAGCAGCAGTTATTACAAAGGTTAGAAGATAATTAACAGCAACCCATGGCCTGTTTTGCTCATATTTACCAAGGGTGCCAATATTACTTAAGGGCAAAGTAAATAGCTCTGTCGTGTAAGTGGATTTTTTATTTTTTTAAATAAGTAAAAATATTAAAAATATAATAACTGTTTAAGAATTACAGTATTAGAAATAGAAACGTAAAGGAGTTTACAACAGTGACGACGCTCATGCCACAGAGTTTAATACTGTAAGGTTGGGTAAGTGTAAGAATCATGAACGTGGGATGGCAACAGGAAGTCAGTGCAGGAGGAGGCGCTGGCGGAGAACGAACTCCTGGGATGAGGACAACAAACAAAATCCAGCGTGGTGACAATGGAGGGAGGAGCCAAGGAGGAGACAGAAGGGTCCAGGACGGAGCGACGAGGCACATCCGGAGGAGTGGAGTCCTGAGGCGATGGTGGGATGATGACCGACCAAGGCGGAGTCGGAGGGACGAGGGAGATGGTGGGGTGAGGGTGAGCGGATAGGCTGTCAGGAGACAGAGGTGGCATGGCTGAGGCAGGGATGAGTGGATGAAGCAAGAGAGGGAGGGAGGGTGGAGGAAAAATCCAGGCAGGCAGACAAATCAGGGCAGACAGAGGGTTCAGGATCAATTGACAATTCTGATAATGGTGGGATAAGAGGGGGCATGTCTGCATATATGTCCTCATTGAAATCAATCAAGTCCTGTTCAAAATACCACAGTCCCAAATCCAGTTTCCGCTAACCCTCAGAGATGGTGCAGTGGGCGGGGCTTTCCTCAGCACCCTCACGCGCCACTGTAACTTCCACCGTCACGTGCGATATAGCTGGCTCTTGCACCTGGTTGGACGTGATGGGCTCTGGCTCCGGGGAAATCCTCAGCACTGTCGCTTCTTGTGGCGATGGCTCATCAGTCATGCTGGGCTCTGGCTCTCCGTCGGCAGTGGGCTCGGGCTCATGCTCTGTGAATCGGGTGATGGTTGGCTGGGCTCTGGGTCAAGAGTCGGGCTGGTGTCATCATCCACAAAGTCCACGGTCAGCGGAGAGTTGCAGGACCCCAGAACCCACTCAACATAGGCGGTAAGGCTCTCTCGAGGACCCTCTCCGGACAGCGCTCGTGCAGCAGTGTTAAGTCCAGCTTGGAAAAACGAGCAGAGGCAGCTGTCTGGGTAGTGTGTAAGGTTGGCGAGGAACACAAAGTCTGTGGTGTGATCCTCGAGAGAGCAATCCCCCTGCTCCAGCAGAAGGACAAGGATGGCAGGGTCATTCATAACAGCAGGAAAAAATAAAACACTGACTGAAAACGGAAAAATAAAACGTGGGGAAATACAACGCTTTCTTTTTATTGGTCTGGTCTTCTGAGACCAGACACAAAGCATTGAACTCAAACAACTTATAAAGGGTGGCTAATGATACACAAAACAGGTGATGATTAACTAATAAAGACTCAGCGAGGACAGGAACAACCATATATGGGCACATGAGGGAAAAACCAAATAGTCCAGGGGTGTGACAGCAGACTTAACTGTTTAGTTTTCTGTTATTCACTTAATTGGTTGTTGTAGATTCTTCTGGGTTATCTATGTAATATAGGGTTTTGTCAAAATGAATGTGTCTGTAGGAATGTCCTAAAGACTACAAATTCATAGCTGTAAAATTTCCTGTATTTTCCTGGTTGAGAACAAATAACATTAATTAACAATGATTCACAATGATTAATTATCATTATCCGCACCTAACAGAAAAATTTGTTGTTAAATAAACCTCTGTTTTTGTAAAGCTGAAAGTTTGCCTTTGCTCAAATGACAAAAAACTGGCACAAAACTCAGTAAGAAAACCCAGTGGTTTTATTAGGACAGTCTACCTTTGCCTGACCTCTTCATAATGGATAATTATAGAGGTCGACCTCCTGGGACCTGCCAGCAAAACCACATAATATCTCTAAATAACATTACAACATAGCACAAAATGTGTGCACACATCAACAAAACAAAATTTATTTGTAAGGCGCTTTGGTAAAAGCACCAGCTAAATGAATAAATGTAAATGTAAAATGGAGAGAAGCAAAGGTATGAAGCTGAAACTGAATGAGAGAGATAGGAGAGATTAAAGAAAAGAAAAACTGTAAGATGTATATGCTGTGAAAGGGCATTCTACTAAGTTTACGTTTGTGAATTTAGAAAGTACAGAATAAATCCAAAGACTAGTTTAGATGAGTATCGCAGGAGAGTGGAATTACATTCATCTCAAGGTAAATAAATCAACTCAGCCATGGTAATTTAGGTGACTGCAGAGTGATTGCCTACGTCCTGCATCAACCTCATGGGCCACATTTGAGCTGCAGTGCTGTCTGGACGACCAGAGCTGTGATTACTCTTAATAAAGAATGAGCCATAAAATACCACATTCCCCATCATAGCACATTATGGCCCTCAGCTGAAGTGTCAGGAGGAGTAAAATATTCAGGTTCTCCCTTAAAAAATTGTCACTTAAATAAATTAAATCATACAGAATTCCAATCCTTTCAAATTATATATATATACAGAGGAGTGCATAAGTGCAGTTTGTATAAAGCAATCCATACGGAAAATATAGGAGTGAAGAATTTATACAAATATAAGAGAAAACTTTTTTATTATTATTATTATTTTAGTACTGCCCTTCAGAAGCAACATTAGACACTTAAACAGAAAATAATTTTACACAAATCATTCTGTTTACATAGCGACTGTTAGGACGAGCTCAAATGTGCAAATGCTGGAAAACCAAACAATCTGCAGGACATGGAGGTTTTTTCTGAATAACAGTAGGCAGGACAAAACAGGACCTCATGTAAACGATCACAAAACATACCAACTCTCACTGATCACTGAATAAGCTAAACACCATAATAAGAATCAAGTTGATTTTTGACCAGTATAATTTTGTCTAAATTCTGTTTTTTTTTTTTTTGTCTTGTACAATACATGTAATGTAAATATCAGTTATGTGAAATAGTGAAAGTCACCATGAAATCAAATTTGACAACTGTATATATATTTTTTTCATTTTTTTTTTTTTTATGGAAAATTCATTATAAATTTATTCAAACACATAACTATTTATTTATTTACTTTTTTAAACTTATTATTTAATTCAGGTGTCCTCATAATCTGTAATGAAAAACATTAATTTCCCCTCCCCCTTACAACGCCATCATTTCTGTGATGACGTGTGCACCATCCTAAGGACTGGTCAATAAGCCCTCCCCTCCAGCAACCCATTACTTACATGAGATTGCAGCAATTGGCAAACAGCAATGATCCAATGAATTCCCAATGGACAAAATCAAGACTCTTTTCTCTTCTAAGAAGCTATTTCACTCAGATTTGCGTTACAATAAAGAAGAAAAGACAACTGCTATTTCCGTTTTATGATGACTTCAACCTGAATAGTAATAACCAAAATGTAATTTTTATGATCTATTTTCTTTTTTTAATTATAAACTTGTTGCAGATTCCAAAAATAGTATACAAACAAATGCACTCAACTGCATATAAATTGTATAAATACAGTATTAACCATATTCCAGCATTTATTAGAATAAATACTATACATATACATACTATACATATATATATATATATATATATATATATATATATATATATATTTCGATACATAAAATAAATAAATAAATAAATAAAAAAACATACAAACTTGCAGTTCAGGAGATTCTTGAAGATTCAGGAGGGGCATAGATTTAACACTGCAGACAGTGGGTAAAGCCTGAGAACATGGTCAATTTAGCTCTATGATCAGACACACCTCTAGGAAAAGGCTGCAGTAGGATCAAATGGGGTTCTGCATGCTGAGATTCATTAGTTCATTATCTGGAATAGATACCAGACTAATGACCTAATGAATTCACCTATTGAAAATCTCCCCTGAAATGCATAGTTTGATTTTCAGCATGTGTTTTACTGGCTGGAATGCATAGTTTAGTTTCACAATTTTATTTTTTTTTTCCAAATTGGTAAGGGAAAATACACTTGGCTTGCTGTCTGTTAAGGAGGGGTTTGGGAACAAAACTCAGTGAGAGTTCTAAGTCCAGGGTTTCAGACTGCACTGGTAGTAACTGTGACAAAATAATAACAACAACATGACAGTTAGGAAAAAACCCATCAGATATTGCCAGATACTATCTTGTTAGTTTGCACAAATGTTTCCCATGCACAAAAATAGAATGTGAGATGTGATGTGAAAAAAATGCTCTTATGAACTGGTTCATTTAGATGAGTCAGTCAAAAAGATGGACAAAACATACTCACACTTGCTCATGAACTTGCTCTTAAGTTAGTGAAGATAAGTGAAGAAGTAAAGACAACTAAAGCCCTTTCTCAAATCCATATAAACTAGGCTAGGCTAGTCTATATAAACTAGCATATGTTCATATGACCACATGTGGTTACCATATGACCATTTTTTGATGGTCCCTTTTAGATTGTTCACTGTTCACTACATGTAAGTAACTTTGCAACTATGTCAACTAATTCCAATTAGCGTATTAGTAGAGTATTAGTTTAATGTTAGGGTTAGTTGAATAAGGTGACGTACTTGCAAAGTTACTTACAGTCAGTAAAACTTTTATATCAACATCAAATGCAAAAATGCAATACATTCAACTAATATTACTTAATCGTCTAGCTGCAGAAAGGCCAGCTTGGCATCTGTACTGCAGCCTTTCCTTTTAAAAGCTCTCACCATTAAATAAAAGCCAAACCAAGATTTACTCTTATGAGGCTACTTGCATGGCAAGCAATTTGCCCTTTTTGTGGACTTTTGTACCCACTCCCCAAACATACATACTCCCAGAACAGATTGTGGGAAAGAAACAGCCATTAGCCATATTAGAAGTCAGAGTAACATCAGATCAGAATGATTTTTAAACTCATTTCAATGTTAAAAAACCTTACATACAGTTGCTTTACATCAAGTTACAGTTACTTGCTGTTTCTTTGTAATTACTTGCAAAATTTACTAGTGAAAACTGTAAACCCTGCGGCAATTTTTTTTTCAGTGTAGGATGAATCAAATTACAACATATACTTATCACAATACAACATATACTAAATACAACTACAAAAAACATAGTTTCTTTAAATGAATTCTACTAGTCTACCAAAAAGCCTATTCATTGTTTTGCCAATGGCTCCCTGGTCTTTATTGGTTAATTTATTTACTTTTCTGGAGACCTGAAGTTCCCCCAACACATCACCTCCAACTCCCTGTAACATTCTAGCACCACACTGTTTCGGACTGTATACATTTGGTACAGCTATGCTATGCACTAGAGCTTTGTTACAATGCACCTTCCAACTGGTTGCTTTGGGAAAGTAATTCCACCTCACTGAATCTTCATCACAGTGAAGGGCTAAAACCCTGACTACGCTCACAAAGACTGTCCTGAGAGTCACTATAGCAACCTAAGCTTTTGTCTCCTGCTAACAGACCAGATTTATGATTATGAGGTCAGAACAAAAGAAATTTCCATTGTCTTGAGGCCACTGGTTTAAAGACCTCTTTTTCTAACATACGTCTCTTGTAATTTGTTGAGCACTACAGCAGCTGTTTCTCCGTCATCTGCAGAAAACATTAAACAAACTCTGTGGCTGCCTGAGAATATAAGAATCATCATGGGGTGCGTTTCTCAAAAGCACTTTTGGCTTATGGTGTCAACTATGGTCACAAATTTCAAAACCCTAGTTCCAGCTTCCAACATTTGCAAACATCATCACAAAATAGTGTGTTTGAAATAGCTCTCCACCTGTGGTTAGAAGCACAGATTCTTGATAGCATGACATGGACTTCAATAAGCAGTACGATCTATATCTGTCTATATTAGTTTTCCTGTGGCAATATCTTTCATTCCAAATATCACAGATATCATTTTATACCTATAAGTTTCTCAATAGAATGAAAAGAAAGTTTTTGAAGAGTGAGCACATGTGAATGTGCTCTAGTACTCTGGGGAAACTATGTAAGAGGAAAACTATGATTAAATCAAACATCCATAAAAAAAAAATCAAAACAGTATAGAACAAAAATACCAAAGTAGTCCTCCTTAAAGGAGAACTCCACTTACAGAACAACAATTTACAAATACTTTACTCGCCCCCTTGTCATCCAATATGTTCATGTCTTTCTTTCTTCAGTCGTAAAGAAATTATGTTTTTTGAGGAAAACATTTCAGCATTTTTCTCCATATAATGGACTGCTATAGTGCCCCGATTTTGAACTTCCACAATGCAGTTTAATTGCGGCTTCAAACAATCCCAAATGCGGTTGTAAATGATCCCTGCCGAGAATTAAGGTTCTTATCTAGTGTAACGATTGGTTATTTTAATAAAAAGAATACAATATATATATTTTTTAATGCCAAACGCTTGTCTCGTCTTACTCTGCTTGGACTGTTTTTGTTCCGGTTCATGACAGTTAGGGTATGTCGAAAAACTCCCATCTCATGTTCTCCCTCAACTTCTAAATCGTCCTATATTGCTGTTTTACCATTTTTGTTAAGGCTGCTTGATCTTCTTTGCATGTTCACGTTGCAAAGACTGGATCGGAACTTCTGCAGCGATGTAGGATGATTTTGAAATGATTTTTGAAGTTGGAGGAGAAAATACGATTGGAGTTTTTTGACATACCCTAATTGTCTTAAGTCAGAATACACAAAGTTAATTGAGAAAAAAGGCAAGACGAACGTTTGAGATTAAAAAGTATTTAAATTGTATTTTCTTTATGAAAATAACCGATCATTTCGCTAGATAAGACCCTTCTTTCTCGGCTGGGATCGTCTACAGCTGCATTTGGGATCGTTTGAAGCCACATTTAAACTGCCTTTTGGAAGTTCAAAATCTGGGCACCATACCAGTCCATTATATGGAGAAAAATGCAGAAATGTTTTCCTCAAAAAACATAATTTCTTTACGACTGAAGAAAGAAAGACATAAACATTGTGGATGACAAGGGCTGAGTACATTATATGTGAATCTTTGTTTTGGAAGTGGACTTCTCCTTTAATTACAGCAAAAACCTGTCAGTAAGTCAATATCGAATTAATTATTAGCAGAAGTTATTACTCCAAAACCTGTGTGATGTCATTAACAACAGTTCTGTACTGTCAATCCAGTGTTTCCAACAACAGATGAACAACAAAAATACTTTTATTTCTAGCTAGAATTTTTCCAACAATGCATTGTACTATTAAGCTACAAATTACATCACTGAATGGAAACACAACCCTGGATAGCTCAAGGCTATGGTAAGTTGTTTTGTCTTTTAATGTCACCAGTGCTGATTAGTAAAAGTTTCTTATCTAAACAGTCATGTTATGTTTGTCATAAATTATCACAAAAAAAGGGAAAATGTGTAGTTTGTTTCCTGCTAAAGTGCTCTTCTCTGCCTCCTCTGTCTCTCTTTCTTGTATTGCACCTTTCCACACATATATACACACTCAGATTGCACACACACACACACACACACACACACACACTGTGAAAAAAAAAAAAAAAAGTACAACTTTTTAGTTGCCAAATTACAGAACTGATTGAAACAGACGTCTGTCCAGAAGCATTGTTACTCATGCTCAGGTTCTATTTCACTGTTTTGAATCAGACATAATAACTTTTTCAGTTGCGAACAGCTCTGAATAATGTGGTAATGTGTTCTTGGACACTTAAGATTTATATCAAGGAAAACGCATCTTAATGTCAGGTGTAAACAAGTCCAGGGAGAGAAAAGAGACAGACTGCCTGTTTTGTAAATGATCGTGCAAAGAGATATGAACAGTGGAAGTATAATGTTGCAGTTCACCAGAAGCACATGAGCACATTTGCTTTGATGATCTGCTTTAAGAGGAAGCCAAAAGCCTTCATCTTTCCATTTGTTGAATTACTATCATGTTGTTATCTCCCATCAAAAACCCACCAACTACCTCTCTCTCTCTTCTTTATGGACAAGAATCCATGTTTCCCCATCAAATAATATTATCTAAAAAAAAAAAAAAAAAAAATCTACACACAATCACGGTCAGAGTGTGCAGTAATTTAGAGTGGAAGCATTACACGGCTAATGTGTTTGCACAGGCACATGCACCAGTCATATACACTAATGCAGAGCTTTGCTTGATCTGTGCATTTATAATGCGGCTTTCCCTGAAACACCCAACCCCCCTTTTTACGCTCACGTCTAAAGACTCTTCCTCAATGGATAACTCAATAGCACCAGTGTTAATATCTGACATGCTAATCCTTAGCTCTCCATGATATTCCCACTGCAGAAGTGAAGAATGATTGACTGTACAGCCACTACAGATATTACAATGCTTTTCTACAGATTGTGTACTATAATGCTGTTGCTGTAGAGCTCCAATGACCCAATGTGAAATCACAGTCACAACCAAGCTGTTTCGGTTACCGGGGGTTGGGTCAGAGTAGGGTTGGGCTTTATATTGATTTTGTAAGATATATTGAAATATTTTTTGTAAACGATATGGTATGAGGCAATACCGTTTATATCGATATACAGTGATTTGATTTGAAAGTAAATCTGAAAAATAGCAGAGCACATGGAGTTAGCTGCAGGGAAAGTGCATAATCCAATTTGTCCTAAACATGAGACATGCTTTATATCAAGGGCTTTAAAATAACTATATAAGACATAGTTAACACATGTAGTTTAAAGCAGTTTGCCCAGTCAGATGCTCTGACAGAAAGCACAAAACAGCTACTTGTGCTGTTTAATGCATTTGAGGTGTGGTGTTTTCCTTTAAATAATTATATTTCACAGGTTTCTCCATTTTTAAAAGTCATGGAAATATTTCCATTTTGCTGTCAGGAGTGCATGAGCCTTCTACACATGAGTCTCAGCTAAACTTCACAGACTTCAGTGAATGAGCGACCACGAGCACGCCAATCTGACAGAGCGCAATAGAGTACGAGTGCAAAAATATTTGTAGTTGGCTAATGAATGTGTCATATGTATGCCTTTTGTTTTTATTTTGTTTATTTTTATGTTAGTGAATTTAACTTCCGCTTTAAAAAGCATTATTTTTGTTTTTACATTGTACAATTGTACAATGTATTCACTATATTTGTTTTTAAAGCCTTTAACATGAACATTGTTTTATTGAGAAATTTATTGGGATGTGAAATAAAAGGTTAAAGATAATATAGTTTTTTTTTTTTAATCCAAATTAAAGAGAGAGATTTATCCACCTTACTTTTCAATGCGGAAGTAAGCAGTTTTCTGGTAATGTGTGAGACTTCCAGTTCATAAGCTGCCATAGAGAAATAACGAGAGAAATGATGTGCAGTAAATGGTAAAACTGTTTGCACTACAAGCCACTGTGTTTATAATGAAGATAATACATTCAAATAATATGGTAAGACCCACCAGTTTACAATATCAAGCAGCAAAACAAGTTGTTTTGTACAGCTTAAAATAGCTGGACGTAGATGAGACACATTAAATTTACAAATGGCCACGCCCGCTCTTACGGAAAAAATAAGGTGAATACTGTATGTCGCAATTCTGCCAAATATACAAAAATATATAATTTTTTGGCCATAAACACCCCTAGATCATAGCACGATTTAGTATTGTGTTCCATAATCATTAACAGAACTAGATGAAGGTTGGGTATTGTTTTGGCAAATAATAGTCTTAAAACAGAACAGGAAAAATTAACAATGTTAAAACTATTGGTACTTTGGTACCATGCTGATACTACAATTTAAAATTGACAGTAGACTCCAAGGCTTGTGTGACACTTGGAGATAATTAAAACCTTGTTTTAAATGTTCATTTTACAATTATTTTATTTCTTTTATTTATTATTTTTTTCTGTTATAATGACAGAAAGCATTTTGAATTATCCATTCATTCAGAAAACAACAGTGGACATCCTGGTTATAATATGTTGGCTGCATTTTATTTGGTGTTCTGTTTAGGTATACAGTATTTAGGTTGAGTTCTGGTATACTTTCAGCAGCGTTTGATATCAGATTTAGAGAGTCAGTTAATTTTAAGGCATTACTGATTTTAATCATTGTGAACATCCCTATTTTACTCTATTAATTTTACCTGATATGGCTTCACAGAACACCTCATCAACCATGTGTTAATTAAACCAATCTTTTGTCATACTGAATTTTGCACTACATCTCTGAACTAGTCCTAACATTTTTGTCCCATCACAAGAAAACCATATCAGGAAGTTCCTTTGGAGTCCTTTGTCCAACAACTATCAAATGTTGACCAATTCATTTTTAATTATTAATTTTAACAAAACTTTTTCCAAAAAAGTTTACTTTTTTTAACACATTTACACACATTATCACTGAAATTTCCTCTCAGATACAAAAATGCACAGATGCTTTCAGGTATTTTTCTGTTTTCGTCAATCTATCTGACTAGCTGCAAATGAAAAATGCAATATTGCAAATTACATCTAGTGCTGAGTGCAGTTTAATGATAATGACATTTTTATGACTGTCTTTCAAAATAATACACAGCTTATGAACTTCATGACAAAAGCTCTTTTTGGGATAATCACATAATCCACTGATCTTTTAAGCACAGTTTATACCTTTCATCCCCCCTACAAAGAGAGTATCCATTAGAGTGAAATGTCCATATCAAAGTCTGAAATGTGATGGTCTGTCGGGCCTAGATATTTTTAATTTGGTCTTCTGCTCAAAGAGAGAGGAGCTTTTCAGAAGTTGTATGCTGAGTATATTTTCTAAAAAAAAAAGGGGGGGGTGAGCAATGCTAAAGAAAATAAACAATATAGATTTAACACTAAAAGCCTGAAGGCAGGTCACCTCATGCATGGCTGAAGGATTTCAGCTTAAGTATGGAGTTGCAGTTCAGTGCATAAAAATCCATGTTACAGTACATTAAAGTGCTCTTAACAATAATCAATGCTCTGGTTCTCTGCAGATTAAAAACAATGTTACTCCAACATGCCTTTTGATACTTAAATTTAGTTTACCTCCTTAGATTTTTCTTTCTATGTAGAAGTGTATGAAAATGGTCTTCTCTTTGTCTTTCATTGGGACTTTATAAAATCTTGCCATCTAACTGTTAAGTGATTTTATAGAGAGCAAAGATTGGACATACTGCATGGACAATCATCACAAGTCATTTTGGAAGGCCGTCATTGCAATGATATCACTAATTTCAGCAGTTTAACCTGCTAGGCTGAAAGGCACAATCAAAAGACAAACCAATCTAACGTTATTTTCAGTGTAATAGAGAGCAAGATCACCAGAGTGGCAATAATTAAAGCAATATATAAAGCAAATATATATAATAAGTTTTAAAGGGCACACAAGAGGGACTCATGACTGTAGAAGAGAAATTCAGGTGTACTGTGTTAAATGCAATGCATTTTAGAACATTAAACTGATATGAAATAGATATAGGAAAGCAGTTCCTGCAGCAGTCGTGCAGAGCAGAGTTGGCTCAAACCCAGAGCTGGCTCAAATAATGAGATCAGCTGCATATAAATCACTCATTTTTTAAGGTAACACTGTCAAACAGTGACACAGGCGGGTAAAGTTTTAGAGGGAGACTAGAATTTTTCTTATCTCCCTCCAGCTCTGTAAGCTCTATCAGTGGCATGGCATGAGTTTGATGGGGTAATTGTGAATAACTAGGGAAAAGTCACATGAGAGGAAGCAATGGCTCTACTTTCCTCTGACTGTCTTATTTGGCTGTCCATTTTTGCGAACATTCTGGAAATTGGTCTATAATGGGTCAGGCTGGGGGAAATAGATGCACTAATTACAAACTAAACAACTCACCCACACAGACATTCTGTTATCTGTGAGCAAGATTTTTTTTTTTTTTTTTTTTTTTGTGGTGAGCATTCAGCTTGGTGAAATTTGGTACACCTCCATATCTGTGACCATCGTGACACCTGCAATGTTTACGGAGCTGAGGATTTAATGACTAACTATCTGAAAAGAAGTCAACTACTAAAAATAATATTTGAATCACAGTGAGTCACATGAATTACACAAGTTATTACATGCAAACCTGAACATAAAAATGTTTTAAAACAATAACTTCAGATTTTTAGCAACAACAAACATGCAGGAAAAAACAATAAATAATAGAGGACCCATGAAGATCCTCATGATAAATTAAGAAGTCCTAAATTATTTGACCTCTTTATGATATGGCAAGTTTACTTCAGACTGTAAACTATGATATCATAATTTAAGGATTATTATACTACAAGGGTTTAAAGCTTGAATCTGACTGGTTGGAGAACATTCTAAGGTGTGCAATTATTTTCAGAGTAACGCACAGCTAAAGTAGTTCTAGGCAGGTCTTGACCGCATTAGCTGTCCATATCACTTTGCCAAATGATTTCAGTTTTTTTTTTTTTTTCAAAGGAACATCAAAAAAACTCAAACCAACAATGACAGAGACCAAGCAAACCAATATAGTAAAACAATAGGATAAAGATGACAAATTATTACCATGTTTTGCCACAAAATTCCATTTTATTATGTATGGAAAGCATATACTCTCTTTCTCCTGCTCTCTCTTTTATTGACCTTATGTAGTCCTGCCCCTTTTTAGCATTGCATTTGTTGTCTTTTGTCTTCTGGTTGTATTTCCACAGTGATCTCACGGATTTATGAATAAACCGCTCGTTTTAAAATCTTCCTGGTCTTCTGACATTTGTTAAGACATTTGCTTTTAATCATTACAATGCTCACAAAATCAACTTTCATTAACTCTACAATACATAAATCCATGTCACAAAGAAAGAGATTGAGAAAGACGTCTGCTATCAATATCATAGTACCAGTAAGTAGAGAGTTGAAACAAATCTTTTTCCACCTGTCTTGAACTTGAAGCTTTCTGTGCTTTCAGTTTACCTTAGCAGAACACACAAACAGAGCAGCTATTTCTTGAAAGCTTCTTTAGTGCAATGTTTTAATCAATATGAAGAAACCATCAGAACGCATCAAAGCAACACCTAGGTTCACCTCCAGTTTATCTTTTTACCCAAGATAGTAGTTGCAAACCTGTTTTTGACATCCGATTTAATTTCTTTTTAGTCTGAAAGCTTTAATCTGCATCTGGGTGTATAGGAATGGCTCTTGAGTTTACTTAAAAATAAAGACTGGTATATGGTTTATATGGACTCCATCTGTATAATCTGCAGAACCACTATTAATACAGGACCAAATACAACTGGGCATGTCCAAAACACATTTGTCATTTTGGTCTCTTATTTGGTATTGCTGTCAATAACAGCTCGCATTCTTTCTGTCTCTTGCAGTGCATCTGCAGCAGAAGGATGCACATGCTACGCTATGCATTTTAAGCTCTGGTACTAAATATTTGACGGTAATAGTGATACTCAGATTGATAATTCAAAAAATGCGAAAAGAGACCTTGCAGGGGCAGGGCCCGAAATCGAAATTAGTTTTGCCAAGAAAGTATTGGCAGCTGATTCACAGCTGATGATCTCATGTCAAGAGCTCAGCTTTCAGAAATCCTGTTGTGTGGGGGGATCCCCAAGGACAAACATGCATGCACTCTGTAGATTGTCACATAGAACTAAACGATTCCCAATCAGAAAGCGAGCTGACAGAAGACAGAAGCATTTAGTCACCTCAGCTCGCACTGCAACATGTAAAGTCCACGTTTATGCCATCTTCACGACTCTTCACCCAAACCTTTTTCTTTTTTTATGTGAATCTTTGGTAAAAAAGAAACCTAAATACAATTTTTGCCATTTCCTCCTCACCCATCATCCATCATTTGTTTACTCTAAAAGTCACGTTTGACTGCGAGAGATTTTGCAAGATTTGCCGTGTTCACAGTCAAGTTGTTTGTGAACGGAATCGGTAAGTGTGTGGTGTGCTGTCTTGGTCACATCGTGGCACTTAACACACTATAGGAACAAAACTGTTAAATCTATAATTTTTATTACTATATTTGTGGTCTCTCACATTTTGAAAATCTCATAAGATTTTAACAATCTTTTAGTGTGGGCCAACCTTTAGGTTGCTGATAGCTCCCAAGAGCAGAGTAATACACTCATGTTAATCTAATTCTTATCCTTATCATTTGCTTGTCTTCAAAAATCTTAATTATCTGTGTCATTCTCAGTTAAGCAAAACTCTGACCAAAGTATATACAATTAAAATCAGTAGACTTTTTTAGAGACTTTTAGATTTTGTTTCTCATGTTTGGCCTCCATACTGGTTTAACAGAAAGGTCCACTAGGTGGTGAGAATACTGTACTATATACAGATTTAAATGGAGTCCATGTTTTGTGATTGAATGACATAAATTAAAACACACAGAGAGAAAATGCATGTGACTGTAAAAAACGTGACCACAATTCATGTGTACCACTGTGAAAAATAATAATAAAAAAAAAGATTTTTCTGGTAATTGTATAAAGTATCTCTATGCTGTGAAAAATTGTAATAGATATAATGGGACATTTCTTTTAAATTTACAGTAACATACTTTTGAATGTACAGTTTTTAGAAGTGAAAAAACAAAAACAAACAAGTCATCTTATAATTCACATTGCCAGAAATCTCTGTGTGACAGCCCACATTTAATGTTTTGCCATTGTAGTAACTGTTTCTTCTTCCTTTGTATCCATTACATTATCGATTATGTAATATAGGGCTTTATAATACACCTTGTGTTGTAATTAATGTTTATTGCATTATTTTAGTATCATGTGTGTTAACATTAAAGTGTTTTGCATTTCTTTTTTGTATATCACATGCCTTTTATATATTAGTATTTAGTTTTCAAATTTAAATTTCAGTGACATTTCACATTCAAAACACTGTATTATGAGATGTATTAAGAAAAGCTCACACAAGAATCATTTTCACTTTTCTGTTGGTGAGTATGGTGAATTTGCACGACCACTGTGAACATTAGCAAAATCTGAAAATGGTGAAAATTCTTGCCCTCATGGGAAACTGATTGAGCAAATTTCTACTTGAAATTTCGCAAAACAACAGCAAATGTGACCGCACATGTAAAGTGTAAAATGTGGGTAAAAAAAAATAATAAAATAAAAATAAACAATTTAAAAAGGCATATTACACAGTATAAGTGGTTCATATTAGTAACTTCCATAGATGGGTTTCTTTAAGACAAGAGTTATTTACTTCAAGGCCAACTACAGGATGTTTATGAGAGACATTATAGCTCCCATTTTCTCTGCTAATTTAGGCCTCAATTACCACAAACAGTGACTACTTGCTATTACTACAATCTGCAACATTTGCTTGTTTTGTGCATTCAACTGAGCTGATCGTGTGCAAATGAAAAAAACGGCTTCTAACGATGTCTGGTGTTTAGGACCACAGCAACATCCTCTTAAGTTAGGATCCATAAAAGTGACTATTCAGAGAATAACCAGGACATGCAAATCCATCTATGGCTGCTTACCTTGGCACTGAAATCCTTGCTTCCCAAACCCCCTGTTGAAGAGGAGAGAGAGAAAAAACAATGCATTAGAGATCTGCCTCTCTAAATCCTTTAATGGGCTTTTAGCTATCAGTTCTCTTCCACTGAACAAGCAATCCCTTAATTAAAAAGTACATGAACAGCCATGGTATCTAATGTTTGATTTGTATCAGTGAACATATGGGAAAACAATAAAAGGGCATGCAATTTCACAGTGACTTCTACAGGAGGCATAAATTTGATCATTAAAGCGGACCACTCCAGCATGTTCAAAAAAATAAAAATGTTAAATATTAAATACAAAAATGTGGTGTTAGATTAACCATTTTATATTTAAGTAATTTTGTCATATTTTATCATATCTGAGACCCTAAATCCTATTTTTACTTTGATATGTTATTAAATAAACTATCAACAAGTGTGAAGCAATGACTTGACTGAGCAGCTAAATGCCCTACTGTAAGCCTGAACAAACTGATCACGCCCAAATCATGGCAACCCCAGTAAACGTGAGGCATGCAGAATACGGCAGTAGTATGAAACTTAAGTAACTTTAGCTTTAGTTCTGTCCAAAAACAAGACATTTCTATTAGGAAAGCAAGTTAACGCGCATGAGCTGTGTGGAGCCGAGTTCAGTGTGACAGTAAACTCTAAACGTGTTTTATTCATGTGCGTTCTGAACACCGCTGAAATGGAAACAGTGAGTTTCTTAAATGCTTAAAACAGTGTCTGTTCCTAGATGAACCCCTGGTAGAAGGTTAGCTGCAAGATCTACAGTAACACTGTTATGATCTTTAAACTTTTACCAATATTGCAAAAATTAGTGAAATGATCTACTTACCAAATAAAGTCAGTGCAGTGACTGCAGAAAGTCGGCTGCTTGAAAAACCTCGCAATAAATTTGTGGTTTTTCACTTCATGGACGTTTTTCTGCCTCAAAGCACCTTTACGGGCGAATCGATTTGCAACGTCAGAAGAGGATTGCTCGTTGCTTTGTATGACATCAGCCATCGCAGAAACAGGAGAGAATAATTCCCCGCAGAGTATGTGGAAGTTGCTGTCAGATAACTACAACGTTCTTTTTCTGCCGTGCCGTTTGTCCGTGTAGCGCAACAGTTGGGTGCGCGCGTGCGGAAAGGGTTCTCTTGCTTTCGCCACAACTACTGTGTGACAGCTTCCAGCAAGCGCTCCGCTTCCTTCTCGCTTGAGGTGACGTCACTGAAGTGTCCTTCTGCTGGGAGTGGATAATAACGCTCTCCACTAGATCATGAGTCCCGTGCAATGAGCGTCATCCGGCGGTCAAGAAACCTGTCTGCAAGTTTCGGTGAGAAAATCCATAAGATCACAAGAGTATGGTTGCTCTTTCTTTAATACCTGTAGATCCTGAACTATTCAAAATCTCTACATTACCTGCTCAGTGTTGCTCTGTACAGGCTGGTCTTCACCATGCCAAATAGTTCTTAATTTGCTTTTTAAGCAAGCTATCCTTGGTCAAGTGTCACCATGAAGAAAGACTATGCGGATAGACCACCAGCCTAAGTAAAATGCTTAGTAAAATGCAAAGTTAGCTGAAGGGTAGGCTACAACACAGTTTTACATGACAATCATAACCATTGGACAGGGGTTGGGCTATACTGTTTTGACACCCAGTTGAATTACTGAAATAAGGAAAAAACACTTTTTTCTGTTTAATGTTTTTGCATTGTTATTTATTGGGAATTTTATGGAATGTTTGGGTTTACAATCGATACGATGGACATACAGACTTTCTTCTCAATGGGTAAGCTAAAATTGTAGTTAGGTATTATTAATGTATGATCTTTTATTACTATTTTTTACTATTTTTACTTGTTAAAACAATTTTTATATTTATTTTATTTATTTATTTATTTTGTAGACCTGTAAGAGCAGTGTTTTTGATGTTTCCGGTGGGGTTGGCGTGACGTGGAAAAGGGTGGATTGGGTTGTTTAAACTCATTTAAACACGCCCCCACATGTCTACGTCACGGTGTGGGAAGATTTGCATTACACCACCCAAATGTATACAAGTACTGCTCACTGCACAGCCTAATGGCCTCCCCTTCCCTGGATGTCCAGCTCCACCTCTGTGTGAACTAATGGGTGGAGTTATGTTTAGGATAGGGTAAGGGGTAGGGTTAGGGTGTGGTTAGGTGTCTATCTCCACCCATTACCTCCAGCGAGGGGGAGCTAGAGCTCCAGCTCCTCCCGTTTGGCTCTGCAGCGAGCACCCTCTCAGTGTATGCGCAAAAAAAGAAGACGTAATTTTGTATACTGGCTGTAGTATTGTTGCAGATGCTGCCATGTTGTGGAGATGCTGTGTGTTTCATTGCCAAAGCTAAAGTGCTTTCTTTGGCCTTCCAAATGTGTACACAACTAGAAATCAGTGGTTAAGTTATATTTCCAACAACACAAATATTCATGTGTGTGCAGCGCAATTTACGGAGGATTGCTTCATGACACTGGGAGAGTAGCCTACAATGCCAGCTGTGTACAAAGGGTTAAGGCTATAAAGTGGGGCAATTCCAACTTTGCAAGGATGGTCTGGCGCTTCTAACTCACAGCCTGTAATTACGTTTTCATATTTAAAGAATCACAATGCACTGGATAGTTGGCCTATTAGAGCACACTGCGTTTTTAAGAATGATGAGCTTTGTAAAAATCTGAGTTTCAGAAAGGCGGGGCAGAGAAGAGCAACAATAATGTATAGTATGTGGAAAATAATGTTTTGTTTGTTTGTTTGTTTGTTTTTTACCTAAAACTGCATATACACATTGCATTGCACCAAATATGCAAAATAATGTTCTTTTTTAGCAACGTCATATGACCCCTCTAAACTTTTTTATTAATTGTTGTTAAAAATGAACCCAGTACTTCAGACACACAGCATGTTTTATCAGGGTAAATTTCAAAAATGAGCTAAATAAAGAAAAAAAAGAAATTAGGAATATAATCAGATCCAAAACAAATATTTTATGAGCAATATCACACTCGTACCCATGTGATATCACTCAATATCAGCATGGCTGTGATTTGTCCGTAATCACAGCCATTCTGATATAGAGCGATTTCATGTGGATACCAGTGTGATATTGCATTTATAAAACAGTTTGATGGTACACGTAAGTAAATAATTTAAAAACAATCTCTAAATGTCTTAAAAAAAACCTTTTGTGTGCCCCTGTTACTAATTCAAAAACATCAATTTAGAACTTGTCAGCTTTTTCTTGTTGAAAGCTGCTGTGAATGTATGACGTTTGGAGATTTTACCATTAACTGGATGGTTAAAAGTGGTAAATCAAAATTAAAATCAACTATGGAGTAATTTAAATTCAAACAGCTGATTTTAAATTCTTGAATTTTTGACTTGAATCACTAGAAGGAGGAATTCTTAAAATCTGGACTTGAATCACTAGAAGGAGTAAAACTTATAGATCTGATATTTACTAACAGATCAGAGAGAGTAAGAAAAACATAATCTCATTACTGACCTTTTAGATCACAATATGACATTGTTTGTTAGAAAATTGACTAAAAACATCTACTTAATCATCATAAAACAGAAAATCCAATTTTAACAACAGAAATTCCTAAGTCAAAAATAGCCAACTTTGAACATGACTTGGAAGTAAACTGAGATAAGACAATTAAAGAATCACATTTAAACCAAGGCAGCAGTTCTAAATTGTGGCAACATATAAACACACTAGTCAATTCAAGTAGGCATAAACACTTCAAAATAAATTGTCTTAAAACTAGTAATAATCTGATTCATAGCAATGATACTATTGCAAATGTTTTAGTAGTTGAGTCTGTACAAGAATTGGCAAAGAATTTTAAATACACTGAGTCATCCCCTGAAGAATTTCACTGTGCTCACACAGGCGCCTTTTATATTAACGAGGTATCTCATGATACATTTCAAAAAGTGATTGTAAATATGAGTAACTCTATATTTAAGGACATTCACAACATTCATGCTGCATTAATGTGCCTTAAACAGCAGAAGGCTTTATTGCAGCCCAGCCACACTTGTTTGAGGTCTGTAATGCTTGTCTACAGAAGACAATGGTGATGTTAGTCAGCTCAATTTAGGTCAACTTCATTTCAGTCCAATTCAAAGTGTTTTGGAGCACTGCCAGTCAAAAAGACAAGCAGGCTCCATCGAAATTTGAACTCAGATCGCTGGATTCAGAGTCCAAAGTGCTAAACGTTACACCATGGAACCAAGTGGCCTTAGCTGCATCTGCCCTTCTGTTTGCAGGGTAGAAACAACTCTGAAGGTGGCACTGACAAAGGCAATGGACCCCCGAGTTGCAGGATGGGTGCAAAAAGTCATCACAACTCCAATGAAACCCTGGATCAAATAAGGGGCCTTTAGATCTTCAGTCTAACACTCTCCCAACTGAACTATTTCGGCGATGTCAGTCCTTCCTAACCATGCCGTGTGACTGAGCCAAAGAAAGCAGGACAGACAGATGGACGGATACTCCTAAAGAACAGCATTCTCAAAGCTGCAGGTGGACTCATCTGGAATGTGAACCCAGGACCTCTTGCTAACTAAGCAGAATCATACCCCCCGACCAACGTGCCACTTAGCGCTTGATGCTGGAGGTTGCTCGGCCACGTGCTTCACTGAGCTCCTGGTAAAGAAAGCAGGACACGTGGCCACTACTCAAAAACAATGCTTTCAAAGCTGAAGAGGGGCTCATCTGGGATTTGAACCCGGGACCTCTGGCAACCAAAGCGAAAATCATACCCCTAGACCAACGAGCCACCTTGTTGTTCATAAACAACAACTATGATATTATTCTGCTCAATTTAGGTCAGCTTTGCTTCAGTCCAACGTGTGTTTTGGCATTGTGGCATAGACTCCTCATTGGCGAGCACTGCTGGTCAAAAAAATAAATCCAGAGAGCTAATTGTTACATCATGAAATGAATGACGGCAGCGGCATCTGCCCTTTTGTTTGCAGGGTAGAAATAAATCTGAAGGTGGCATCGAGAAAGGCACTCGAGTGTCAGGACAGAGTGCAAAAAGCACACTCAACTGCTCTCTGTTTAAACCCAGGATCAAACCTGGGACTTTTAGATCTTCAATCTAACTCTCTCCCAACTGAGCTATTTTGTCAACGGCTCTTTCAGCCAGTGAGCCACTCTTTAACCAAGCTGGTGGACGTTCCACTCTCACTCGTGTGACACAGCTGCTTTTCGCTTCTACCTTGTCTTCCGCTCAAGCCAAAGATGCAGTGGTAACATCGAGCATGCTGATTGGTTGGTCGGAATTATCCAGGACATCCAAGAATATCCAGGCCTTTTGTACAGCCGCCCCCAAATTCAGGAACTGAATTCGCTCATCTAACAAAGGTCGGCATCCTAACTTCAATCATACTCAGATAGGGCTGGGAGCTGAATGCGTCGAGCTACAACTCTTGTATAAGTCCTACCTTTTACATCCACACTGGCTGTCCGAATTTTTCCATCTGAGCCTGGGAAAACCACGGTTACCTTCCCCACGGGCCAGAGGGCACGAGGAAGTTGGGGATTGACGATCATAACCACATTACCAATCTCTAGTGTCCTCTTGTCAGTCCTCCATTTCTGGCGGGCCTGGAGGCTGGGTAGGTAATACTTAAGGAAGTGTCTCCAGAAATGATCTGCAAGCAGTTGACTGTGGCGCCAGTGTCTGCGACTCAGGATCTCTGAATTTTGGTAGACTACCTGAGGTGAGGATGCATCTTGACGCCCAATCAGGAAGCAGAACGGGGTGATTGGGTCAAGGTCGGCTACATCCAAGGAGGTATACCCAAGCGGCTTTGAGTTGAGGACTCCTTCAACTTCAACCAAGACTGTTTTTAATACTTCCTCTGTGACAGTCTGGGCCCCGATGGTCACTTTGAGGGCTGCTTTGATTGAGCGGATTTCCCTCTCCCAGCAACCGCCGAAGTGAGGTGCACCTGGTGGGTTGTAGACAAATTTGATATGCTGGCTGGCAAGGTGACTTTGTAGTTCACCCTGCATGGCCGCAAAGGACTCGCTCAGTTTGCGTTCTCCCCCTTTAAAATTGGTGCA